>NW_027507789.1:39887661-40314816 GCF_037356315.1 Lithobates pipiens
GCACTGTCCAGACAGAGGTTCAGAGGACATGCAGCCTCATAGGACAGTCAGTGGAGAATGAAAACTCCTCCTACAAGGTTTAAGAAGATACTGATAGAAGTCACAAGACTGCTCTAACTGCTGATGAGAAAAGGTATTTAGCAGTTTATATTTACGAAAATAATTGCATTTCCATGTTCTGTGTACTGTGGGAGACCAGATATAGTGAATGTAGGGTCCTAGGTTTAGTAACACTTTAAGGCTGCTTTTACACTGATGCATTTTTGCTGTATTTTTTACTGTGTTAAAATGCAACAAAAACGCAACCCCCTTAGATCCTATGAGACGCTTTATACCACATCGCTTCGGCTGTGGTGCGTTTTGAAAAGTCCTGCATGCTGCATCTTTGGTGGCTTGCAAAACTGCACAAAAAACGCAGGTCCCTATTGACATGAATAGAAAACTCAGCAAAAATGCACATGCATTGCATTTTTTGGTGCATTTCTTTTTGAGTCACATGCCCAAATTGTACAGGTGCATGCTGGGTAATAGGCACCCAGAAATTGCACTGGAAACTTGATGTATTTATTCAGTGGAGCAGTGTAAAAACAGCCTAAACAATGAAGGTGGGAATACACTTTAAGCAATGGATTCTCTAATTACAAAGATAGATTTTGACACAGTTCCCAATAAACGTTTACTGTACAAAATAAGGTCCGTTGGCATGGACCATAGGGTGAGTACATGGATTGAAAACTGGCTACAAGGGCGAGTTCAGAGGGTGGTGATAAATGGGGAGTACTCAGAATGGTCAGGGGTGGGTAATGGGGTCTCCCAGGGTCCTGTCCTGGGACCAATCCTATTTAATTTGCTCATAAAAGACCTGGAGGATGGCGTAAACAGTTCAATCTCTGTATTTGCAGACAATACTAAGCTAAACAGGGCAATAACTTCTCTGCAGGATGTGGAAACCTTGCAAGAAGATCTGAACAAATTATTGGAGTGGGCAACTACATGGCAAATGAGGTTTAATGTGGAAAAATTTTAAATAATGCATTTGGGTGGCAAAAATACGAATGCAATCTATAGACTGGGGGGAGAACCTCTGGGGGAATCTAGGATGGAAAAGAACCTGAGGGTCCTAATAGATGACAGGCTCAGCAGTGGCATGCAATGTCAAGATGCTGCTAACAAAGCCAATAGAATATTGGCATTAAAAAGGGGATTCATTCCAGAGATAAAGCGATAATTCTCCTGCTCTACAAGACTCTGGTCCGGCCGCACCTGGAGTATGCTGTCCAGTTCTGGGCACCAGTCCTCAGGAAGGATGTACTGGAAATGGAGCGAGTAGAAAGAAGGGCAACAAAGCTAATAAAGGGTCTGGAGGATATTAGTTATGAGGAAAGGTTGTGAGCACTGAACTTGTTCTCTCCGGAGAAGAGACGCTTGAGAGGGGATATGATTTCCATTTACAAATACTGTACTGGTGATCCCGCAATAGCGATAAAACTTTTGTTGCGGAAGGGAGTTTAGCAAGACTTGTGGCACTCATTAAAGTTAGAAGAAAAGAGGTTTAACCTTAAACTACGTAGAGGGTTCTTTACTGTAAGAGTGGCAAGGATGTGGAATTCCCTTCCACAGGCGGTGGTCTCAGTGGGGGGCATTGATAGTTTCAAGAAACAATTAGATAAGCATCTGAATGACCGCAACATACAGGGATATACAATGTAATACTGACATATAATCACACACATAGGTTGAACTTGATGGACTTGTGTCTTTTTTCAACCTCACCTACTATGTAACTATGTAACAAAAAGCCCCATTAAGACCCTGTGCACACGGTCATTAACAAAATGTGCTCCATAGTTCATTGCAATCCATACAGATATACGTAAGGAAATTTGAGGGCTAGAGGATTTGTGCTTGGAGGGAATTTTGAGGGGGTTGAGGATTTGTGCATGGAGGGAAATTTGAAGGGTAGAGGACTTGTGCTTGGGGAAATTTGAGGGGTAGAGGACTTGTGCTTGGGGGGAAATTTGGGGGGTAAAGGATTTGTGCTTGGAGGGAAATTTGAGGGGTAGAGGATTTGAGCTTGAAGTGAAATTTGAGGGGTAGGGGATTTGTGCATGGAGGGAATATTGAGGGGTAGAGGATTTGTCCTAGAAGGGTTGAATTTTTGGGGGGGGATTTGGGGAGAGAGAGAGGATTTGAGCTGAGAAGGGGGCTGGGGGATTAGGAGTGTGTGTGTGTTGGGGGGGGGGGGATTTGTGCAGGGAGGGGAAATTAGAGTGGTAGAGGATTTGTGCAAGAAGGGATGATTTTATATTTTTTTTGGGGGGGGAGGGGATTGGCAAGAGAGAGGATTTGAGCTGGGAGGTGGAATGTCAGCAGGGGAGCAGGTACTGAAAGGAGGGGGGATTTTAAGGGGGTAAACATACAGATTAGTACTCAATTGTCTTTTTATTGGGGGGGGGGGGGGGGAATTTTTGCTGACACAAAATGCTACATCTTGCACTTTTTAGCACTAATTAGGAATGTCTACATCTTGGCCCCTGATTTATTAGGTGCATATGGTCCATTTACCTTGTATGCATGTGAACATATGCGCAAACGCTTACATGCGTACCACATGATCAAACCATGGAGCGCAGCAGTTTTATCGTCTTGGTTTACACAGCTAAACGCTATGGAACAAACCTTAGCTGAATGGGCCCATAGGATACAATACATCTGCCTTCAGATCTGTATAAATAAAGGATTCAAAGGCAGCATATCATGCACCCATGTGAACGAGTCTTTCTTTGTTCGTTCTTTTTGAATGAAGATTAAATGATTTCACGCACACATACATGACGTCATATTTTCCAGACACAAAAGCAATGTATTATTTTTCATTGCTGGGTTTTGTTTTGTGCGCTTATTAGATATTTAAGTCTCAGCAGATAATCAGATAAAATCTAGAATATTATATTATTACTTTCTAAATTGCTGATTTTTCTCAGTAGGGGGCGCTGCTGTTCCATAATCCAAGCATTAGATACACTTATATTAGAGTTTCTTTTTCTAAGAAGGGGCCAGACAGGACCTCTATGGGTAGCTGAGTTTTTTTTTTTTTTTGTAATGCACATTGATGAATTCAGTATAATGCTGACCGTCTCTTGGCTTCACAACGTTATCAATCTTTGGGTCTGTAATATCACTGTATGGATACAGACCTGTGTTTCTCAAGTGGCCACTTTGGTCTGTTAGCTGCCGGCTCCTCTGCATTAAACATTTATAGGCACCCTACATAAACATAATGAGGAAGAGGAAGGCTGGTCTTCAGCACAGAGGATTCCGGGGCAGGGCAGGAGAGGATGCAAACTGAGAATATTTTACGTATAGGTAGGATAGTATTGGGGTGGCCATACACACTACAATCTGATTGTACAATCCTTGTGCAATCTCATTTAAATGTACCAAAACTAGGTAATCTGAGGACAAACCTATGCAATCTTATCAAGTTCTGTCCGGCTGCACCAGCCCTTACATTACAATGTTGTAAATTGTCCAATCAGATTGTATATTGTATGGTCAGTCATAGGCTTATAGGGAAGATTATGTGTAGGGTTAGCAATAGGGCTTGTTCACATTTACTTCCATGTGTGGATCGCTCTTTAGAAAGCATTTGGCAGACAATGAGGAAGCATTGTATCGCCTCTTTGCCACCTGCCTTAACCCCTTCGACCCCACACTGTGTGTATTGCATATGGCTGTGGGGCATTTGCAGAGCAGCCCCGTTCACTGGAATGGGTTGCGTTTGGCGGGCATTACACTTCTGCGAGCAAAGCATTGCAGCCACAGTGTATGTACACCCCCTGGCCGCTGCAGCTTAGCGGGGAGAGGTTGTGGGGCTATAAAAATGTGGCTGAACCGCTGGGTTTGAACATCTCACGGAGCACTCTTCAATCCATCATCCGAAAATGGAAAGAGTATGGCACAACTGCAAACCTACCAAGACATGACCGTCCACCTAAACTGAGAGGCCGGGCAAGGAGAGCATTCATCAGAGAAGCAGCCAAGAGGTCCATGGTAACTTTAGAGGAGCTGCAGAGATCCACAGCTCAGGTGGGAGAATCTGTCCACAGGACAACTATTAGTCGTGCTCTCCACAAATCTGGCCTTTATGGAAGAGTAGGAAGAAGAAAGTCATTGTTGAAAGAAAGTCATAAGAAGTCCTATTTTGTGAGAAGCCACGTGGGGGACACAGCAAACATGTGGAAGAAGGTACTCTGGTCAGATGAGACCAAAATTTAACTTTTTGGCCTAAAAGCAAAACGATATGTGTGGCGGAAAACTAACACTGCACATCACCCTGAACACACCATCCCTACCGTGAAACATGGTGGTGGAAGCATCATGTTGTGGGGATACTTTTCTTCAGCAGGGACAGGGAAGCTGGTCAGAGTTGATGGGAAGATGGATGGAGCCAAATACAGGGCAATCTTAAAAGAAAACCTGTTCCAGTCTACAAAGGACTTGAGACTGGGGTGGAGGTTCACCTTCTAGCATGACAACGACCCTGAACATACAGCCAGAGCTACAATGGAAAGGTTTAGATCAAAGCATATTCATGTGTTAGAATGGCCATTCAAAGTCCAGACCTAAATCCAACTGAAAATCTGTGGCAAGACTTGGAAATTGCTGTTCACAGACGCTCTCCATCCAATCTGACAGAGCTTTATCTATTTTGTAAAGAAGAATGGGCAAAAATATCACTCTCTAGATGTGCAAAGCTGGTAGAGACATCCCCAAAAAGACTTGCAGCTGTAATTGCAGAGAATGGCGTTTCTACAAAGTATTGACTTGGGGGGGCTGAATACAAAAGCACACCACACTT
Source organism: Lithobates pipiens (assembly GCF_037356315.1). Classification (NCBI taxonomy): domain Eukaryota; kingdom Metazoa; phylum Chordata; class Amphibia; order Anura; family Ranidae; genus Lithobates; species Lithobates pipiens. The sequence continues at coordinate 39,892,523 of NW_027507789.1, forward strand.
TTCACATATTTATTTGTAAAAAACTGTGAAAACCATTTATCATTTTCCTTCCAATTCACAATTATGTGACACATTCTGTTGATCTATTACATAAAATCCCAATAAAAAAAAGGTTTTTCCTATAGTTCCACTTTAATATAAGTCTATGCACTGTCAGTGATTTGTGTTGGAAAGGTACAGGACTAAATTATTAAAGAGGGGTTCCCATTTAAAAAATAAAAAAAATAAAAGTCAGCAGCTACAAATACTGCAGCAGCTGACTTTTAATAATTACACCATCATGACTTTCAATAAAAACACTTACCTGTCCCAGGGTCCAGCAAATGTGGGGGATCGAAGCCCCACTCATCTCCCCCTCCGTTCGGTGGCGCCGGCATTGTAACTGTGGGCACCCGGCTGTGGCTTCAAAGCTGGGCACTCACTGTGCTGTGCAATCATCTGGGACCTGTCAAGTGTCCCAGATGATTGACAAGAGGGAGGGGGTAGAGCGTAGCCCTTCCTGTGCCGAGGGGAAGTGACGTCAAGAGCCCAGGCACTGAAGGAGGCAAACTATGAGGGACCCCCTAGCAACAGCCATTTAGAGGTTGTTTTTTTTTAGGCACATTCATGAATTTATTTTTATTTTTTTTAGGGTGGAGCACCACTTTAAGGTCCATATGCATAGTCCATAAATAATCCAGGTGAATAATTGCTGGAGTGGGGATCAAATATCAAAAGTGCAGAGAGACCGTCACCCAAACACACTGCCTCTTACCCCCAGATAGACTGTTAGGTTATCAACCAAATGACAGCTCCAGCAGCAATAGGGATAATCTCCAGCAACTCCACCGCAGCACCCAAAGTCTCAGTTAAAACATAAAAATAAACTCCTCATCGTGCAGACATCCAAATAAGATGGTTTATTGAAATAAAATCCAATAGAACACACTCACATTTATTGAGAACAAACTTGCATATGGAAACGTCCAGTGTCCCGGCATTAGAGTCACATCACACATCTCCAACTCCCTCTTATGCGTTTCGTCATCAATGACTTTGTCAGGGGTGCCAACAGATTGTTCTGTTTGTGCTCAGCAAATGTGAGTGTTTTCTATTGGCTTTTATTTCAATAAACCAGAGTCTCTTATTATGTTTTAACTGAGACTTCGGGTTCTGCTGTGGAGTTGCTGGAGTATATCCCTATTGCTGCTGGAGCTGTCATTTGGTTGATAACCTAACAGTCTATCTGAGGGTAAGAGGCAGTGTGTTTGGGTGATGGTGACGGTCTCTCTGCACTTGTGATATTTGATCTCCACTCCTATTATTCATCTGGATTATTTATGGACTATGCATATGGACCTCAATCAATTAGCGCTGCACCTTTCCAATATATCTGTTTGTGTTTATCTATACATATTGTGTCAGCTGCTTTCTATTTAGCATTCAATTTATCTAAACTATATGACCTAAGTGCAACAGATTTGTTTTTTTTTTGTTTTTAGTGTTTTGTTTATACAATTGGACTATAACAATGTGTGGCCTGATTGAAGCTTTGCACATACTATACAACCTGATGATACAAGGAGGTGTATTTACTAAAGGCAAATAGACTGTATGTGGACTCTGTAACTGCAGTTGCTCCAGAGCTTTGTAAACAAGGTAAAGCTTCACTTTACAAAGAATACCCAATCAGATGCAAGGGAAATAAAAATAGTTTAAAAAAAAAAACATTTTTCCTTGCACATGATTGGATGATGGAAGTCAGCAAAGCATCCCCTAATTTACTGAGGTCTGGAGCAACTGCACTTTCAGAGTGCACAGTTTATTTGCCTTTAGTAAATCAACCCCAAGGTCTCCGTAAACATCTTTAGATTTAGAAATATTTATGTAGTGTGAAGGTTTAGCTCAGGTAGTCCTTGGCTCTTCATGGATGTTACTAAATCTAAGGGCTCATTTACACCAGAACATGCATTATAATACGCATTACCGCAAGGCATAGTAAATCACTGTAAATGTGCGTAGTGGTGTGTTGGGAATCAAAGTTAATTGCAGCTCAATGCGCCTGCTTTGCAACGCACAAACAGATACATCTGCTCTGTGCATGACCAGGGTAGATAAGATGTTCCACCTTCTTGTGACTGTCAACCATTGTATACTTCACTCTAAGCCCCCGTACACACGGTCGGACATTCCGACAACCAAGTCCGACGGATTTTGTCCGAAACTGTTGCATACACACGGTCGGACAAAGTTGTCGGAAAATCCGATCGTTCAGAACGTGATGATGTTATTTCGTTACAACGGGACTACGTTCAGGCTAGTAGCCAATAGCTTTGATGTAGGAATTTGATCTGAGCATGCGTGGCACTTTGTCCGATCGGAATTCTCTACACATGATCGGAGCATTTTATCTGAAAATTTTACCAACAAGTTGGAAAACTTGGTCCGTCGGATACTCCGACGGAAACAATCCGATGGAGACCACACGCAGTCGGAATATCCGACAAAACGGTCCGATCGGACACATTCCGCCGGAATCTCCGTCCGTGTGTACAAGGGCTTAGCCCCGCTTAACTTTACCTACAATTAACGAGACCAGACTTGAGATGGAGTATAACTGGCCATAGCAGCCTTTTTATTCAAAATATAAAATATATAACATTTTACACATAACAAAACTCCAACTATCGGTCCCCCCCCCCCCCCGGCGGTCTTTGATGGCACTTCCCAACTTAGCTCTTTTCCACTTCTATACTGCGGGCCTTTTTCCATTCTAGGCCTCCAGCCAGAGGGCCCACACCACGATGAGTCCCTCACACTTCCATCTCGTAGGTTATCGTGCCACCATCAAAGACCATATAACATTCTTTTACAACGAACAAAACTCCAACTATCCGTTGCTCCCCCCCGGTGGTTTTTGATGTCACTTCCCAACTTAGCTCTGTTCCACTTCTACACTGTGGACCTTTTTCCGTACTAGGCCTCCAGCCATGCGTGTAACACCAGCTCGGAGACAACCCATTACCCACAGTGCAACCATTACCATCATCCAGTTAAACCATGTTAGCTGGAATACACAAGAGGGCCCACACCACCGATGAGTACCTCACACTTCCATCTCGTAGGTTATCTTGCCACCATCAAAGACCATATAACATTCTTTTACACATAACAAAACTCCAACTATCCATTGCTCCCCCCCCCCCCCCCCCGGTGGTCTTTGACGGCACTTCCCAACTTAGCTCTGTTCCACTTCTACACTGTGGACCTTTTTCCGTACTAGGCCTCCAGCCGTGCTTGTAACACCAGCTCGGAGACAACCCATTACCCACAGTGCAACCATTACCATCATCCAGTTAAACCATGTTAGCTGGAATACACCAGAGGACCCACACCACCAAAGAGTCCATCACACTTCCATCTCGTAGGTTATCTTGCCACCATCAAAGACCATATAACATTCTTTGACACATAACAAAACTCCAACTATCAGTTGCTCCCCCCCAGTGGTCTTTGACAGCAGTTCCAACTTAGCTCTGCTCCACTTCTACACTGCGGGCCTTTTTCCATACTAGGCCTCCAGCCGCGTAACACCAGCTCAGAGACAACTCATTACCTGCAGTGCAACCATTACCATTATCCAGTTAAACCACGTTAGATGGAATGTACCAGAGGGCCCACACCACCGATGAGTCCCTCACACTTCCATCTCGTAGGTTATCTTGTCACCATCAAAGACAACCACCGCCAATTCATTGCTGCCATGACATGTACTTCCTGCACTGTACCTGAAATAAAGCAAAATGAACACACACACAAAAAACAGGGGGGGTTGGGGGGGAACTGTTCCTTGTCTAGACTCCGCTCCCCTCTTTCCCTTGCTTACAATCCACTACTCCCACACCTTTACCTTGTTATCCTTAACCCCTTGATGTCCCCTACTCACTCCTGTCATGCTGGTGCTCTGCTAGCTCCATTACTTTCCACTCACTCCGGGCCTCACCTTACGTTGCAACGCGCTTCATAAAATGGTTCAGAACTTATTTTTTTGCCTGTTGAGGTGCGTTGATAGCCCATTCATGTTGAATAGATTGCCTAATGCATTGTGCTCTGCGGTGTGAACGGCAGCCAAAGGAAATTTTACAATTTAGATTTTAATAAAAAAAAGTTTGACAATATCCTAGCAATGTGTATGTATACCAGAAGGTGATTGTTGTTTTTTCTTGCCCTAGACAAAACTGGAGCTTGCTTGTGCCCAGGAAACCAGAGTAAGCATTGTCAGTACAGGAGAATACCGAATATTTTCACAAGTATCGCTACTCGCACAAATGCACCGATACTTTCAGGCTCGGTTCTTTGAGCTGTCAGTGGGTCTCCCCTGTTGACAGCTGAAGTGTTAAAGAAATCCGGTAATTGGAGCTGTCAAAAAAAAAGCACCTGGCAATGTTTATTAACAACATTGCTCAGATCCTGAAACACTAAAATAAAAAGAAACGTTGTTTCTTTTTGTATCTTTCTGTTTCTTCATCTGCAGATCAAAAGGATGAACAAATGTTTCTCTGTTTAACCCCTTATTAATCCTTAATTTACTCAAATCACACCTTTTTCTCCTCCATTTAATTATAAATTTCCTGCTTTTTTTTAATATAAAAGATAAACAATTAAAACTTTTTTGTTTATTTGCTTTGCTAGTGAATATTTTTACACATATATATTAACATATATTTTACACATTTACATTGAAAAAGCGCAAAATAAAAATAAAATCTATTTATTTAATTTATAAATAACTTTTCAATGCTTTGTACCATTGCTGATAGCTGAAGTGAAAACAAAACAATTGCAGTAGGTATCGGTAATTGGTATCAGCGAGTACGAAAAAATAAAAAAGTATCAGTGCATCTCTAGTTAAAACTGATTTCTATTTGTGCCCATTAAAACGGAGTTCCAACTAAAAAAATTAAAATAAAATAAAAAGTCAGCAGCTACAAATACTGCAGCTGCTGACTTTTAATAATCGGACTGTATGGGGAACAAAGCCCCGCTCCTCTCCCCCTCCTCTCTGTGGCGCTGGCATTGTCACTTTGGATGCCCGGCTGTGGCTTCATAGCCGGGCACCCCCTGCGCATGAGTGAGCAGCGCTGCATGCTATGACTGGCCAGGCAATCTTTTGGGACCTGTGACGTTTCCCAGATGATTGTCGAGAGGTGAACTTACTTCCAGTGCCGTGGTGCCACGGGAGGAAGTGGGAGCTGGGACCCTCTATAAAGAGGGTTTCCACCTCCTCCCCCCAAAAAAATGACATGCCAAATGGGGCATGTCAGGGGGTCACCTGTCCTTAAAGTGGAAGTTCTAATTTTGGGTGGAACTCCGCTTTAACTGGACAAAAGACAAACAAACAGTCCAAATTGCAGATTCTTCTTCTTTTTTTTATCCTTTCTGTTATTGGGGTGGGAGGGTAAGAGATATAGGAAGGTCCGATGGGAATTTTTTTTTTTATTGGATTTATATGAATGTATTGGATATTGATGAAAGAAAATAAGACAATAAAAAATGTAAAATATTTAAAAAAAGAGAAAAAATAAACAAAAATAGATTAAAAGTTTTGACAAAAAAAAAGCAATTTGTTTTACTTTCTGCTTTAAAACATCCGATAAAAAAAATGTAAAAATTTCAATTTCGAATTTCTTCATAAATTCTTTTTATACTAGTAATCAGCGGCAGCCAGTGGTAATTTTTCGGGGGGAGCGGCAAACAGTAGCACCCCCCCAGTAGGTCGGGTCTGGAGCACTTACCCCATCTACCCCACCTAGCTCTCCACTGGTAATGCGGTGGTCTTCCGTTCCCTCCCTCCTCCTTGATGGCCAATTGGGACTCTTTTTGTCCAAACGGAAAATGGGTCTCCAACCTGCTTCTGATTGGCCGGATTGAGGATCAGTGTTTTAATAGCGAATATTCATTCGCTGTTGTAACACCTGGGTAGGCTCCTGGTGCAATGCTCTGCGCCACAAGCCCAACCTACTTTGAAGCCTATTAGAGCCTCTGGCTCTAATCAGGTGCTTAAAAAAATGCGGCCGGATGCATGAATAGGGTGTGGATGGAGCTCATGCTATGAATGAATCTATCTATTCATATAGGGGTGGCGTCCCTGGATAGAGGAGGCAACGCCTGGGCACCCCTAATGGATGGGCCACCACTGATAGTAATGCAATACTGCGACGGACATTTGGACACTAACTGACACTTTTGACACCTTGCGGGAACCAGTGACACTAATACAGTGATCAGTGCTAAAAATATTCACATTCACTGTACTAATGACACTGGCTGGGAAGGGGTTAACATCAGGGGCCGATCAAAGGGCTAACAGTGTGCCTAGCCAGTGTTTTTTGTGTGAGGTGCTTTTAGTAGGGGAAGAGATTTATTTTATTCCCTGCTTTGCAGGAGCACAAAATCCATCCCTTTCATCCTTTCACAATGGAGAGCTGCCTTGTTTACATAGGCAGGTCTCTGTTTTGTGTGTTTTACCGACGATCGGTGGGTGCAGGAGGACATCTAGTGCCCGGCACCTGCAGATCGGCTTTTGATGTGATTAATCATGGTAAAAGTGGCTTGCCAGTGGCGTGCGCACGCCCCCTGTAGGCAGAAGTGCAGAATCACATATATATGCATGATCCTGTGCAGGAGAGCCTCCCTGTAGCAGTAAATCTGCTATGGGGCGTACGGCAAGTGGTTTATGCATTTTCTGTATTAAGATAATAAACACCCCGCTACCTGTCCAACCCATCGCTAAACACTTGCTTGGCTTTATATCAGTGCTCCAGTGCTGTCTCCAACTCCAGCACCACTCCCCTCACTTCCTGGTCTCATAGCAGAAATGGAGGACCATAGGCTGCTGCTGCTGTCAGTCAGATTCTATGAGGAGGAAGTGAGGGTGTGGCTTACCGGCGCTGTGTATGTCTAGGGATGTACACAGAACAAATCAGAGACCACAGAAAATGGGACTTTTTAGGCACCATATCGAATACACAAAACCATATGTATATGTCAATATTGTCTTTTATTATAAATAAAAGACAATACTGACATATACATACGATTTTGTGTGTTCGATACAGTGCCTAAAAAGTTAAATTTTCTGTGGTCTCTATTTGTTGTGTATTATTTAGGAATGAGGCATAGTGTATCGCATTTTATGTCTATGATAGCCAGGACTGATGCAAGGATTTTTGACTCCCGAAACCTAAATTTGCCCCCCTTGGCTCCAACCCTGACTCCACCCCCTTTGCACTGCTCATGTATACCCCAACTTTTTAATGAGGCGTCCTTTAAATGCAGCCTCACCAGCGTCCATCATTGCAGCCTCACCAGCGCCCATCAATGCAGCCTCCCCAGCGCCCATCAATGCAGCCTCCCCAGCACCCATCAACGCAGCCTTCCCAGCACCCATCAACGCAGCCTCACCAGCGCTCATCAACGCAGCCTCACCAGCGCCCATCAATGCAGCCTCACCAGCACCCATCAATGCAGACTCACCAGCGCCCATCAATGCAGCCTCACCAGCGCCCATCAATGCAGCCTCACCAGCACCCATCAATGCTGCCTCACCAGCACCCATCAGTGCAGCCTTACCATCACCTATCAATGCAGCCTCACCAGCGCCCATCAATGCAGCCTCACCAGCACCCATCAATGCAACCTCACCAGTGCCCATGAATGTATCCTCACCAGCGCCCATCAATGCAGCCTACCAGTGCCCATCAATCAATGTTTGCTCCCTTCCATTCATTCGGGAGTTGGGACACAGACACTATGGGGGTTATTTACTAAAGGAAGATCCACTTTGCACTGCAAGTGCACTTGGAAGTGCGGTTGCTGTAGATCCGAGGGGGACATGCAAGGAAAATAAAAAACAGCATTTTAGCTTGCACACGATTGGATGATAAAATCAGCAGATCTTCCCCTCATTTCAGATCTACCCCTTAGATTTAGAGCGACTGCACTTCCAAGTGCACTTGCATTGCAAAGTGGATTTGCCTTTCATAAATAACCCTCACTGTGTGAGTGGAGCGGAGGCTGCCTGCTGATGCTGAGACTCAGTTGCTTACTGCAAATAGAAGAGAGTAGGAACATCAGTGGCTGGGCACCCTAGTAAGCAGTGCGCCCTAGGCAGCTACCTAGTTTGCCTAGTGGTAGCACTGACCCTGATGATAGCCATGTCATGGTGACATCATTTATAAATTGTATGGATGTACACAGCCAGGGTGTGGTGTGTGCATGCACGAGTGCCTCCTGCCCATCCTGCTTGCTACAGGAGACACCCAGAGGATGGAGAAGCTAATAGGGCTGGACTGCCAGGAGAGGAGGTAGGTTACCTTTCTGTGAAATATCTTTGCAGACAGCAGGTAAGTATTGGCTTTATTATTAAAAAAAATTACATTTTTATTTAAAATATTTTAATGAATTTTAGTATTTTTCACATTTACTGTATATATTTATAAACGTTCACATCTTAGCTCCTTGAATTCAACTGGACAGATCAAGTATGTGTGTATATATGATTTTCATCTTTTTTATGTTGCTCCTGCCGTCCCCAGAGTGCTCTTCTAGAATTCTCAATGGCTATTCCAGGTTACTTTTCTCGGCTGATGCCTGATAAAGCCATCTTCGTGTTTTTTAGACACTGGGCTGTCTGGACACAGAGACGTATAAAAAAGAAAAACACTGACATCCCTTTACATGTGCATGCTTCCAGCTCGGACGCTTCCCTATCTGCAGATAACCAGGACAGATTCTATAAGAGATTTTGAGATTCTGTTCATACCCCTATGGCATTCATCTAAATAAATGTGTGATTTGTATTTGGAATAGTCATAAAGTTGTTATTTCCTATCCTATCACACTTCAATGTCATATCTATAAAATGTGTAAAGTGAATTTATAGGCAGGATGCGTTTCTACACGGTTTAGCACTTACCAGTGTCACCCGCCGTTATTCGGCTTTCTATGAATTTCCTCCGTGCAGACACAGGACGCCCCAAGTTGCTCCCTCTCTGGGGGACTGTCACCTTTGGAATTGCTTCTAATTTATAACTAATTGTGCAATTAGGTTTTGATGTAGTGTTCCTAATAAAGAAGCTGAAGTGCTTTTATCAAGTCATGGTCTTAAGAGAAAATAATTACTTGATTCAAGCGTTATTGACTAAATTGGAGAGCTGCTGATGCATCAGAAGTAGTGGAGTGAGGAGAGCCATCCGCCGTGTGCGTGCGTCTGTGTGCGTGCTCACATCTGTGTAAATCTGTCTAATGGACATTTGGCGACTTATAAGAAAGATCCGAAAAAGGACTGCAGGAGGTAAGTGTAATGTGTTTAATACATTTAGGGCTCATTTATACAGTACATTAGTGATTCTCAACGAGGGTTCCGTGGAGCCCTAGGGTTCCTCCAGAGGTTGCTAGGGGTTCCTTCAGCATTGGGCAATTTCTGCCTCTCAGATAAGTTCCCACTTACACCTGTAGCACTGACCCCTGAAGGAGCTTTTGGTTTTATTGGGCTTACCGTTACTTTCTTGTCTGCTTCTCCGCCTTGGGATTCCCGTGGTAGATGGCCCAAAGAAATGTGGAAACTGACACTGAATCATCTTTTGGGCTATTTATTTGAAACAGAAACAGAGTCTCTCAGTTTAGGATAGAGGGTTAGGAGTAAGTTCAGGTACTTTAGACTGCAAAAAATGGAAAGTCTCTTATAGAAAAAGCCAGAGAATAGCAACCGTTTCACAACTGGATTTTACAACCCCCGGATAGACCTCCTCTCACTAGGCCTAGCAGCCAGTAGGGTGTTAGGTAAAGTCTCTGCCACAGACTTGAGCGTAGGATAATTGACAAAGTCTCTGCCACAGACTTGAGTGTTACTGAGGGACGTAGACAAATTTAAAGAGCTATCATACAATACCAGGTTCTCTCAGCTGATCCGGCAATACCGTATGAGTGTAGATCCATGTAGCATCCTTCGACTAAGCCTCCAGGCTCCTACAGAGAAGCCAGCCTTGCGCACGGCCTTCTCCTAAAGAGTCCTCCCCTGGGGTTTTTCCAGTTGCTGGGCCTCTCCATCCAGATGAGACGGCACCGGACCACCTTTGGATCAATAGGCCCCCAAAATCCATTCAGGCCTGTCCCTGCAGTTGCATTGCCTCGGACCAGCCAGCCCTGAGACTCGAAATGCATAGTTCCGCACCCCAGGTTGGAGGGCCATGGGGCTGGGTCAGAGGACCAACCGAACCAAACAGGCAGAAAATAATCTCCGGAAACCCCCGAAGCACCTGATGTCAGTACCTTAAATACCACCTCCCGGAATGCACAGCAGGAAAACACTGCCACTGGGCTGGCTCCGAAAGAACAGTGGCATTCAATACACCCAGCTAAACTGCGTTCTTACTCTTGCCGGCGGTGACAGCAACACCTGCGGCCAAGGAGAATCCAGTGCAACCCAACTGGACTGGTACTGAAACGAGAAATTTAGAAGATTAGTCCCAAAACCCAACTGTGGTTTCAGGAAAATTAACTTTGAAAAAACACATAGCACCTCATCAGGAGCCAGCGCTACACACCATTGATCTTTTTAGCTGTAAGGAGGCAATTCTTCCCAATGACCACAAGTGTAAGGGCCATTCTCTCAACTTACCATCACACTATTTTATCATAAGTTCTAGAGACTGGAGAACTATTTTTAAGGGTTCCTCTGTGTTGAAAAGGTTGAGATAGGCTGCATTACATGCATTTCTTTATTGAAGAGTGATCTGCGGTGGGTCGCTTTTCAGAAGGAATTTGACAGGTGACGAGGAATCATTGTGTCGACTACTCACCACCTGTTTTATCCCCTAAAGCCTGCAGCACCGTGCTGCAACCAGGCGCATTGCACGCGGTTGCAGTGTAGCCCTATTTGCACCAATGTCACAGTGGAATAATAATTGCATCACACCCATGGCAGTTGTTTTTAACCACTTCAGCCCCGGAAGAGTTTACCCCCTTCCTGACCAGAGCATTTTTTTGTGATTCGGCACTGCGCCACTTTAACTGATTTCAGGTGCTGGTCGCCTGAATTACAGCGCCGCAGGAGGGGGGGGGGGGGGTGAAGCACCTGATTATAGCCATAGGCTGTGTTAGAAAAGCAAATGGATATCTGCTTTCCAAAAACTGAGCCACCTCTCTGCCAATCAGGTGCTCAGGTATGTTACCTGTCACCTAATTGGCTGAAGCGACAGGCACCACTATCAAGTGGAGAGGATGGGAGATGAGAAAGGCAGGAGACGCACGAAGGACCACGTTCGTCGCCGTCACCCGCTGCCCCACCAAAACAGGGTAAGTGCCAGGCAGACGGCAAATGGGCGGGGGTCACACTGGGGGTATTCAAGGGCACACTGGCAGCATTTAATGTGCACACTGGCAGCATATGATGGACACACTGGTAACATTTGATGGGCACACTGGCAGCATTTGATGGGCACAGTGGCAGCATATGATGGGCACACTAGCAGCGTTTGATGGCACAGTGGCAGCGTTTGATGGGCACAGTCGCAGCGTTTTATGGGCACAGTGGCTGCATTTGATAGGTACAGTGGCAGCTTTTAATGGGCATAGTGGCAGCATTTAATGGGCACAGTGGCAGAATTTGATGGCACAGTGGCAGCTTTGATGGGCACAATGGCAGCATTTGCTGGCACAGTGGAAGCGTTCGATGGCACAGTGGCATCGTTTGCTGGCACAGTGGCAGAGTTTGATGGCACTGTGGCAGCATTTGATGGCACAGTGGCAGCGTTTGATGGGCACAGTGGCAGCGTTTGATGGCACAGTGGCCGCGTTTGATGTGCACAGTGGCCACGTTTGATGGGCACAGTGGCTGCGTTTGATGGCACAGTGGCAGCGTTTGATGGGCACAGTGGCAGCTTTGATGGGCACAGTGGCTGCATATGATAGGTACAGTGGCAGCTTTTAATGGGCACAGTGGCACCGTTTAATGGGCACAGTGGCAGAATTTGATGGCAAAGTGGCAGCTTTGATGGGCACAATGGCAGCATTTGATGGCACAGTGGAAGCATATGATGGCACAGTGGCAGCGTTTGATGGCACAGTGGAAGCGTTCGATGGCACAGTGGCAGCGTTTGATGGCACTGTGGCAGCAATTGATGGCACAGTGGCAGCGTTTGATGGACACAGTGGCAGCGTTTGATGGCACAGTGGCCGCGTTTGATGGGCACAGTGGCCACGTTTGATGGGCACAGTGGCAGCATTTGATGGGCACAGTGGCAGCGTTTGATGGCACTGTGGCAACATTTGATGGCACAGTGACAGCGTTTGATGGGCACAGTGGCAGCGTTTGATGGCACAATGGCCGCGTTTGATGGGCACAGTGGCCACATTTGATGGGCACAGTGGCAGCGTTTGATGGGCAGAGTGGCAGTGTTTGATGGCACAGTAGCTGCAATTGATTTTTTTTTCAAAATTTTTTTGCCCCCCCAAAAATTTTGAGCACTAGTTGCTATTGCTCATGATGTCATATATTGCTGTCCTTAGAATACTTGGACATTTCCACATCTATATACTTTTTCTGTAGTCTGCCATGGCATTGCGCTTTACGTCCCATTCCAAGCATTACCTTCTACACCAGCATCATGGCCAAAGAGAAAAGAGAGGCAATGGCTGCCTAGGGGGAGGGGCGGCTATTCAGTAATCTCCAGTAATATTACTTTTAAAATGGAGAATCAGTACAGAAAAGAATATTGTTGCTTTCCTGAATAACACAAAGCTTTGTGCTCCAGGTCACTGTAAAGGAAAAGGCTGGTTGGCAACCCCGCGGACCCGTTATCCTGTCCCCGTCACTTGCTGCCAGATTAATAGCGCTGGAGATGACCGGAGCCAATGCTATGTTTATCTTATAAATGTAGGGGACCCCGGTTCTCAGGAGCACAATTCCAGCCGCTGCTCCCTTCTTAAAGGGGGACGAATGTAAAATTGCTTGACGATAAAGACAGGCAGTGGTGGAGCACGTGTAACACAATCTCAGGATGTGGAAGAAGACATGACTTTCTATGTACATCGTACTACAGACTGTATAATGGCATTCTCTTTAGAAAAAACCTTTTTCACTCCTACAGGGAATTGCACAAGATAATCTCCGCACATGCTACACTGACAGGCTACAGAGAACGATGCCGAAGACATAAAGTCATAGTAAAACAGCACAAGGGCAATTATAAAGCAGATTTATAGCATTTTGAAAGCTTTGTCTCGGGCATGCCACATTTTAAAGCTGTAAACTAAGCTCTGCAAAATGCATAAACATGGTCTATATTTTGACAGGTTTAAAGTGTATGTGTCAATAAGAAATCACATTTTCTGATATAGAGTAGAGTAGAATATTGTCAAACTACAAAAACATCATGATTGCATTGATTTTGGCCAAATGCGTATTTCTGCTTCTTCGGCTCTTACTATACTTCCCAGACCTCTTCAATTTCCTCTTAAAGGGATGTGGATAAAAAAATGGGGGTTGCCATTGCTGAGCTGGATAAAGAGAAAAGTTTCCAGGCTGTCTTCTGGATCTTGGCTTCACTATCGAGCACATCCTTTCTCAACCTTTTTACAGCAGAGGAGCATTTGCTTAGGTCAAACAAAGATCTATACTCAGACAATAAAGTTAACGTAAAAACAAACAAAAAATAAAATAAGTAAAAAATGTTTAAATATGGGCAGACGTGATGGACGACTCTGTCTTTTTCTGCCATCACTTTTCTATATTTCTATGAAATACTTTTTAGGTTTCGAGGTGCCCCTGCTGAAACCAACTTATTGGGATGAATGCCACCTTTAGAATGGTGGTTAGAAAGCCACCCTTACAAACAACTTGAAAGATTATTGGAGTCATGCAGCCAGGGGCAGCCCATCCATTGTGGGCGTACTGGCGCTGCCTCCCCTATCCACCGCCGCTGCCCTCCCTATGAATTCCTATGGTCTGGGGTGGGCGAGGTGGGGTTTTTGAAACACCTGATTAGAGACAGAGGCTCTAATAGGCTTCAAAATAGGGTGGGCTCGGGGCACAGAGTATTACATCTGAAGCCCACCCAGGTGTGTTTCAACAGCGAATGAATATTCGCTGTTGCAAAACTGATCCCCCTCCCTGCCAGTCTGATACCCATCACTGGATTGGCTGAAAGGACAGGAGATCCTATTGGAAGCCTAGGAGGAGGGGAGGAGATGCCAGGCAGAAGCCAGGAGGATATGACACAGGAGCTGCTGCCCGATGCCCACCGCAGCCTGATTCTGCCGATACCCTGATCCCCGCTGCTGTCTGATGTGCCTGCCGATGCCCAGATCAAAGCCACTGCCCGATCGTTGTCTAGATGGGGTAAGTGGCGGTGGACTAGCAGAGAGTGAAAGGGGGGGTTTGAGGTGCTGTGGGGGGGTGGTTGTTTGCCGCCCCTCCCAAACAAAAAAGACACCAGCCGCCACTGCATGCAGCTGGCTCCACCAAGTGGTGTTGGCCCCGGAACTATGCAGACACCATCAAATTAGCCACAACTCCAACAACTTTTGGAGGTACCCTAGTTGAGAATAGCTTCTATAGGGTGTAACAGATAGGAACCCCTACCTCCACCAGCTATCACTTATACTTAACACTTATGTTACCCCACCAATTAAAGCCTGATCTGGCACCTTGCTAATCACCAGGGAGCAATGTGGGCCTGTAGTGCATGTCAATCTCCTTGGCCTCTCCACAGCACTTACTGGTACCTCCTGCTCCTGATCGCCATTTCACTACTGTCTCCTGTACACGGAGTTCAGCAGGTGGAACCAGTAATTTCTGCTGGGAAGATCAACACCCCCAAAAGTGTCTGTTTTCCAGCAGATTTCAGGAGACGATTTCGCCTTAGTAAGGCAGCATGGGTATGCCTTGACTTGGGAAGATTAGTATCGTGACTGGGCTGTTTGAGGCAGATTGCTTGTTATATGTAAATATACAAGTAATTACAGTTGTGCTCAAAAGTTTGCATACCCTGGCAGAAATTGTGACATTTTGGCATTGATATTGAGATTATGACCGATCATGCCAAAAACTGTCTTTTATTTAAGGATAATGATCATATGAAGCCATTTATTATCACATACTTTTTTGGCTCCTTTTTAAATGATAATGATAACAGAAATCGCCCAAATTGCCCTGATCTAAAGTTGACATACCCTGGAATGTTTGGCCTTGGTACAGACACACAAGGTGGCATACCAGTTAAAATGGCAATTAAAGGTTAAGTTCCCACATCTTTGGGTTTTTAAATTAGATTAGAACATCTTTTAGGTTTTTATTGTGGTCAGTGCCCTTGTTTGGGAGATTCTCACTTTCTGTTTGTCCAGTTTACCATTATTACTAAAAGTTAAAGTCCCAAATTTTGGGTTGTCACCAGAACAGAGATAGGGATGAAATGTTCTAAAGGGGAAGACCCTCATAACAACCAGGGATTCACTCATTTTGGAGGGATTTCTTCTCCCTTTCTGTATAGGCTATGAGAAAGAAAGTGAAGGGAAATCTCCCCAATGGGACACAGGTGACAAAAATAAAACAGGCAGGAGTTTTACCCTCCCTAAGGCTGCTTTCACACTGGGGCGGTATTCAGGCGTTACAGCGCTATAAATAGCGCCTGTGTAACGCCTGAAAAAAACCGGCCCCTTTAACTCCAGTGTGAAAGCTGGAGGGCTTTCACACTGGAGCGATGCGCTGGCAGGACGGTGAAAAAAGTCCTGCCAGCCGCATCTTTGCAGCGGTGAAGGAGCGTTGAAATCAATGGGACACCGCGGCAATACCGCCGGCAAAGCGCCGCTGCAGCGGCGCTTTGCGGCGCTTTGCGGGCGGGTTTAACCCCTTTTCGGCCGCTAGCGGGGGTTAAAACCACCCCGCTAGCGCCCACACACCGCCGCTAAAACGACGGTAAAGCGCCGCTAAAAATAGCGGCGCTTTACCGCCGACGCTGCTCTCGCCCCAGTGTGAAAGCAGCCTTACTCTAACTGAAATGAATACAAAAAGTTTTGCCCTTAGTTCTACTTTAAAAATAATCAGGAAACCCTTAAGTAGTTTCCATTCCTTTTTAATCTGGTTAGCATTGGTAGGATCCAGTTGTGTTATTATTTACCTGACTATTGACCCTTGATAGTGGTTAACATTGGTTGGGTCCAGTGTTATTATTTACATCATTCGAATCTTGAAATTGGTGCCCTTGAGATTGGTCAGTGTTGGTTGTGTCCAATGATGTTCTCAGTTACATCATTGGACCCTTGAGATTGGTATCGTTGGTTGGGTCCAGTGATGTTATTATTTACATCATTGGAGCCTTGAAATGGGCGCCCTTGAGATTGGACAGCGTTGGTGGGGTCCAATGATGTTCTTAGTTACATCATTGGACCCTTGAGATTGTTAGCATTGGTTTGGTCCAGTGATGTTATTATTTACATCATTGGACTCTTGAAATGGGCGCCCTTGAGAGTGGTCAGCATTGGTTGAGTCCAATAATGTTATTAGTTACATCATTGGACCATGGAGATTGGTTAGCGTTGGTTGAGTCCAATAATGTTATTAGTTACATCATTGGACCCTTGAGATCGGTTAGCATTGGTTGGGTCCAATGATGTTATTGTTTACATCATTGGACCTTTGAAATGGGTGCTGTTGATATTGGTTAGCATTGGTTGGGCTCAATAATGTTATTAGTTACATCATTGGACCCTGTAGATTGGTCAGCGTGGTTGAGTCCAATGATGTTAATATTTACATCATTGGACCCTTGAGATTGGTTAGCGTTGGTTGAGTCCAGTGATGTTAATATTTACAGCGGTCAAACTAACCTTGAGATTGGTTAGCATTGGTTGGGTCCAATGATGTTATTTATTTACAACATTGGACCCTTGAAATAGGTGCCCTTGAGATTGGTTAGCGTTGGTTGAGTCCAAAGATGTTATTATTTACATAATTGGACCCTGGAGATTGGTTAACGTGGTTGATTTCAATGATGTTATTATTTACATCACTGGACCCTTGAGATTGGTTAGTGTTGGTTGAGTCCAGTGATTTTAACAGTTACAGCATTGGACCCTTGAAATGGGCACCCTTGATAATTGGTTAACGTTGGTTAGATCTAATGATGTTATTATTTACATCATTGGACCCTTGAGTTTGGCTAGCATTAGTCGGGTCCAATGATGATATTATTTACATCATTGTCTCCAGAGATTGGTTAGCATTAGTTGGGTCCAATGATGTTATTATTTACATCATTGGCCCCTAGAGATTTGGCATTCAGTTTTTTTATATATAGACTTCTTGTTTCAGGTGGTCCCTACAGGGACCACCTGTTTTGTGTGACTGAGCACCTGAAGTCAAGTCATTAAGCTTTACTACCATCTTTTATTTGATGATTAGTTCTGAGTCCAATGCCTCATGTTTATTCTGTTCTTAAAAGCTGATGAGACAGTAGAGCACAGATATTAGAATCAAACTAAAATAAGGACCCATGGAAGGTGTGTATACAATACTCTGTCCAAAACATTTTTATTCCAGGTGTCATAACTAAAAAGATCGTTCTTTTACATCATACAATGCAACATAAAATGACACATTCGAAAAAAGTGTGCTAAAAGGAACATTTACTGTCGCCTGTAGCAACCAACCAGCTTCTAACTGTTATAATTGCCATGTAGAACTAAATCTACAACAAGGATTGTGATTGCCTGCTGGAGGCAACCAGAAATGTTCTTGTTAGCATACTCTTCATACATGTTTAATTAGCACACCATACGCTACAGAACAAAATAAAAATGTTATGCTCAAAAATTTGATTAGCTCTACCAGCAATGTTGACTACTAACTGGATTTTTAAGGCAAGCACATACAATTGTGTTAATTAGTCCCAACGTTTACTGCTGCATGTTATAGCTGCTTCATAGAAGGCCCACCCATGGGTGCACTGACAACCCTCAACGCTTCCTATGCTGGCTTTCCCTGATGCTAATATTAAATTGTGTCATTGCTACTATACATGGATTGGTGTAATGGATACTAAACTTTGCTTACTTCCATCTGATTGCTGTATAATGTTTCCTGGTAGGGGGTAAATTTCTCTCCAATTTCAACACTGGCTCCACACTGAGCCCTATCTCATTGATGAGCTAGTGAGATGGAGTCTCCTGCGGCGATGTGTAAATTAGCCCTCCTAGGGGGTTAATAGGTAGATTTACTGCCTAGCTTTGCTTTTGTCTGCCCTGATGTCCTTCACCCAATCCACATGTAATTATGAAAGGAGTATTGATACTATAGTAATTACCAGTAGACCTACCTAGTATTGCGTTATATGTGCTTAGAATGTCTTTATTTAACCACTTGACCTCCGGAAGATTTACCACCCTTCGTGACCAGGCCATTTTTTTCCCGAAACGGCACTCCGTTACTTTAACTAATAATTGCGTGGTTATGCAGCGCTGTACCCAAAAAAAGTATGTTATTTTTTCTCCCACAAATAGAGCTTTGTTTTGGTGGTATTTGATCACCTTTGAATTTTTTATTTTTTTTGCGCTATAAACAAAAATATTTAGAAATTTTGAAAAAATATATATATATTTTTACTTTCTGCTATAAAACATATCCAATAAATAAAAAAGAAAAAAATCTAATTTCTTCATAAATTTAGGGCAATATGCATTCTGCTACGTGTCTTTGGTAAAAAAAAAATATATCACAATAAGCGTATATTGATTAGTTTGCACAAAAGTTATAGTATCTAAAAACTATGGGATGTAGATACTGGGAATGTTTTTTTTTTTTTTATACTAGTAATGGCAGCAATCAGCAACTTATAGCAGGACTGTGATATTGCGGCGGACAATTGGACACTAAAGCCTCATACATACTATCCGATTTTCTGCTGATTTTTGTCTTCAGATTTACTAAAACCATATAATATGAGGTCAAACCTTAGGCGTTTCAATTTGTATGCAATCAGGCAGTCCCTTACACTATATGGTTTTGGTAAATCTGAAGACAAAAATCAGCAGAAAATCTGATAGCGTGTATGGGGCTTAACTGGCACTTTGTGGGAATCGGTGACACGAATACAGTGATCAGTGCTAAAAATATGCACTGTCACTGTACTAATGACACTGGCTGGGAAGGGATTAAACATCTAGGGCGATCCAAGGGTTAACTGTGTGCCTAATCAGTGTACTGTGTTAAGTGCTTTTACTAGGGGAAGTGATGGATTTTCAGGGAAAAAATAATAATCCATCACTCCCCCCCCCCCCCCCCCCTCAGAACGAAACTCTGCTTTGTTTAAATACTGTGGGCAGAGCTCTGTCCTGTGTGTCTTCCTGTGTGACTTTTCCTGTGACAGATCACACCAGGAGCGACGTGTGCGTGCCCCCTACCCGGACGTACAGAATCACATATATTTACGTGATTCTGTGCAGCGTGGCCGCCCTGTAGCAGTAAGTTTGCTATGGGGCGATTGGCAATTGATTTACAACCCCTTTAAGAAAGCTGCATTCCATGGTGGCACTAGTGCGGGCGTGCTCCCGAGTCCTACTGCTACGTCTATTGACACAGACAGCAGGACTCGGCCCCCCCGGCTCCCATGTCACTGGATTTGATTGACAGCAGTTTGAGCCAATGGCTCCCGCTGCTATCAATCTATCCAATGAGCAGGGCTGGTGCAAGGATTTTTGACACCCTAGGCGAAAGCTCATTTTGCCGCCCCCCCTGGCTCCATCCCTGACTCCATCCCCTTTCCCCTGCCCATGTATACCCCACCTTTTTAATGAAGCGCCCATCGATGCAGCCTCACCAGCACCCATCAATGCAGCCTCCCAGCGCCCATCAATGCAGCCTACCAACGCCCATCAATGCAGCCTCACCAGCGCCCATTAATGCAGCCTCACCAGCGCCCATCAATGCAGCCTACCAACGCCCATCAATGCAGCCTACCAACGCCCATCAATGCAGCCTACCAGCGCCCATCAATGCAGCCTACCAACGCCCATCAATGCAGCCTACCAACGCTCTTCAATGCAGCCTACCAGTGCCCATCAATTAATGTTTACTCGCTTCCATTCATTCGGGAGTCGGGCTGCACCTCTGACACTATGTGCAAAGGTGGCTGCCTGCTGATTCTGAGACTTAGTTTCTTGCTGCAGAGAGAAGAGAGCAGGAACACCAATGGCCTGGCGCCCCCAGGTAGAAGTGCGCCCTAGGCGGCTGCCTAGTTTGCCTAGTGGTAGCACCGGCCCTGCCAATGAGGACCCGAGACAGTGGCTGGACCTGCTGTGCTTGCTCTCATCGCTGGAAGGATCGGGTTTAGGTAAGTAAACTCTTGGGGGCTGCTGCACTACAGAAGATTTTTTACCTTAACGCATAGACTGCATTAAGGTGAAAAACCTTGAGGGTTTACAACCTCTTTACGTCATGCATACAGGGCTTTTTTTCAGCTGGAACGCGGGGGGACGCAGTTCCGGCACTTCCAGCACTGAATGTATGTAATAGCATGGGGTGTGGGGTGTGCTGGAGGGTCTATTGATGTTGGCTGCTGGGGGATCTATTGTCACTGGTGGGGATCTGATTTTTGTGGGGGTCTATTGTTGCTGATGGGGAATCTATTGAGGTCTATTTTTACTGGCTGCTGGAGGATCTATTGATGCTGACTGCCGGGGGGGGGGGTCTAATGTTCCTTGGGTGGATATTTTATTACTTGGTGTGATATTTTGTTGTGGGTGGTTCATTGTTGCTGCAGGGAATCTATTGTTGTTGGGGTGCAGTCCATTGTTGCTGGGGGAGTCTATTGTTGCTGGGGGGAGTCTATTGCTGGGATTCTATTGTTTCTGGCTGCAGGGGATCTATTTTACTGCTTTTCTTTTTATCATCAACATGTTCCATACAGATGATTTAGCACCACAAAATGATACTCGGTTCTGTATTCTCTAAAAGGGGCAGTACTGGTAGGTGGGTAGGGGGTGGAATCAAGGAACGGTAGTAAGAGGTGGGTAGGGGGCAGAGACAAGGGGTGACTCAGATGGGGGGAGTTCCTGCATCTATTCTCCAAGAAAAAAAGCCCTGCATGCATATATGAATGGGTATCATTGGAAAACATGGGGAATGACTTGATGTCCAACGTTGCATGATAAGTTGCACAAGTGTAAATGGAGCCTTAACGTCAGCCCCAGCAAATTCATATATACTTTGTAAAAAGAGAGGGGTCTGTGGGACTTTATATGGAGAGATGTCATCAGCCTCCATCCCTGTTATTTCGTACAAAAGAGAACAAGGGGGCGGGACTTTAAAGTATCCAGAGGGTCAAGTTTTGTGTGGCATTATAATTAATATATCTATAATATATGTAAAGGAACAGGGCATCTGTCTTATAATTCATATTCGATAGCAAATTGATATACTACACATTTAATGAAATACCTGCATGGAGTAAGATATTAAATGAAAAACATTATTTCATACAGTAATATATAATAAATAAATAATCCAAAAATGGATGGCGCATGATACATATTGAAAAGCCCAAAATTGGATAGCCCATGATTAGAATATAGTCAAATACATAATACATAAACAGAATCCACAATGATGTGGCAGGATCAAGTATGCGATTTGAACATGACATTTGTCATCTCAACGCGTTTCATGACTTGCTGTCACTCATCAGGAGAAGCATGTACATGTGCAAGATAACGCTGTAATGATATATTGTGCATTTCTAGTTGGTCTATTATAATCACAGGTGTGAAAAATATAAAAAGAAATGGGGGGGGGGGTAAAACACCCTATATGATACTTACAAGGCATCCATGTGCAATTGGTACGGTATTGAGGATCATGAATATCCCCACATGGGGAACATCTCCTCCAGGAGCTGAAATGGTATGCTAAGCGACAGGCAGCCTAACAGGCAACCCTCCAAGGGATGGTCATGCATCAGGCTGTGATGTGTGAGTGAGCATGTGCGATCACAATAAATTAATTGGGGCTGTAGAAAGTAAATGAAATGATAAAAGCGAGTGATTTGTATTGAATAAACTGAATAGGAAAAAACGCATATATACCTTGTCTTTGCTTCATTCTTCTGCTGGAAGAAGCCCAGTGTAATATCCCATTGCTGCAAGTTTCTCCCCCATCCTCAAGTGACAGCTCTGGGTGCCTAAACCACTAGGCAGCAGCACTGTCACTTAGTAGGAAGGGGAGTGAATCACATGGTCCCCAGAGTAATTCAACCAACTAATTGACATCATCATTGAGTCTCTCTGCTTCTCTATGCGATGCCGGCAGATCATGGCTGGTGGGAGGGGCTGGCAGTGCTGTATATAGCTGCCTGAAAATCTCAGTACTGCCCTAAGATCCCTCAGAACTGATGCAAGCAGTGGGCTTTCTCTTGGGAGGAGTTAGGCAAATATCAAAATGCCTTGATGGTTAGATGCCAGTCTGGAGGAGAGGGCATTCTTAAAGCGGAGTTCCACACAAAAATGAAACTTCCGCTTTTCGGAATCTCACCCCGGTGTCACATTTGCCACCTTTCAGGGGGAAGCAAAAAATACCTGTCTAATACAGGTATTTTGCTCCCACTTCTGGGCATAAATACCTGCGCCACCCGCGGGTATATACGGCACTTTCCGTCCCTGCCCTGCTGTCTTTTGAGAGACACACGGGTCCCAGGAGACAGCAGGGACCAGTGGGAACGCGCAGCATGAGTCGCGTATGTGCAGTAGGGAACACTTCCTGATTCCCTTACCGAAGATGGTGGCAGCAGCACCCGAGGGCCGAGAGACAGATCAGCTTCAGGTGTCAACATCGTGGGCGCCCTGGACAGGTAAGTGTCTATATTTTAAAAGTCAGCAGCTGCAGTATTTGTAGCTGCTGACTTAAAAAAAAAAAAAAATTGGCGGAACTCTGCTTTAAGCAGACTACATTTGTATGCATTTAGAAGACAACTAGAAGACAACCGCATCAAGCTACCCACTCAGTCTCCAACACTATAGCCAGCTGAGTGGCAGATCCTGAGGAGACCACCCGCTACAAAGAAAAGGGCCGCACCCCAGAAGCTTGACAGCTTTATGGATAAACACACACACTGCATCTTTCCACTCTAGTTCCTCCTCTCTAACACGTTTCACCCATCTGGCCTTAGCCACAAAGATAAGCCCAGATCAGTGCAACATGCTAGTGGGGCAGACCTAGGGTGGAAGGATGCAGTGTGTGCTATCTAGCATTAAAGTTGTTGAGTTTTAGTGATGTCATTGGAGTGCAGCCCCTTTTCTTTGTAGTGGCTCATATTATATTTGAAAGACTGCCCTAGGTGACACCAGAATTGTCAGATGCTTGGTCCCCCTATGCGCCATCTGGCTCCTCCCACCATGCAACAGGACAGGACTTTTTTATTTCTGTTGGGTGGTGAAAATCTCTTTTAACTCAATCATACACTATATTGTCAAAAGTCCGTATGATTCAATATTGAGTTGGCCCACCCTTTGCAGCTATAACAGCTTCAGCTCTTCTGGGAAGGCTGTCCACAAGGATTAATAGTGTGTCTGTGAGAATGTTTGACCGTTCTTCCAGAAGCGCATTTATGAGGTCAGGCACTGATGTTGGACTAGAAGGCCTGGCTCACAGTCTCTGCTCAAATTTATCCCAAAGGTGTTCTATTGGGTTGAGGTCAAGTTCCTCCACCCCAAACTCGCTCATCTATGTCTTTATGGACCTTGCTTTGTGCACTGGTCCAAATCATTTGGTGGAGGGGGGATTATGGTGTGGGGTTGTTTTTCAGTGGTTGGGCTCAACCGCTTAGTTCCAGTGAAGGGAACTCTTAAGGCACCAGAATACCAAGACATTTTGGACAATTTCATGCTCCCAACTTTGTGGGAACAGTTTGGGGATGGCCCCAACCTGTTCCAACATAACTGTGCACCAGTGCACAGACATGGATGAGCAAGTTTGGGGTGGAGGAACTTGACTGGCCTGCACAAAGTCCTGACATCAATCCGACATAACACAGTTGGGATTAATTAGAACAGAAACTGCGAGCCAGGCCTTCTTGCCCAACATCAGTGCCTGACCTCACAAATGCACTTCTGGAAGAATGGTCAAACATTCCCATAGACATACTCCTAAAGCTTGTGGACAGCTTTCTCAGAAGAGTTGAAGCTGCAGACTAAGACTGGGATACCATTAAAGCTCATGTGCGTGAAAGGTAGGTGTCCCAATACTTTTGACAATATTGTGTATATAAGCAGATTTGTAAGAATGCTGGAGATGGGAATTTTCCCTGCCATCTGATGGGCTTTGCTGAGCACCTTACACATCAGAGGGTAGGGACAGAGATCTGCTTATTTCAATATTATTGGCTCCTTTGGTTCATTGCAATAGAATATAGATACAATCTCCATACTATCTTGCAACAGATCGGCCCTTACAATACTATTAACCTTCAACAATGGAGTTATTTAGATCACATTATGTATGGATTGCAGTTAACTGGTGTCCTACAATGATGATTCACTTCGATGTGTGTAACACAGACACATTCTTTGTTTTTTATTGACTCCCCTAGAGAAATGGAGTACTATTGACAGTTCTGAAACACATACTTCTTTTTTTCCTTTACAATACTAATAATCCTCCATTCGCTAACTTGAAATGAGTGAATTTTTCACTCACATTTTCAGACGTACAACCATGATGAATGACTCCTAGACTCCAATGAATCATAATCACATAAGCCACATTTGTTAAAGCTTCTCTCTACCCGGGTAAAATATTATTGCCAGCGTATTTACAGTGTCCGAATGGTTTGATGTATCAGACAAGCCGAGTATTAATGTTCAGCGTTTATCAATTATTCTATGTTACTTCCACTAGTCCGTCAGATAAATGGATGGGACTAAATTATGTATAGAAAAATCCCTCAGCACATTTCAGTCCCGTCGAGAGGAGGTAAGAGAAGTGCAGCAACCAGAAGGAGAGACGGGAGAACATGTTTTAAAGAAGAACCCTAGGCTAATATGCCTGATAAAATGTATTGGAAACAGCCCTCAGACATATTTAACACAGTACATAATTTAATTTACTTTTTCCTTTTTTCTAGTTATCTCCTTGTATACAGAGCAAACGAGGGATTTCAAGCTTTCTGGAATATGAACGTCATGTACTTCAGTAAATACCCTTCACTCTGCAAGAGCTGATTAATAGCATGCTCCTACTGAGATTGTGATCTTAGGCCTATTTTAGCTGCACTGCCAAAGATCTCAGAGGCTACAGTGAGTATCAATACTAATTAGCTCTCTTAAAGGCACCTTGAAGATTCTCTTGAAGACTCTCTTGAAGACACCTTTTTTACAGACTCTTAAAGTCACCTCTCTTGAAGACTCTCTTGAAGTCACCTCTGTTAAAGACTCTCATGAAGTCACCTTTCTTGAAGACTTTCTTGAGGACACCTCTCTTGAAGACTCTCTTGAAGACACATATCTTAAAGACTCTCTTGAAGACACCTCTTTTGAAGATTCTCTTGAAGTCACGTCTCTTAAAGACTCTCTTGAAGTCACCTTTCTTGAAGACTTTCTTGAAGACACCTCTCTTGAAGACACCTTTCTAGAAGACTCTCTTGTGACACCTCTTTTGAAGACTCTTTTGAAGTCACGTCTCTTGAAGACTCTTTTGAAGACACCTCTCTTGAAGACTTTCTTGAAGACTCTCTTGAAGTTACATACCTTGAAGACTCTTGAAGTCACCTCTCTTGAAGTAACCTCTCATGAAGACTCTCTTGAAATCACCTCTCCTGAAGACTCTCTTGAAGTCACTTCTCTTGAAGACACCTCTCTTGAAGACACCTCTCTTGAAGACTCTGTTGAAGACACCTCTCTTGAAGACTCTCTTGAAATCACCTCTCTTGAAGACTCTCTTGAATTCACCTCTCTTGAAGACTCTCTTGAAGACACCTCTCTTGAAGACTCTCTTGAAATCACCTCTCTTGAAGACTCTCTTGAAGTCACCACTCTTGAAGACATACTCTTGAAGACTCTCTTGAATTCACCTCTCGTGAAGACTCACTTGAAAACACCTCTCCTCTCTTGAAGACTCTTTTGAAGACACCTCTCTTGAAGACTTTCTTGAAGACTCTCTTGAAGTTACATACCTTGAAGACTCTTGAAGTCACCTCTCTTGAAGTAACCTCTCATGAAGACTCTCTTGAAATCACCTCTCCTGAAGACTGTCTTGAAGTCACTTCTCTTGAAGACACCTCTCTTGAAGACTGTTGAAGACACCTCTCTTGAAGACTCTCTTGAAATCACCTCTCTTGAAGACTCTCTTGAATTCACCTCTCTTGAAGACTCTCTTGAAGACACCTCTCTAGAAGACTCTCTTGAAATCACCTCTCTTGAAGACTCTCTTGAATTCACCTCTCGTGAAGACTCACTTGAAAACACCTCTCCTCTCTTGAAGACACCTCTCATAAAGACTTTCTTGAAATCCCCTCTCTTGAAGAATCCTTGAAAACACCTCCCTTAAAGACTCTCTCTAAGTCACCTGTCCTGAAGACTCTCTTGAAGACTCTCTGGAAGACACCTCTCTTGAAGACTCTCTTGAATCACCATGTCTTTAGAAACCCATCATTTTTCAAGGTGGGTTATGATGACCAGGTCACCCATTGAAAAAAAAAATGGTTTTCATGGGCAGCCTAAGTAAGCAGAACCAATATAAACCATGGTAGCTCCAACAGTGCTTGGTTGCTATGTACAACGACTGAGCAGCGAGTGCATTGATCAGGACACCTCTTTTCTCTGGAAACCCTCTTTGGAGATGGCTCTCATTTCATGACTTAGGTGTACATATTTATACATATTCATTGGAATGTGAACAGACCACTTATCGTCATAGAGATTGATTATAGTACTGCTCCCTTGTTCTACCATTTCACTGCTAAAGTTGAAAAAATTGCAGATGATTTCTACTGGTTCCTACTTTCTTTTTCAATCATTTTTATTGAACTGTTTAGGAAAGTACAAGTTCATAACAAAATTGTGTGCTACAAATGTCGGTTGAGGGCTCAGCATGCATCAAATAGTAAGCACAAATGAGGTGTACATGCATTGATAAAGGGCAACCTTTTCGACAAAGTTTAATGGGGAAAACTTGGCTTGGGGGCTGAGGACCTAAGTAGGTTTACTGCAGCCATAGAGGTGAATGCTCAAAAAGAAATAATTATCATAGGATGGATGGGGTGGGAGTGTGTGTTTGGAAGGGTTGAGGTGGGGGGGGGGGGGGCGGGGGTTTGAAAGAGGGTTTAAAGGAGGTAGAGGAATAGGAAGAAGAGATTAGTTACTAATTTCCGTTGTAAAAATTGACAGACTAATTCAACCTATCACCAACAGTCATATTGATGACACCAAGTGATATTCAATTACATCTAAATAAAGGCAAACATTTTGAGTAGGAAATAGTTAAACCCCGTCATGTTTATTTTTTTATGCCTCTGCCCCATTGGGGAATTTTTACTTCTGTCTCAGAGGAACAACAGGAAGTGAACAGAAATCTTTACAAATTAAGGGAATATACCTTCTTAAACAGTTGTCACAGTTGTCACTGTCTCAGGTATCCCCGTTGGAAGATTTTCCCTCTGATCTCATTCCTGTGGCAATAGTCGAATTTTCTGATCTCATATTACTTTCTGTGACAAATAGAGAGGATGATGCTACACAGTGGGAACACGGATAGCAATAAAAGCCAGACTTAATGCTGGCCATATATTTACTGAAATTAGCTGACCTAGGCCACAAAGCGCTCTTGGCTATTATGGTGCAGGTTTCTGTCTGCAACATAACAAGTAGTGACGCTCTGTTGCCAGAGGTGTATCTAACGCGAGGCAAACTAGGCATTTGCCTTGGGCAGCATTTTTCATGGGGCGCACTTCCCCCAGGTTCCCTCTCCCTGTCATTTCACCCGCTACACTGATCCCCCTTGCAACCTCCCTCCTCTGACCTCCCACCAACTTTGGGAGCTGCAGGGCAGCCTCAGAGGGATCCCCCATCCGCTTCTCCAACCCCCCTCTTTAGTGCCCCCCACCTCCCTGATCCCCAGACGCCCCCTCCATGCAGCTGCTAGCCAGCTCTCCCTGCAACCCCTCCAATTGGCTGCAGCTGCTGCTAGTGCAGGAGAACGCTGGATGGATGGAGAGCTAGTAAACATGTGCCAGCATCCTTCCTTTCCTGAAAGAATACAGACAGTGATCACAGTACTGATCGCTTCTGTATTCATTGATCACTAACATAGTAAACTGCGTTTACTATTTGTCAGCTTGTGAACAAAATATAGTAGACACTGTATATTTCATTTTATGAATGATTAGGAGCCTCTATACAGACTCCTATCTCATTCATCCACAGTGCAGCTCAGGCTGCAGAGAAAGGGACTGTCTTCAGTGACCCCTGGTGTCTCTCCAAAGTCCCCACCCCCTTCCAAAAAAAGTAAAAAATATTACATAAATAATAAAATTGTACCTGCAAAAAAAAATAAAAAATGTATAAAAAAAAATAACATAATAAAACATAGTAAAAGCCCTGTCACACAGGCGGCTCCAAATAGCAGATCCGCCTGCTTAGCGGGGAATCTGCTAAGCAGAACAGACAGGGACACAGCCAGCTCTCCTCTATGGGGCCGTTGGATGGAAACAAATCGCCTGTCCATTTCCATCTGACTGCCATCCGATCTGATCCCCCAGACAGATGGGGAATAGATCCCCCATCCATCTGTGTTTGGTGGACAGGATCGGATCTGATGGCGGCGGGTGTCAATGGACAGGAAGGGGTGGGACAAATTTAGATGGGGGGTACCCAATTTTAAAAGCCAAAACACACCATTGTCTGTTGCCCTGGAGTTTAACATACACAGACATGAACGTGGACACTCTCAGTGCCAACCCCATCATGCCTTCCACGACTGAGGTGCCCACTTTAAATGGTCTAATTGGCACATTTTTTAAAATTAATTTATATCCTATTTTCAATCATTTCTCTAAACAGACTCCTAACTGAATAAATGACCAATATATTTACTATCCACTGTAGAAGGAGAACCTTTTACATTTGATCTTTTTAAATGAAACAGATGTGAAATAAAAACATATTACATGTCAGCTTGCATTTGGACTGCACGTATATTTTTTTCTTTAGAAGACAGGTCCTCTTTAAGGGAGAAAAGGGTGCTGCAGGGTATAGTAATACAGTAGCTTGCAAGCGGTACAGTGAAGAAAGGACAGAACCCAGAGGATACAGGGCTGTCACTACACTAGTTTAATGTGTGACACTGTGACTGATGGCTTATCAGCCTCACTAGAGCAGAGAGCTCTATTTTACACTCCTGCTGACATGTTTACAAGTCTGAACTTTCCAGGGCTGTCACTAGAGGGACAGATCAACTATAGTCCTGCCCCAGGATATCTGCCTCCCTCCGAGGGCCCATTACTAGGTAATTAGGGCCTTAGACTGCCAGTTTTACCAAATGCTAAGCGATTGCAGCCCTTTAGACTAGAGTAAGAGAATTTCTTCTTATTCTTAAAGTTTGACTTGGGCTATGGGCAGAGCATGGCCTTGGCACATAAATTTACACCATTTACCAATATGTCATGCTGGGTCTTTGTCATGTTCTGTTCATGCATGGAATTATCAGTCTATGTTGGCCTATAAGTAGACTATCATTTTTTTTTTTATCAATTTCCAAGACAGGATAAAATTTTACAGAAATAATCCAGTTATTTTATATTTGTTGGGTGGCGAACTGAATGTAGAATTTGACAACCAGCCTATCCAATTCTGGAGCCGATAGGCACTTTTACAATTCCAGGACACTTGGGTTTCCACTAATGATGACTGAAAATCTTTGAAGGCTGGGTTTACATTGGTAGAACACGACTCTTGTACAACTGTCATCCTACTTTGCCCTGTGACATCCTGCATCCATCCTGCTTTGGACTCAAATGAACAAGATAAGATTTTGCTCCAACTTTGACTTGTCCTTTAAACAATCAAAAAAATTCCAGTGTGACATAAATTCCTTTTACTGCTGCTGTAATCATCATGTCAGATGTTACAAGTCAGATGGTTAGGACAAGAATCTGACTTTGATCTGACTTCAATGATATTCAATGGGCTGAAGTAGGACCAAAGTCGGATTAAAGTAATGCAGGAACTTTTTTTAAATGTTGGTAGAACCAAAGTCGGATTAAAGTAGTGCTGTAACTTTTTTTAAATGTTGGTAGGACCAAAGTCGGATTAAAGTAGTGCTGTAACTTTTTTTAAATGTTGGTAGGACCAAAGTCGGACTAAAGTAGTGCAGGAAGTTTTTTTAAATGTTAGTAGGACCAAACTTGGACTAAAGTAGAGCAGGAACTTTTTTTACATGTTGGTAGGACCAAAGTCGGACTAAAGTAGTGCAGGAACATTTTTTAAATGTTGGTAGGACCAAACTTGGACTAAAGTAGAGCAGGAACTTTTTTTACATGTTGGTAGGACCAAAGTCGGACTAAAGTAGTGAAGGAACTTTTTTCAATGTCAGACTGACTTCTGTCAGACCAGTTAAGACAGCTCTCGTGGGGAATCATTGATTTACACATGCCATGCGACAAGAGCTCCCAAAGTCAGAGTGTATGTCATACCATTGTCAACCCGGGCCAAAAGGTTAGAAGCCTGTGGACTTTTTAAGCCCCATACACACTATCAGATTTTATGCAGATTTTTTCCTTTAGATTTACCAAAACCATGTAGTGCAAGGGCCTGCCTGATTGCATACAAATTGAAACTTCTAAGGTTTGACCTCATATTATATGTTTTGGTAAATCTGAAGGAAAAGATCAGCAGAAAATCTGATAGTGTGTATGGGGCTTTAGACATTGGCTACCTAGCTTTCCCCAGCCCTGCTACAGGTAAAACAGACAGTTCTTATTTCTTATATGTGTTGCTCTGCCTTCAATTAGATTGGGTTTGGTTCATATTTAATAAGGATGAAAAAAGAATAATATTCATTTGATTCAACCTTTTTATGCTGGGATACAACTGTAAAATCATTGTAGGATATTTCAGGGACAGACCCAAGCTCACAACCCAATCTATGTTCGTCTGAAAATCTGTTGCCTTTTCTGTAACATATACTCTTTAATATCAGTTGGAAATAATAGAGAGACATTTGTTCCAAATCAGGGACAGTCCCTTGAAATCAGGGATAGTTGGGAGTTATGATTTAAGTAATTAACCTGCTGCATTTACAAATACATAAAACGTTTTTAACCACATTTCCGGACCGCCGCACGCCGATATACATCCCAACTTTGAAGAGGAATATTGTTGTTATGGCAGCAGGCTAGGTGCCATATCCCTGGTATCCTCTTCTTTGGCTGGTGGTCCGGTTTCCGTCAATAGTGGTCTCTGCGGCAAATTCGGCGTGAGATCACTTTTATCGGCGGCGGAGGGGGTCCACCCCCACCGCGCTCCGGTGCCCTCCGTCGTTTACCTGAGCCCTTGTCAGCGGCAGAGGCGATCAGATCCTCTTCCCTGCTGGGTATGGAGACGAGTGAGGGGAAGATGATCCCCACCCATCTCCATACCATTGCAGGGTGGAAGCAACGTCACTTCCACCCAAGGGCCATTTAAAAAAGAAAAAATAATTAAATGAAAATGAAACAAAGTTTGTTTACATTCCTTGTAATAGGAATAAAAGTGACACATATTTTTTTCAAAAGAACACTGTAAAAAACAGTGTAAAGAACAGTGTAAAAACAAAAAATAAAAGGTAAAATAAATAAGAAAATACATTTTTTTTTTAAACGTGCCCTGTCCCGCCGAGCTCGCGCGCAGAAACAAGCGCATATGTGAGTAGTGCCTGCATATAAAAACGGTGTTCAAACCACACATGTGAGGTATCGACGCGATCGGTAGAACGAGAGCAATAATTCTAGACCTCCTCTTTAACTCAAAACATCCAACCTGTAGAATTTGGAGATTATGGAAATTATGGAGATTTTTAAGGGTAAAGGTTTGTCGCTATTCCACGAGCAGGTGCAATTTTGAAGCCTGACATGTTGAGTATCACTTAACATTATCTTTCACAATATAAAAGAAAAAAAAAACAGCTAACTTTACTGTGGTCTTAGTTTTTAATTAAAAAAAAGCGTATTTTTTCCAAAAGTTTGAGAGCTGGATCTAAAATTTTCCGACAACAAAATCCGATCGGACTTTTTCCGATCGTGCGTAGAGAATTCCGACGCACAAAGTGGCATGCATGCTCAGAAAAAATTTGGAGATGAAAGCTAAGTAGTCCCGTTGTGCGTTTTGTACGTCACCTCGTTATGAACGATCGGATTTTCCGACAACTTTGTGCGACCGTGTATATGCAACACAAGTTTTGGCTAAAATCTGTCGGAAAAAATCAGACGGATTTTGTGGTTCGGAATGCCCGACCGTGTGTACAGGGCATAAGAAGTGCTTAGTTGCCTTATACCATGTTGTAGCTAGACAGAGAGTATGTGTACAGCAGAATAATACATAAAAAATAGGCTAATTTTACCCCCTTCAATTGTGCTGCTCTAAAAGTACAGCTGCATCTTAAATCTTCCATGCCAAGGTATTTTCTTCCACATATCTAAACAAGCAGTGTGATCTTGTGGTAATTTATTGGTTAGAGCTGCGACCAAGGCCTGTGTGTCTGTCCCCTGCTGAGCTAATTACTTTCTCCTGCATATATAATGTGAACTACAAACCATTAATTGCCAGAAATGGCTTCTTTGTCAGGGATGGAAAATTTACCTTTGCTTCTACCCCTTTTTTTATGATTTTGGCCAATTTAAATTCAAATTCACCATAGGTTTCTGGCCCATTAACCCCATGAGTGCTCAAGGGGCTTAAACTGTATTCTAAAAACAAAGGGGATTAAGCAGTTTTGGTTAATGTCATGACAGCAGCAAATAAATGTCCGTGTTCAATCACAAATTCAACATTTATTTCCATTTTATTTTGTCTGATCATTTGCCGGTTTTACAATACCTAATATATCAACCGCTGGATATTTTTACACCTTTTTCATCCTATCCATTTCTGCCCCTCGTTAATGTGTAGTTATACATAAAATTTTAAGGAAGTGAAAAATATATGTACCTACATCCTGCATGGCTCCAGGACAGGTAGGGTTGCCACCTGTCCATGATTCACCCGGACAGTTCGGGTTTGGAAACGTGCGTCCGGGTTTCAGACTACCTGAAACCCGGACACATTATTTAGACTGGACTGTGACTTCCCAGCAGGGTTGCTGGGCTGAGAGTGTCTGCTGCACACTGCACACTTTCACACTGCCCAAAGCCAGCACTAACAATCCCCCCCCCCAAACACCCCTACCCCTCTGTGTCTGTCCACACTCCAATCCCCAGAGCTGTGCCTCAGAAAAGGAAAGTGGGGTCCGGAAATTTGAAGTCCAGCAGCCTCAGATACATCTGGATAAGTGGACCTGACTGTCAAGGGGTGAGTGAGCTCACCATCCATTCCTGTCTGAAGTCTCCCCCTTCTTTCTCCTGCCTCTGACTAAGTACACTAAGGCAAATCGGGGTTCTCAGAGCACCCCTTAAACCAGATTTCCCCTTTACACCAGAAGCCACAGTGTTTCCCCTTACATCAGAGTCTTCTCCGTACATCAGAATTGTCAGTATTCTCCCTTAAATCAGGGTTCCCAGAGCATCCCTTATGTTAGAAGCCTCAGAGTTCTCCCTTACATCAGAATCTGCAGAGTCCCCCCTTACAGTGAAAGGGGACTCTGTGATTTCAGATGTAACAGGGGAACTCTGTGGACTCTGATGTAAGGGGGGACTCTTGTTATTAACTTCATATGATTAGAAATGTTATTTAATAGCAAAATATAATAATGTATAATTTATACAAAAAAGATTAATAATTGCTGTGCGCGCTAAAGTGTTCGGGTTTGACTTGAAGAAAAGGTGGCAACCCTAAGGACAGGAAGTGAAGGGAAATCTTCCAAATGGGGTACAGTCAGCAAAAAAAAAAAGTCTGTGGCAAGATACATTTTTTTTTTTCGTTTTTGGATGCTGGAAGATCAGATCTCCAGGATTTGAATAGCTATTCGTGGACATTTATATATATCATGTTGGGACTTTTTAGTCATTGTTATATAAAACTAATTTATCATATCAATTTTTCCACATACACAAATGTTTGGTATGTATTTGTACCTTAGCGCTGCACTTTATATTTACAAAAAAAAGACCCTACTTTGTCCAATAGCTGGCACACCCAGCATGATTCCTGGTATTTAGGGGATTTTAAGATGTTTATACCAATAGAGATTTCAGATAATCATATTAAAGCCCAACTCCGGACAAAAAAAAAAAGTTTTCCTATGCAGTGGAGCCGTACCTGCCCTCAGGGCCGGGACAAGGGGAGGGCAGAAGGGAGCAGCGTGCATTGTAGGGATGGGGGTTCTGCAAGCTCCTTCTACTATAAGGCTGCCCAGCGCTGGAAGTGGCAAGGAGAGGTAGAGAGAGACAGGAGGAGGTGCGGGGTGTGCTTTCTCTCCCCCCTTCCTTCTACTGATAAGTTCACACATAATGAAGGATGGGGGGGGGGGCACAATTTAGCAACTTTGCCCTGGGCACTGGATGATCTTGTCCTGGCACTGCCTGCACTTCACCGGTTCACTGCACGTTTTTGTTTAGGGGAGAGGAGGTGTGCAGCCATGTTGAAACAGGAAATTATGCCATCCCCAAACTGTTCCCACAAAGTTGGGAGCATGAAATTTCCAAAATATCTTGGTATGCTGATGCCTTAAGAGTTCCCTTCACTGGAACAAAGGGGTCAAGCCCAGCCCCCTGAAAAACAACCCGACACCATTAACCTTCCTCCACCAAATGATTTGGACCAGTGCACAAAGCAAGGTCCATAAAAACATGGATGAGCAAAATTGGGGTGGAGGAACTTGACTGACTTGCACACAGTCCTGACCTCAACCTAATAGAACACCTTTGGGATTAATTAGACTGGAGTCTTTGAGCCAGGCCTTCTTGTCCACCTCAGTGCCTGACCTCACCAATGGAAGAATGGTGAAACATTCCCATAGACACACTCCTAAACCTTGTGGACAGCCTTCCCAGAAGAGTTGAAGCTGTTATAGCTGCAAAGGGTGGGCCAACTCAATATTGAACCCTACGGACTAAGACTGGGTTGCCAGTGCCACTAAAGTTCATGTGCGTGTAAAGGCAGGTGCGCCAATACTTTTGGTAATATAGTGTAATTGCATTGAATAATTTTTATATCAGCTTTAAGCATACTCAAATAATAAAATAAACAAAACAGGAGTTTGAATGATAACATATTCATATTGTTGAAAAAGGCAACAATGTAAAAACCTAAAAAGTATAATCTAATGAATAGACAGTTTTCATGTTCCTGCTCTCTGGTTTTGCTTTCCTGTTTTATTTTCCCTGACTATGAGAGGCTGGGGCAATCCAGGTCTATTTTTCCACTCCTTATTGCAAAGCAATTAACCCACTGATGAACCCACCGAGATTCCTCCGCAAAATGAACCTAACCGCAGCATAATCTGTGAATGATGTGATTTATTGATCGTGGGAGAGCTAACCATTGAGGAGTGTATATGAATTATACACAGAGTAGGATGTCCTTCTGTATCAACCACAGAACACTGCATGCATCGTATAACATGTGCAATGCAATGTATCTAAAAAGCCATAGATATTAGGTTTAGCAACCTTTATTAAGAGAGCACTGTGTGGAACTGTGTTGGAGACAACACTAGATACATTATATATTTATACTCAGCACAGAGTATGTAGAATACACAGGAGGTTTTACATGGGGGTGTAGCTGCAAATCACAGCATTTTTTCAACATTTTTAGGAGGTTTGGCGAACTGTGGTCAGGGTGATGAGTAGTGAGTGCAAAGTGCATCATGGTAAAAAATTGGGAACTTGCCATATGGACAACCACACAACAAAGCCTTCCACGCAGGGCCGTTTTTAAAGCAGGGCAAAAGTGGCAGCTGCCCTGGGCCCTGTCATTGTTGTGGGGCCCAATGCAGCTGCCTCATACTTGCCAACTATCCTGGTTTAAATTCCCTCGTCCCTTGAGGTTTTAGTCCCATGCTGTGTCCTGATATCTCAGTGTGAAGTGCTGCTACTATTGTTGTGCCCTATTGTTGTGTACAGATGACTCACCTGCAGACCCTGTGTTTACATGTAAATTACCGGCATTCATATGTAAATAGCAGTGGCATTCATATGTAAATAGCGGCAGCTGGAGGCATTGATATGTATATCATGTCCCCCAGAGCTTAAGCAGAAATCATGTGCTGTATCCCCTCTAGCAACTAATCAGTGAGCCGTAATATGTGCTGTAACCCCTCTAGCAACTAATCAGTGAGCCGTAATGTGTGCTGTAACCTCTAACAACTAATCAGTGAGCCGTAATGTGTGCTGTAACCTCTAGCAACCAGTCAGTGAGCGGTAATGATATACTGTAACCTCTGGCAACCAATCTTAATAGCTGCCTGATCTGATTCAGTAAACTGATTTTGAGTCTAGCTGCTATTTATTGTATGTCTTAGAGCAGGTGGAGAGTGAAACTGCATGGGGGGGAAGAAATGTTTTGCCCAGGGTCCAATCAATATTAAAGACGGCCCTGTTTCCATGTAGAGAAAGACTGCCTTGGAGTGATGAAATGCAAGGATATTGGCAATAGAGATAAAAAAAGAGGGAAGAGACTGCACTGGAAACATTAAGACTGTCCTAGAAGGAGAGACACCTGCCCTATGGATGGACGAGAACTGCACAGGCCAAATGGACAAAACCCATGCCATACATGCAGGGCTGCCAACCTCCCGCAGCATTTTTTACTGCTAAAACATGGAAAATTTACTGGCGGAAGCACAATTTATACTGACAACCAGATAAATTACAGAACTCCTATTGAAAAATAACAAAGTGAATATTTAAACAGTATACACATGATATGGAAACACTGACAATACCTATAAACAAAGTAATTTGCTTGAATTACACTTAAAAAGTCAACACAGCATGAAATGATCAGCCCCTGATATTTACTGGCAGTTGTAAAGAAAATCATACATTTTTACAAACCGTCAGTAAATTTACTGGTGGTTGGCAACCCTGCATACATGTGATCTGTAGTGTACATTTCAAGGCATCATTACATAAAATAAATTTTAACACAGTACAAACTAAAATTCACACTGATGGAATAATAAACAATTATAGTGAAATAATAAAATAATGCAAAATATGAAGACCACAGCAGCTGTTCCTTGATGATGCCCTGAAGGAGGGGCGAAATCATAGATTTTTACAAACTGTCTGTAAATTTACTGGCGGTTGGCAACCCTGCATACATGTGATCTGTAGTGTACATTTCAGGGCATCAGATATTTACATAAACATAATTTTAACACAATACAAATTAAAACTCACACTGATGGATTAATAAACAATTATAGTGAAATAATAAAATAATGCAAAATATGAAGACCACGGCAACTGTTCCTTGATGACGCCCCGGAGGAGGGTCGAAACACGTTGATGCATTTCCGGTTTTACGCATCAGTGATGCAACTTCTGGTATCCGTGGAACGCACGCTGTAGATGCGAACCCTGAAAAACACACTGATGCCTGTTTTTTTTAAGCCGTCTCCTGAGTGTTGTTTTTGTAAATGCGCAGTAATTCAGTGCCGGCAGTACTTCACTATGTACTTTTCTCTCTCTTTTTAAATATGCACCGTTTTCCTCAGTCCACATGAAAATCACTTGTGGAAGCCTCTCTGACTCTGGATTTATGTACCATAACTTCACAAAACATTTTTTGACCCCTGGACTGCAAAGCTGAGGGTCCATAAAGCTCTGGTGAGTGAGGGAGGGGAATGTGTCCTCTCTGAGATTCCTTTCAACTTGAATGCTTGAATTGTCATTGGAAGCACTTGCCACTTTACTTCATTGTATCACTATTCAGTATCAGATTATTGCACTTTGTATGTTAGCACCTATATTCCACTAGCACTGTTTAAAATCGGTATATTTATAAAAATAATTTTGCTACGCTAGTAATAATTCTATACAAAACACAAAAATTAAGTGCAATAATAAAAAATCTGAAATAAAAATAAAGATGAACCGTCGTTCTCATCATAGGCACTTAAATCATTCCCTGCATCTATTACCTTTTGTACCACCACCCCCTCCCTTTAGAATGTAAGCTCTATGAGCAAGGCCCTCCTGTACCTTCTGTATTGTACTGTAATTGTGCTGCCCCCCCTCTACATTGTAAAGCGCTGCGTAAACTGTTGGCTCTATATAAATCGTGTATTATAATAATAATAATTAAAGTGGACTTACATTATTATTTTGATTTTTGATTTTTAACATTGCACTTAATTGGTGTGTTTTTGTATAGCAGTATTACTAGCGCAGCAAAATCATGTTTATATATTGTATTTGATTGCACGGTGTGTCTGACTGTTTTTTTGCCTGTAGCTCTTTTTGCACTCACTAGCGTATTTTCTACTACAAATGTGTATCAGATATTTACAGTCAGTCCATGCTGAGAAAGGAATGGCATGCAACCTTGCAGGTTAGCAATGCCCATTATCCTACTAATAAATTAGAACCACCCCCTTCTTTCTATGCTCAGTTGAGCCTGCTGGGCCCTTTCCCACCCTTGGGCCCCATAGCCACCACCTGGGCCAGTGTTGCCAATATGTCCTTGGTATTACTGAGTCATCTAAATGAAGTGAACATAAATTTAGATTTTTGTTTTGTAACAATGACTGGATTTATTGTGCTTTGCCACACAGGCTAAAACACTCTACACCCGGAGAAGCTTTGAAAACCCAAAAAAATAAATAGTCATCAGCACCAAGGACAGGGATATTGTGGTTTCTCAAAGCCATCAAATGTATCAATTATTTTTCACTCGGAGTGGACAGTTAAAAATAACCGTATATATGATGTGAATGTACAATGTATATGTAAAGCTCTGTGTAAAATTGACAGCCCTATATAAGTATCTGAAATAATAATAATATATGCCTTTTATTTCAGCTATGTGTTATAAGTCTTCTACACATTGTGCAGGGAAGGGTAAAGCCGGTCACTTAACCGCTTGCCGACCGCCCCACGCCGATATACGTCGGCAGAAGGGCTCGTACAGGCAGAATCACGTACCTGTATGTTGCCCTTTAAGAGGCGGCCAGTGGGCACACGCGCGCCCCCACGGCAAGCTCCGTGAGCTGTGGGGATACCCGCGATCGCCTCACGGGGAGGAAGAACGGGGAGATGCTAATGTACACAAGCATCTCCCTGTTCTGCCTAGTGACAGTGTCGCTAATCTCTGCTCCGTGTGATCAGAGCAGAGATCAGTGATGTGTCATACACAGCCCCTCCCCCCCACAGTTAGAAACACACCCCTAGGACACACTTAACCCCTACACTGCCACCTAGTGGTTAACCCCTTCACTGTTAGTGTCATTTGCACAGGAATCAGTGTACAGCACTGATTGCTGTATAAATGACAATGGTCCCAAAAATGTGTCAAAAATGTCCGATGTGTCCGCCATAATGTCACGGTCACGATAAAAATCGCTGATTGCCGCCATTAAAAATAAATAAATAAATAAATATATATATATATATATATATATATATATATATATATACTGTATATTAATAAAAATGCCATAAAATTATCCCCTATTTTGTAAACGCAATAACTTTTGCATAAACCAATCAATAATTGATTATTGCGACTTTTTTTAACCAAAAATATGTAGAAGAATATGTATCGGCCTAAACTGAGGAAAAAAATGTTTTATATATATTTTTGGGGGATATTTATTATAGCAATAAGTAAAAAAAATAGTTTTTTTCAAAATTGTCGCACTTTTTTGTTTATAGCGCAAAAAATAAAAACCACAGAGGTGATAAAATACCACCAAAGGAAAGCTCTATTTGTGGGAAAAAAAGGACGTAAATTTTATTTGGGAGCCACGTTGCACAACCACACAATTATCAGTTAAAGCGACGCAGTGCCGAATCGCAAAAAAGTGCTCTGGTCAGGAAGGGGGTAAATTCTTCCCGGGCTGAAGTGGTTAAAAACAATCATCGATTTGAAATCGAAAAGTGGCAAAAACAAATTTTTGGTAAGTGCAATTCTGTTGGTGTATGGCAGCTAAAGACAGTCATTGTTGTTGGCTTGTCATCTGTGTAATGTGAAAAAAGATTGTGGTAATATTTTATCAAAAAAATGTATACTCACCTAGGTGGATGCAGCATCAATCCAGTGCTGCATCTGTCCCATGCTGCTTCTAAAATTAAGAACTGATTAAAGAGGAAGTAAACTCTGATGAGTTTACTTCCTCTTTCATTCCCTGCAAAGGTAATGCATAATGGACTACTATGCATCGCATAGAAGTACATTATGTGTCACTTACCTGACACAGGAGCCAGCGAAGTCACCGCTGTCCCCTGTAGTCCGGCGCATCCATCTTCTCGGTGGGTCTCGCTGCTCCGCTGCTGTCATTCGGCGAAGCGGTGATGACGTCACTCCCGCACATGCGCACGGAAGCCGCCACGCGCGGCATATCGCCGTTGACGGCGGCGCGCTCAGTGTGCCTGCGCACCGCTGTCTACGGCACATGCTCCGTAGACAGCGGTGCCTGTCTTTCGGCAAATATCTCCTAAACCGTGTAGGTTTAGGAGATATTTCTTGGACCTACAGGTAAGCCTTAATCTAGGCTTACATGTAGGTCAAAGTGTGTTGTAAGGGTTTACAACCACTTTAAGGATTGCTGATCACTCAGTTATCAGTCTTCACTAAGCAGAGAGCCGGTCACTGTCAGTCACCGACTCTCTGCTCCTCCAGCGCTCACTGGCTGTGGAGGGAGTGGGAGCGTCTGGCTCAGGCTCTCAATGGCTCGCTGAGAGGCTGAACCAGCTACTGATCCTGGTATCTGGGTGAATCCTGATTCCAAACTGTAAAGTCAAGATTTTTTCCAAGCCTGGACCGGCTGAGTCAAAATGGGTCACAAGAGTACAGAGCGAATTGCAGTTGTGTGACCTACAGGAGAAGTACAGCCAAAATAGCTTTGCCCATATTTCTCCTTTTACAGAAATGATTGTTTATGCTTTTATGCAATTCTGTAACTTAAAATGTGCTATTTGTATGCAAAACATAAGGATGCTAGCTGTGCAGAGTGCTAGGTAATTACCTGTATACAGCATACAGGCAACACAAACAGTGACTGACATGTTTACCCAGTTGTGCAAGTCTGAACATTTTTCCTTTTAATACAGACAGACTGATTTATGAACACCCAAAGCAGACATAGGGGTTGATTTACTAAAAGCAAATAGACTGTTCACTTTGCAAGGGAAGTTGCATTTTTTGTGGGAATTTTTCCCCAGAGCTTAGTGAATGTGGTGAAATTTCAATTTGCCCAGAATACCCTATTGAAGGCAAGGAAAGAAAAAAAGCATCACACAGGATTGGATGATGAAAGCCAGCAGAGCTTCACCTCACCTCATTAAGCTCTGGGGATAATTCCCTTGCAAAGTGCAACTTCCCCTGCAAAGTGAACAGTCTATTTGCCTGCAGTAAATCAACCGCTAAAGTCCAAAACTGATTTTAGGTCTGGCTACTGAGTGCCTAGATTCATCCTAGTATCTAAAAAAATCAATTCTGAGAGCAATACATACTTATATGTCAGTTACCTCCATGTCCAAGCAATGCAATTGTTTTCAACTGTGACTAAAGGCAGGTTCTGTTTGGGGTAGAGGCAGCCAATTTGTTCTGTGTGCCGCAGAGGCAGCCAACTTGTTCTGTGTGGGGTAGAGGCAGCCAATTTGTTCTGTGTGAGGCAGAGGCAACCAACTTGTTCTATGTGGGGTAGAGGCAGCCAACTTGTTCTATGTGGGGTAGAGGCAGCCAACTTGTTCTGTGTGGTGTAGAGGCAGCCAATTTGTTCTGTGTGCCGCAGAGGCAGCCAACTTGTTCTGTGTTGGGCAGAGGCAACCAACTTGTTCTATGTGGGGTAGAGGCAGCCAACTTGTTCTGTGTGGGGCAGGAGCAGCCAATTTGTTCTGTGTGGGGCAGGGGAAGCCAACTTGTTCTGTGTGTGGTAGAGGCAGCCACCTTGTTCTATTTGGGGTAGAGGCAGCCACCTTGTTCTATTTGGGGTAGAGGCAGCCAACTTGTTCTGTGTGGGGCAGAGGCAGCCAACTTGTTCAGTGTGGGGCAGAGGCAGCCAACTTGTTCTGTGTGGGGCAGAGTCAGCCAATTTGTTCTGTGTGGGGTAGAGGCAGCCAACTTGTTTTGTGTGGGGCAGAGGCAGCCAACCTGTTCTGTGTGGGGTAAAGGAAGCCAACTTGTTCTGTGTGGGGCAGAGGCAACCAACTTGTTCTATGTGGGGTAGAGGTAGCCAACTTGTTCGGTGTGGGGTAAAGGCAGCCAACTTTTTCTGTGTGGGGCAGAGGAAACCAACTTGTTCTGTGTGGGGTAGAGGCAGCCAACTCGTTCTGTGTGGGGTAGAACTGATTGCTGAGGATCATGGTGCAGGAACCAGGCACAGACACAACGTGGTACAAGACCAGAGAGAAAGACAGAGTCTGGGGAACAAGTTGAAGTTGGTAATAGGCAGGCAGTGTGGTACTGAATCAGGAGGCAAAGACAGAGTCCAGGAAACAAGCTAAGGTCATTAAGAGCCAGACAAACTGCTTACAAGTCGGTAGTCCTACACAGTAAGGCAGAAGCAGTATGTCAGGACTGATGCATGTTCAATGTTTACCTTATACACAGAGGTATGGGCAGTGTAAGCACTCATGCATGTGCCAGCACTGGTCTCCTTATACTGATGAGAATCTGACCTTCCTTACGGGGGGGGGGGGGGGGGGCAGAGGCAGCCAACTGGTGCCTCTGCCACTTTCAATTGTCCGTGTGATGGAAAACGGTTGACTTTCAGCAGTCTCTTTTGATCTGAGACAACCACGATGCTCTTGTTAGCCAAATACCATGTGCCATGGGTGATCCAGGCTTTAAGTAAAATAATGGAGCTTGAAAACAGAAGTTCCTTGTTTATGGCAGGCGAGAGGTACATTTTACCTATGGTATATGTAATAATGTGATTAGATAAAACGAACATGTCCTGCACCTACTGATTCTTATAAAGCATGAACTTTAACTATAC
The DNA here is from genome assembly GCF_037356315.1 of Lithobates pipiens. NCBI lineage: Eukaryota > Metazoa > Chordata > Amphibia > Anura > Ranidae > Lithobates > Lithobates pipiens. The sequence continues at coordinate 39,935,841 of NW_027507789.1, forward strand.
ATCCATTGTAAAGAAAAGAGAAAAGGAAAACTATTCTGCTCTTGCTATGAAGAAGGTCAATTATATTTAAATTTTCTTAGTGGTTAAGTTGGTACATACCGTATATGTGTTTATACACAAAGGCACATTCACATCTGTATACTGTACATAATTACTTATTTTTCTCCCTTCATAAGGGTGTCTGCTGCTATTAGTGAGATACTGCGATATTTTTACAGGCGCTAACAAAGCCTTCCTCCCCTTTATGTGTGACATTGACATGTGTAACCAGTGCAATGTTAATTAATGTGAGAAAAAGAAAGAAACATTAACTTCCATGCTTACCTTTTCAACTATCGGGTTATTAACAGTCAGCAATGAGAGCATCAAGACTGTAAAAATTGTGCCATTGCTGGGCTGAGTTGAAAAATCTTGGATGGACGGAATTCCGCTCAAGCTTGTCTTGCATACACACAGTCACACAAAAGTTCTCTGAACTTTTGACTGTCAAGAACATGGTGACGTACAACATTACGACGAGCCCAGAAAATTAAGTTCAATGCTTCCGAGCATGCGTCGAATTGTTTCTGAACATGCGTAGGAATTTTGCATGCCGGAATTGCTACAGATGATCGGAATTTCCGACCAGAACTTTTTCCGTCGGAAAAATAGAGAACCTACTCTTGAAATTCCGCCAGCAAAAGTCTGATGGAGCATACATGAGGTTGAAATTTAAGACCAAAAGCTCTTGTCGGACTTTTGCTGGCGTGATTTCCGATCGTGTGTACGGGGCTTAAGAGTTTTTTGAAACTATCAATACTTTCCATAAACACCGACTATTGTGTAAGTGAGTTCCACATCATTGTCGCTCTGACAGTAAAGAACCAGGGCTTTTTTTCAGCAGGAACAAGAAAGAGCAGGGGGGACGGGCTCCTCCACCCTGACCTCCTCCTCCACGGGGCCCTCTGCTGGCACCAACTGGCCTCACCCACCCCACACAGCCCAGCGCACATTGTGGTACCGGGGCGGAGCCTGCCTGACAGCGGGCCCCGACCTGCACACACATGGGATCCACCCTCCTCTCCACCCTCCTCTGCATCCTGGCAGCTGGTCCATTCTGACGGCAGCTGCCCAGTGTTAAAGATGGCCCAGGTTGCGTAACGGCTGGACCTCCATGATGGGGGGTCCATCATTATTAATATCTCCTCTCAAGCGTTTCATGATTGTAGTCATTCCTAGTAACTGAGGACACAAAGTCCCCTTTTAACCTTGTTGCGCTTCTCTGGCCAGTTCCAGCACATTCTTTCTGAGGACTGGTGACCAGAACTGGATGGCATATTTAAGATATGGCTGGACCAGAGTTTTGGAAAATTGTAGAATTATAGTTTTATCTCTTGAATAAATACCCTTTTTAATGCATGCCAATATTCTGCTAGCTTTGCTTGCTGCAGCTTGGCATTGTATACTACTGCCAAGCTTGTAATCTACTAGGACCCCCCCAGATCTTTTTTCCATCCTAGATTCCCCAGCATAACTCCTCCTCACTACCTGTGAAATGTTCTCTGAAAAGCAATGCACTGCGGAGAACCTATGCATCTCCATGCAGGAAAACATGGCTCTTGCACAAGTGTAGGCTGTAATATGCCCGTGTGAATGAGCCCTAAATTAAAAAATATTTAAAAAAAATTGGAAGATTTTAGCAGCTGCCTATTCAAATGGAAAGGTCTTCATCAGGAACAAATCATAGAATGGCTTGTGTAGCAATGATACAATATATATCATATCAATTTTGTAAGAAAAGTTGAGTTTACCTTTAAAAGTAAAATTGTTTGTTTCTATTGACTTTCACGTAATGTCTCTGCGCAACCTTAAAAGTTAGGAACCTTTTTTGTGCACAGCAGTCTTACTTCAAAGCCGCGGCACTAATCTCCGGTGCTTCTTCCCTTGCTCGCAGTCTATTTCGTTCCACTATAAAGTGTTTATTTAACTTCAATATCTGCATCCCTGAAGGGTAGCGTGCTCTGGAGACTGAGGGGTGTTCCCCAGGATATCATCCCACAGGGCATCCTTGAAGATCTCATTTCTAAAATCCATGAAACCAGGGTAAAATACACCCAAAGATGCGAACGGGTTTTAAACTAGGTTATTGCTGCAGGTGGGCCCCATGGCCTTGCTTGCAGGATCATCTTCACTACTTTAATTCTGCTAATGAGACAGAAGCAAATATTTAACAGGAAGAAAGGGAAAATTCAATCTGATATTGATTTATCTACATGAGTATTTGAATATGATTATAATTAACTATTGCAAAGTCATGCAATAACAGTGCTGAAACCTTCTCAGTGAAACAAGACAAAAGGAAAAAGAGTGCATTAATGTAGAGAATGATTTCATGTGGATAGAGGACAATAAAACGAGGCACTCACAAACAAATGGTAGTCTATCTATTGCATGTTTCCAAGCCAATTTGCTTCTGTGTGAGGCATATGGCTGATTAATTACTATCTTCACACCTCCTGTGGGTGAGTACTAGGGTTGCCACCTTTCCTTTAAGCCAAACACGAACACTTTAGCCACGCATGGCAAAAAAAAATTTCTAAGGGAAAAGCTGTGGACTCCGATATAAAGGGGTTTCTGCTCACCAAACCTCCAACTCATATGCCGCACACACATGATCGGACTTTTCGACGGACTTGGTCCGGCGGGCCAGAGTCCGTTGGACAATTCGACCATGTGTGGGCTCCAGCGGAATTTTTCTTCCCAAAAGTCCAGCGGACCTAGAAATATGACTGGCTTCAAATTTGTCCGCTGGACTCAGCTTTTAGCGGACAATCCGTTTGTCTGTGTGCTAGTCCGACGGACTAAAACCGACGCTAGGGCAGCTATTGGCTACTGGCTATGAACTTCCTTATTCGACGTCATCACGTTCAAATCCGTCTGACTTTTGAAGTGTTAGTGTGTGGCCAAGTCCGTTCGTTTGAAAGTCCGGCGGACCTCAGCTGCAAAGTCCGTCGGATTGTCCGCCGGACCAACTCTGTCGAAAAGTCCGGTCCTGTGTACGTGGCATTACATTTTGCAGCACCCCCCCTTCAATTAGAGTTCCCAAAGCCTTCCTTACATCAGAGTCCACAGGGTACCCCTTACAGCTGAGTCTCCCTTACCTTAGTGTACTCACTCACTTGGAGGCAGGAGAGATGGGAGGGAGGTGGGAGACTTCAGTCACATACATTGGGTGTGGAGCTCCCTCACCCAAGGATGGAAACTTAGGCATCAGCACCTTTTATCCTTGATGTATCTGCCGGTTGCTGATCTTCAAACTTCCAGCCCACACATCCCTTTCCCGAGGCACTGAACATGGGGGATTGGGCGGGCAGACAGAGAGGTAGGGGCAGGAGGAGAAGGAGCAGATCAAGCCCTCTCTCCTCTCCTGTACTTGTATGGGGTTGGGGCCCATGTACACCTATACACTTGGCGTTTGTAGTGTTTGGGTACTTGGGCAGACACAGTCCATTCTGAATATTGTGTCTGAGTTTAAGGTGGTATGAAACCTGGACACACAATTCAAAACCTGCACTATCCAGGTGAATCCCAGATGGATGGCAACCCTAGTGACTGCAGTTGAGTCCACAGGTTTTCCTAGTTGCTCTTTCTAGCTGGAAACCTTCTCAGGGATGAACTTCTATGATCAATTTTCTAGGTTTGACATAAAGTAATTTGTGATGAGTTTGCCACTGATGGCTGTTCTGCTGATATAGTGGCTTCAATATTGAGTCACCGACTTAGAGGAGCGCCAATATTAATTTGACTTTCCTGATCTGCAGGACTGTTCCAGGTCAGTGAAAGTATTAAAGTCATTGGCTCAACATGACAGTCAGGTAATTAGTGAAGACACGATTTTCACAGTGGTGGATGATATATGAAATTATAAGTCACAATAATTGAGAAGTCACAATAATTCAACGCAGAAAAGTTTCAGCATATTTTATTTTTATTTTTTTTTTATAAATTATTTTTATTAATTTGCAAGTAAACAATAAAACAACCTACAGCCTATTGGGCATACCCAGGCTGATTATTACAAAAAAAAACCCTGAGTCAAACAATCAGGGAACAACCAAATAACCCTCCCCCTCCCCGCACCCGACACACCGCCACCGGCGTGTGCATCCAACAGAAAAAAAGAGAACCCCCCCCTCCCCCTGTACGCTCCAGCACCACTGCACATTACTCAGGACAGTTACTTAATTCACCCATGCTCCACCGCAGTCCACACTCAGACCCAGGATAAAATATGCAAGCATCACCCTTCACCTACCAATCCCCTATTGCCCACGTTAATAATGACCCAGGGTTACATGAATATCACACAACTTAGAACTCTTCCATTAAGCATTAATGAAACTCCATCAGTCCGGATTCAAGTCAGCGTTGGTGTCACGCGACTCCGTCCAAATGCCCCATACTTTATGAAATTTAGTGCCACAGCCTCGCGAAAGGTAGGTGGCCCTGTAAAGAGGGAGGGCCGTACTCACTAAGTGCTTCCAAAAATTAATAGAGGGGGCTACCGGGGCCTTCCATTTGAGAACAATCGACTTACGGGCATAGTACAGCAATAAGCCCAGGAGTGTTCTGAGCGCTCGGCGTGGAGCCAGCGGCTCGACCAGTCCTAAGAGGCATATCTCGACCGATAAAGGTATGTTAACGGTGGTAACCGCCAGAATAAAATTAGTCACCTCCACCCAAAACTGGAGGACAGCTCCAGAACATGTGTATGAAATCCGCCGAAAGTGAGTTGCATCTCCAACAAGAATCAGGGACAGATGGATAGATTCTGTGAAGACGTTGCGGAGTGTAATATACCCTATGTACTATTTTGAATTGCACCAATCTATCTCTGGCTGACACTAACTGTAGAAAAGGATACTCCCATACATCTTCCCAGTCCTCCGTATCCAAGGAGGGAAAATCAGCTTCCCACCTTGCCCTTTGGAGTTCCAAACCGGTATGGACACCTGGGAGTAACACCTTGTAGATAGCAGACAACGGTTTGGACAGATCAACATCTCGGAGCAGAGATTCCAACCGTGAGGTGTAAAATGCGACGGGGGCATTTCCAAACTGCGTTCGAAAGGCATGATTAAGTTGTAAGTATCTGAATAAGTGTGAGTTGGGCAGTGTATACTGTTGTTTCAGCCTATCAAAGGTCTGTATTTTGCCCTCAACACAGAGTTGATCAATATATTTGATACCCCTGCTTGCCCACACACTAGGATCGGGGATAGCGCCAAATTCCGGTAAATTCGGGTTGAACCAAAGAGGACTATGCGGGGAGATGTGTCCCGAGGGGACGGGGCGCATCAGATTGGCAGCCTTCCATGCCCTTATAACCGCCCTCATTGCAGCAGTAAGAGGAAAAGGGGCTCGTAGACGGCGATACACCAAGTGTCTTAGCGCCTCATACGACCCCAACCACGCCGCTTCCAGGACCACCGCCGCATTGGACTCGTCTGAAACCAGCCAATTATGAGCATGGGACAGAAGAGCCGCCACATAGTAGGAGTGCAAATCCGGGCAAGCTAACCCACCCTCCCCCCAAGGCCTCTGCAATACCGTGAGCTTAAACCGTGGCTGACCAGCGCCCCAGAGAAAGGACACCAAAAGAGAATTTATCGTGCGAAATATTTTTTTAGGTATCCAGACTGGAGCATGTCTGAGAACATAGAGAAAAGCAGGCAAAAGCTTCATCTTAAACAAATTAATTCTCCCAATCAAAGTGAGAGGGAGATGCGACCATGCCTTCAGTCTAGTCCTCATCCTCCGCACCAGTGGATCCAGATTGAGGGCACAAAAATCAGAGGTAGAGGGGGAAATGTAAATCCCCAAATATTTCATTGTATCTATCCACATGAGTGGCAGGTTGGGATCCGCAGCTGCCTTGGCTTCCCTATCTATTGACATAATTTGAGATTTATCCCAGTTCACCTTAAGCCCTGAACAGTCAGTGAAGTGAGAAAGAATGAGTAGCGTCTCCCTGAGAGACTGGGCCGGGTCACTTAAAAAGAGTATGAGGTCATCTGCATATAAGGCTACCTTCTCCTGTATGGAACCCACCTGTATCCCTCTAACTCCCTCCGCCTTCCTGAGGGCCGACGCGAGTGGCTCCATTGCCAGGGCAAACAGAGCCGGTGACAATGGACAACCCTGCCGCGTTCCTCTCCTAACAGCGAAAGGCGCTGACAAGGCGCCACCCATCTTAATCTGCGCCAAGGGCTCCTTATATAAAATATGTATCCAATTACAAAATCCCACTCCAAAACCCATGGCCTCCAAAACTAAGGACATAAACTGCCAGGCCACAGAGTCAAAAGCTTTTTCAATATCTAGTGTAACTATGACCCTCGTAGAAGACTCAGTGGCCGGCAACTGCAAATGTGTAAATAAGTTTCAGCATATTAATTGGATTATTATATCGATTTATTTATTTGAATATAATTTGATATTACTGGATATTTCACATGATAGATTATTAGCACTGCACTTATATTTTTCATTTTCATTTTTTATGTTGTATGGTGAGGTGAATTCACTGGAAGTGTACTGTAGCTGTGGAGTACTAATTAGTATACTTTATAGTTTATTTGTAGCACATAACACTTTAGGTAGGTGGCGCTAATTGTCTTTTATACATGAGGTAAATAGTGTCGTTAAAAGGAGGAGTAAGTAATGGCAGCCATTTCTCTCAATCCTTTAAGTTAAAAATGGACCCCTGCTTTCGACCACCTGGTGCGGAAAAGTGGCCTTGCCTTCCGTTGATCATGTTAAAGCACCTGAAACAGGACTCTTATCCCTATTAACTTCATTAGTATTAAAGATAGGAAAACGACTAAATTTGTTGCTAATAGCACTTCTCGGGAATTTCAAATAAAATCCTTCATTACATGCTCTACCACTCATGTCGTTTACCTCTTAAAGTGGAAGTAAACCCTCCGATCATTTTTAGCCAAGGAAGCTGCCATCTTGGCCACTGTTTAATCTGTAATTGCCATGATGCTGCACATGTTATGTTCCGTTATGACACCAGCCATTGGTTGGTTTGACAGTTTGGTTGAGAGCACAAGCAGATGTGACAGCTAGCATTTCCGGCATGCAGGGAATGTTAACTGTTTTTTGAAACTATCAGATCAATGGGTTTACTTCAGCTTTAAACTGTCCTTGCGGATTACAATACATAGGGTGTACGGTATGACCACCCCAAGTAAATGAGCACATTGGAAATACAAGGAGAGGTTTTAAAGGTCACACAGTTTCAAGGCATTACTTGGAGGTACACAGTAAAAATCCTAGGGGTACATTGTTTATAGCTATCGATAAAAACTCAAATCACATTGGAGAAGTGGGCCAAAGAGACATGCCATTTCAAAACTTGAAATGAGTTGGATATACCGTGTCAAATGTCTTAGACTTTTGGGCCTGAATGCTGAAGTTGAAATCAATGCCCTTATTGACAATTCTTAATATGTACATCTGTACATATATATATATATATATATATATATATATATATATATATATATATATATATATATATATATATTTTTTTTTTTATGGTTTTATTTATTTTCAGATGTTTTTTATCCATGTAACTTTATTTGTATTGCATTTTTTATGTTTACATGTATTTTTCTTGGATTAACAGTAACTTACTTTATGTTCACTAGAGGTCCTCATCTCAAAGTGATGACAGGCTAATATTACGTTTTTATTAGGTATTTTAACGTAAATAGGTTATTAATTAATGTCAGTTTTTGAATATGATTTTTTAGCTTAATTTATTATCGTAATTGCTTTCTATATGAATTTCAGAAATACCCTTTTTCTACGATGAATAAAATAGGTAGACATACCCGGAAGTCACATTGATGTTTGGTTTCCCGTGTGTGAAGAGTTCATATACTAAGGCTGTAAGATGGGCGCTAGGTGAAATTGAGGTTTGATTGTATTTTTCACTTTTTGATATGACCGCCATGCGAAAACGAGGCTTGATTATTTCTCTGTGTGTATATAAGGTGATGGCTCAGGGCGTCGCCTGTGCCCCTGGAAGACGTCACGTATGACCAAACATGTAGAGCGGAGCTACACACTGACATCATCACGCCCCACGTGACCCCGAGTGTTTTTAATTTCACTGCCGGCAAGGGTTTTTCACGATGTTTGTACATCCAACCAGAGATTTTATACAGTAAACCAGTGCTTTTAAAAAACGACAATGCACTATTGGAGCCTTTGTTCTTCTATATGCTCCATGCTAACTTGGGAGATTGTGCTTTTGAGGAAGGGGGAGGGGGGGCGGACGGTGGTCATATATCAAGGAGGACGCCCCTAGTCTGCCTACACATCTTAAATCCAAGACCCATCTCAGACCCCGCAGAGGGCTATATTATCTGCAGGCATGTGTGACCTAGCTACAACAGGAAGTCCACTCCTTCCGGTAAGAGTCTCCATTCCTTCGGGTGATTGCCACACAGAGAGCTCCATCTCTTTCCTTTGGTAGTGGTGAAAGCTCTGAGAATCTTTTTCAGCTTTCTGGATCTCTACTGTCATAGAAGTTGTTTTGTCATTTTTCAGAGACTTTATTTCACAAATCACTTTTCACTTTATATGTTATTATATGTACTATACAGATATCTTTACACAGTGATTTATAGTACTTTAAGATTTCAGTTTTATATTTTGTTTACTAGTTTTGATTAGCCTAACTTTTTTTGTTTATTAGCTATTATCTTCATTGTCTTGATGAAGCCATTGGATTATCATGACAGGGCAGGCAAAGAGCATTTTCTGGAGGTATTTAGCAATGGAAGTCTTGGTCATTCTCATGTCGAGTACATGTCCTTTCTATATGTTTCTATACAGTTATCTACTGACTGTGTATCAGTGTTAGCATTCAATTAAATATCAAGAGCTTATTATTAAACGGTTTGTTAACTCATTTTTATAAGTCTATGCCAGCTCCCCTATTAGAGGCTGGCATTGCACACTATGTAAGTTGTTTTAAAAAACAAGCAATATAAATACCTATTTAGAGCTGTCTTCAAGCTGGTCGCATGACTTGTGGCCGCTTTACAGATTTATGTCTTCTGCGGGAGAAGCCAGGATCTCCGTCTGACGTCAGCCGGGGAGATCACGTGGCCGCTCATCTCCTCCGCAGAAGCTCTGTCTCGTAGCTGTAAAGCGGCCATGAGTCATGTGACAGGCCTGAAGACAGGACAAATTTGGTATTTAGAACGCTCCTTTTTTAAAGTAACTTACATAGTGTGCAATGCCAGCCTCTAATAGAGGGGCTGGCAGTGACAATTGTATGTGTTTTTTTTTTTTTTAAAGAAAAGTGGTGGGGGCCCGGAGACAGATACAGAGAGGGAGAACACAGGCAGGAAGGAGGGGGTGAGGGGGTAGAGAGGACATCAGCGTATGATGCAGGGATGTACTCTGACCACGGTGGTCAGAGATGAGCAGCTCTGATTTTGGTGGTCAGTATAGAGAGGGGATACAAGAAGTGACAGGTTCAGGGAGTTTTTTTTTAAGAGTTCAGAAGGGAGCAGATTACACAGCGCAAGCATTGTGCTGTGTAATCTGCTTTAAGGGACCAGGATATGTATATATATTTTTTGGGTTAACAAACACTTTAATAAGTTTAACTTGCCAAGAGGACTCAGGAGCTGACTATAATATATTTTATTCCAGCTTGAACATACTGTAAATAGGATGTTTTGTATGGGGATTTCATGTTTGGCAAAACAGACATTTCTTTCCAAAGCCTCCTTACCTACATGGGCAAGAATAACACTGGACCAGTAATGGGGTGGGGCTGTAATTGACAACTAGGGGCTATGCTAACTAACAGCAAAACGTATTGTAGAACATACACAATACATGATAAATATAAAAGGCTACTGTGACAGCACAGGTCATACATATGTGACACAGTCAATCTCAATTGATATCCCCTGATTGACCATTCAAGGTGGAAAAATTGATTCACCAGCTTGGATTTCCCTTGCTGACCCTATGCTTTCCTCTGAGATGAGCTAGGGATCACTTTCTGCATCCTCTTTTACATGCATAAAGAAGCAAACTCAATTCAAGTATGTATTCTTAACTTTAAAAAGTCCCTTCTTATCAGGCTCTTCGAGATCTCCAAATTCCTTAGCTTTTACTGCTGTGATATAAGTTCTGATTAGATGGTGACTACGTTGTTTCTCCATGGTCCCAATGGTCCCACTATTTAGTAACATAGCCACTTTCACTTGCTCACTCCTCAAATGGATGAGGGGACATGGGATTTGTTTGTGCATAGAGCAGTACACATGACCACAACTAACATGTTCACTTCTCCTTCCAAACAAAAGAAAGTAAGAGGTAAAAGGAGAGGTTCTGGGGCTCACAGCGGCTGTTACAGGGAGGCAGAAAAACATAGTAAAGAAAGGTTTAATGAAAAATAGATTACAGGGCCCTTAAGTGGTGGATGTGAAAAGATTATTTTTGGAAAAAATGGGAATATTGTTTAGTGCCACTTTAAAGTGGAGCTCCACCCAAAAGGGGAAGCGTCGCTTATTTGCCTCCCCCCCTGCCACATTTGGCACCTTTTGAGGGGAGCGAGTACCTGGTTTTGACAGGTACCCGCTCCCACTTCTGGGTGACTTCATTGCGGCAAAGTTATCCGAACGTTTTCCCCCCCTCCTCCATCCCCCACCGCCGCGCCATTGAAAAAGCCTTCACTGCCAGTTCCCCTTACCCAAAATGGTGGCTGCAGCACCCGATAGCCAATTGAAAAATCGTCTCAGTTAAAGACACCGCTGGATTCCGGGACAGGTAAGTGTCCTAATATTAAAAGTCAGCAGCTACAGTATTTGTAGCTGCTATCTTTTAATCTTTTCTGAAGGAGCCCCGATACTCCTCTTTATTTAACATTTAGCCATTTGTAGTATGGGGGGGGGGGTTAATAACGGCAAGGTTTTTTTTTTGAGTTGTATAGGTAGGTCCTTGCACTACATACCTGTTGGAAAATGTAAATAGATTGTGTGCCTGTGTACAAGGATCTTTTTAATGCATATATAGTAAATCTGAACCTTTCATGAATAAGGTCAAAAAGTCACAAGGAGTGGGATCACTATGCAGCAATTGCAATCATTAAAATAGACAGATTTATCATTTTCAAACATACTTGATTATAGATATAACCATCTATTCCCAACCTAATATATAGTGATCTCCCAACTGCAAGATACCAAGGAAGAATGCTGGGTTCCCCTTTAATGGACATGGATTCCCTTACTGCGGCTTACATCCAACAGACATTATTTTGGTTCGGTGAAGGTTAAGCACAATTCTTATCTTTCAGTTCTCAGGGCATCTGTAACGTATCATGCCTTTGCTCAGGGGTGAAATTTGGGTAAAGTGAATTGTAAATGGCCTATTGATATTAAATGATGTTTTCCCAACATTGCAATAACGCTTGCTTTGTTTGTGGGAGAGTTTATTGCTTTTTGGGATCAATAAGCGCGGTAGATTTGTAGGGGGAATTAGCATACTGAATAACAATTAGGACAAAAATCAATGACATTCAGACATATAAGTGACTCCAGGTAATCCCAGAGGCGCATTTATTTTTTTAAATGTAATACAACTCATTTAGAATTCCTGTGAGGGGGGGGGAGCACCGGAGCCCAGCACCGAGCTTAGAAAACAGGCAAAATGAGCTGGGTATTTTTTTTTATTATTTGTTCCTGGCAGAGAAACTTATTGGGTAGATGATGAAGCAATAAAGAAAGCCGTGAAATTCTGTCTGAAGAACAAAAAAAATGTATATATAATGTCAGGATGTAGCCAGCTGATGTGTAGAATTTCTAAGTGGTATTTTGTTAGGCACAGAGTAGTACGGGTGACCCAGCCATCAGGAAAGTGACCTGGCATTGTTGTATGAGCTATGGATGATTAAACATTCAGACTAGGATGAATAAATTAACTCAATAGTGCTGCGAGCCAGCAAGCTAGTCAAAGAAAGAGCCAATGTAGGTATTTAGTCTTTCGGTGCAAAATACAAATAACTTTGATGCTTGAATTATAAATAAAAAATGTTTAATTCAGTTTGTCTTCTAAAATATCAAGCACATTTTATCAGTCAATAAAGTAGGGTTCAAATTTGATGGTCCACAAGATCCGCTCACCCATACTTGAAGACCCTGCGCCAGGAACACACTAACTTAAAGTGGTTGTAAACCCTTACAAACCACTTTGACCTACAGGTAAGCCTACACGGTTTAGGAGATATTTGCCAAAAGACAGGCACCGCTGTCTACGTGCATGCGCCGTAGACAGTGGCGCGCAGGCACACTGAGCGCGCCGCTGTTAACGGCGATATGCCGCGAGTGGCGGCTCCCGTGCGCATGTGCGGGAGTGACGTCATCGTGGCTCCGCCAAATGACAGCGCCGGAGAAGCAAGACCCACCAAGAAGATGGAGGCTCCATACACAAGGGGACAGCAGTGACTTCGCTGGCTCCTGTGTCAGGTAAGTGATGCGATGCATAGTAGTCCATTATGCTTTACCTTTGCATGGAATCAAAGAGGAAGTAAACCCATCAGGGCTTACTTCCTCTTTAAAGAAGCTGCCACTTTAAATTGAAGCAAAATATATATAAAACATTTACTATGTGAATGAAAGTAAATAGTAGCGCTAATAATTAAAATTATTAGTGCTACTATTTACTTTCATTCATATAGTAAATGTTTTAAATAAATAAAGTAGGGATGGATGAATTACAACAGCCAGGTATCCATTGTGCCTAAAATTTAAAGTGTTTTTTTTTTTTAAAACGTTTTTCCTTTTGGCAATGGCAGGTCTCCTTAAAAGACCCTGTTGGCTAACATAGTGGGTGGGCCAGCTTTATTATTGCCTTCTTTTGGTTTTGGATACATTGGACTGTCACGTATCTGAGGGAGTCCAAGATTAGGAGGGGAGCTTCTTCTTACACCCCCCAGTCCAATGGTTAGTATGACAGGTGTAGTGAAGTGACCAGTAGGCCTTTAGTGTATTACCAAAATGTTAAACAGTCCAGTTCACTTCTCAAAATATGGGCTAATCAGAGAGTCATGTTAAATCCTTTACAGCAGTGGTCATCAACCCTGTCCTCAGGGCCCACTAACAGGCCAGGTTTGCAAGATAACTGAAATACGTCACAGGTGATATCATTTGCGGCTCAGTGATTGCAGTATTCTAGCCTGTATCTCCCCAAGGTAATACATAAAACCTGGCCTGTTAGTGGGCCCTGAGGACAGGGTAGATGACCACTGTTTTACAGAACTAAGATTGCGTAAGGGTTGGTGCTAGAGTTAACAATACATATATGGTAAGGTAAATCACACTTTGTTGCCCACAGTACAATATATCTGTTTGCCCGGTACCCAACCTGTGGCCCAGGGGCAACATGCAGCTCTTTGGCACTTTTTTTGCAGCCTTCGGGTCTCCTGCAGCCACTACTCCATCCAATGACTCCCAAAGCAAGTCTCTAGTCTCCAACAACTCCTACAGCATGTTTGTAGTCTTTGACCATCTCTTGTAGCATGTCCATAGTTTCTGACCATGTCCTGTGGCATTTCTGCAGTTTCTGACCTTCTCCCGTAACATGCCTGTAGTCTCTGACCATGTCCTGTGGCATTTCCACAGTCTCTGTTCATCTCTTGTAGCATGCCCATAGTATCTGACTATGTTCTGTAGCATGTCTGCAGTTTTTGACCATCTCTTGGTGTTATGCCCATAGACTTTGGTCATTTTCTGTTTCAAGTCTGCTTTTTCTGACACTGAATATTCTCTGGATTTTGGTGATGTCAGGGACCAGACATGAGCCCCCCTATATAAAAAAAAAAAAAGTTTACCACCTCTGATCTAAATTATGAATGGGTGTAATTGATACCTAGGCAAACAATAAAGATGCATAATGAAATAATGTCAGCTTTGTTATATTTATACCAATGTTGGCTAAAAAAAGGAATTATTGAGAACTCCGAAGTATCACTACTTTTCTATATTTGAATATCTCTTTATATTCACCTTCCTGTTGTACATATACTGTATATTCAAATTGGTTGTATCCCTACCAATGAAGAAACATCAATTAATACTTTAATAGGATTTGTCTATTTATAGAAATATATAGAAAGATCCTGTATATGGGCTGTATGTGGATCTTACATTGGGGAGAATTTAGTTGTTTTAGAGCTTCAAAATACAGTGTTTCTAAGTCAAGAGTTAGCCCTGACCCTCCTGTTTCAAAACCCACTCTTTGCTATTTACCTACCAAAAACAGAATGTCAGATGGCAGTAGAAACAGTTGACTTTACGAAAGGAAGGCGAGAAACCTAATCTTAATCAGTCAAGGCCTCATTTTCTGCCTGTTCCAAGAAACCAAGGAGGCTCCACATTGAAACAGGGATCAATTTGAAGACTAAGACAAGGGCTTGTGGACATTGCAGCACTTAAAGAAATTGTAAAGAACATTTTTTTCCTAAAATAATAAACATGTTATACTTATCTATGATATTTCACGGAGCAGCCTCCGACCTCCTCCTCTGGGGTTCCTTGTCGGCAATGTTCGCTCCTCTTCTGTGTCTGCCTCCATAGAAAGCCACTTGCTGTAGAGGCAGAGGTGTGTGCTTGATTTATAGAGACACAGTGCACCTCCACCCTGTCCCCCGCTCTCTGCTCTTGGGATTTGACTGACAGCAGCAGTCCAGGGGCAGAACACAATAGCACACCAGTGGAGATCGGTGTACCATTATCTCTTGTGTTAGTACAGTGATCTGTGAGTTTATTTTTGTTCAGCCCACTGGGTTTAAAGAAAAATACTTATAGTGTGTACCGGGCTAGATTACTTTAGTACAGTAGTCACAAGCCAGTGGTCCATGAGACAATTTGGTGGTCCCTAGGTGTTGTGCCACAAATCAGCATTGTGGCAGATGTATACTGTCCAATGTTATTTCCAGTGTTGTTTTCAATGCTCACTGACCGTCAATATGCACATTGATATCCAATGCCTTCTCTGTAGTTCCTGGTCCTGTGAACTCAGAGGGAGGTGCATGGAATAGTTTAGAGGGCAGGAGGTGACGAAGGAGGAGTCTGATGGCAACGCTGATCACAGACTATGGGGGGGGGGGGCATGGAGCTCGAGCACACGGCTGGTGTATAAGGCATGTAAAATTATGTTAGTGGTCCGCGGGATTCAAAATTGTGAGTTTAGTGGTCCACGTAGTCTGAAAGGTTGGCGACCACTGATTAGTAAGTACTGTATATAGATACAGAGTCAAAGCAGAGTCCTGCTTCCTCAAACCACCCACACCTTGCCATTAGTCCCCAACCATAAATGGTGACCTAACTGACCAATAGTGAGGTACCAAGGAGGTTGGCATGAGCCTACGTTTTGGAGCTGAAGAGACAATTTGCATAAAGGTGCATTTGGTGTATTGATGTACCTAGAGTACTCAAGGAGACAGCTCAAACTATATGCAACAACGTCTAGGTATTTGCAGTTTACTTCTGCTCTCAGTCTATAACTTGTATAATTGTTACAGGTACACTTTAGAGAGTGTATTTCAAGAATAACCATGCAGGTGAACAAGAGAAACTGACTTACGGTTGCCACTCAGGAATAGCAGTAAGCTTTCCTCATAGCCTTGGACATACACGGCCGGCTCCTCTGCCTGCCAGAAATCAATTTTCAACGTAATGTCTGTGTTTTCCTCTGTGTTGAGCTAGTTAATAACCATTGCTGGGGGAATCAATCAATTCTACGATATCTTATTACTTACGCTAATTTAATCACAAGGAACGCATCATTTCCTCAGTTCACAGGGTTATTTGTAAAGGGAGGGAGAAGGGGGCTGCTTCTTGTAGACTGGGATTTCAGAGCAACTGTGCAACTTTTCTACCATGTCAGCTTAAGCGCCCACAGCTCTGCAACATAACGTACATTAACACTTGCACTTCCAGCAGCCACACATCTGACACTGCCTGAATACTGTAACAAACATCAAGCCACAAATAGGTACCAGGCTAGAAGAAGTCATAGGGTTTTAAAAGAAACATTGAATATCTGATTCTTCGCTGATGATCCACATTAAAAAGAAATCACAGATCAGCTCAAGTATTAAGTAACAGGATTAATACTACATCTGGCCACACATATAAACGGCCAAACTAAACAATAGTCAGCTGTTTGGGCCTTTGGACCATTATCATGGTCGGAATATGAAGGTAGAGTTAAGATGATAACATCATCTCCCAATGCCTTTGTCTTTACTGTATGTTATATTGAGTAATTGGACATGTATTTGCGCAATATAAATGAACACTGAAACACGCCGCCCCAATATAATTATGACGCTACCCCCACAGGTGCCTCTTGGTAGTTTGAATTCTCGGTTCTTCTGCCTCGACTCTGAGAACAACCTCAGCCCCACGGACACACCATGTTAAGCAAATGGATACTTCACTGCTAATGGGAGCACAAATACTGTACAGATACAGTGGGGCAAAAAAGTATTTAGTCAGCCACCAATTGTGAAAGTTCTCCCACTTAAAAAGATGAGAGAGGCCTGTAATTGTCATCATAGGTATACCTCAACTATGAGAGACAAAATGGGGAAACAAATCCAGACAATCACATTGTCTGATTTTTTAAATAATTTATTTGCAAATTATGGTGGAAAATAAGTATTTGGTCAACTATAAACAAGCAAGATTTCTGGCTCTCACGGACCTGTATCTTCTTCTTTAAGAGGCTCCTCTGTCCTCCACTCATTACCGGTATTAATGGCACCTGTTTGAACTTGTTATCAGTATAAAAGACACCTGTCCACAACCTCAAACAGTCACACTCCAAACCCCACTATGGTGAAGACCAAAGAGCTGTTGAAGGACACCAGAAACAAAATTGTAAACCTGCACCAGGCTGGGGAGACTGAATCTGCAATAGGCAAGCAGCTTGGTGTGAAGAAATCAACTGTGGGAGGAATAATTAGAAAATGGAAGGCATACAAGACCACTGATAATCTCCCTCGATCTGGGGCTCCACGCAAGATCTCACCCTGTGGGGTCAAAATGGTCACAAGAACGGTGAGCAAAAGTCCCAGAACCACACAGGGGGGACCTAGTGACAGCAACAGGGGTCTTACTGTTCAGATATCAGCTCACTTCTGCATCCGTCTGAGGCGACTCCAGTCCTCAGCACAAAGCCACAGGCTTGTAGGAGGTTGATGTTCACACAAGAGCACACCTCAGTTTTCTCGCAACAGCGAAAACGTTCCTAGTTAGTCAGCCCAAGAAAATACAACTCACTCTCCCTTTATACCTGGCATGCATTGGTAATTGTAGTCTAATGTTCCATAGACTGCCATAGTAAAATTTTATCCCCAAATTTGATCTCTAATGGTTCTGTGCTAACCATCAAATCTCTTGAGCTTCTTCTGCTTGTCAGCTCCCTCTGGTGGATGGAGCCAAGGTAGTGTTAACCCATTCAGCTGAAGTCCATTGCACTGCAGAAGTGTTCTCTAAAACACTCTCTGTCTCTAGCCAAGCTGCAAGTGGCACAGCTGCAAGGCCTAAAAAAATTGAAAAAAAAAAAAACGAAGCAAATTGTTTGTTGCAAATATGCCCTTTATTGCCTCAAAAATATTTGTTTTGGGGTGTGCTAATGCAATTTCCACAAACAGCAGTGGTGGTGAATAAATCACACACATACTTGATAATCATCAGATAAGACTGAATGAGAACGTAGAAGGAACTCTTGTTCTTTAGTCACTTGTAGAATCCAACTATTGGTGACCATGTGCTCTTGGTGCACCAAGCCTCTTTGGGACTGTTTCTCCAACCCATGCTCTGGTAGGCTCCTACTTATTGCTTTATTAATGCTGTCTATTTTGCGTAACCTTATCATCGTCATCTACTTTTCCTGTTGCCTTGCTATAATGTCCAATCATCCCTTCTCTGATGTGTCCGGATTTTGTCTAATGTAGCAAATGCATTTGAGCTTAGTCTAATTTGGCCTTTCTCAACCTTTTCAACACAGAGGAACCCTTGAAATAACTTTCCAGTCTCAGGGAACACATGCTAAAAATGACAACTCATGATATATTAGTGTGATGGTCAGTGGGAAGAATGCTTCTTACACTTGTGATCTTTGGGAAGAATTACCTCCTTACACATAGCTAAAAAGATGAATGGTGTCAATAGGAACTTATCTGAGAGGCAGGAATTACTCATTTCTCAAGGGACCCCTAGCAACCTCTGGAGGAACCCAAGGGTTCAATGCAACCCTGGTTGAGAAACCCTGGTCTAATTATTCATCCAGTTGAGAATCTTGGTTTGCTTCAATGAATACTAAAAAATATTCCTATTATTTCAAGTTAGAGACACTGTCAACTATACCATTCAGGGGAAAGTGTCTGCTAATCACCCACTCGCCAGCAAGGTATACTCACCGATCCATGTTCTCCTTCACAGGATGACAGGACAGAGATGAGCTCATCAGTTTGCTTCTTCTCCTTTCACTGTCCAGTAAGAGCCTGGGGAAGGACAAGATATGTAAGTGCTAATTAACTAAAAATTAATTTCTCCGAGCTGGCTGTGCTGCCTGGAAGGGCTGTGTAAGTGTCAGGTCACCTTGAGGCGTGGTGACAGATGCACACCATAGGGATCAGGAGTGCACCGCAAGGTTGTGGACCCTACGGCTGACTGCTGCAGACGGGGGACAGATCCCACTGGGGTTAGAGCGTAAGATTCCCTGGGGCGCGGAGTCTAAGAGCCAGCAGGTGTTCACCAGCGCCTCTAGTGGTGAGGATGGACTTGGCTGCAACTGGCTCCAGGTCGCGACCCCCAGGTTCCCCCAGCTCACACCCACAGTAGGCAACAGGAGGATAGGGATAGTGAGGGATAAAGCCAAGGTCGGGGCCACAAGCAGACAGGAATAGTCAGGGACACGCCAATAGGTCAGGATCACAGCCAAACAGGGATAGTCAAGGACACGCCAAAGTCGGTAACGGAACAACAGAAGAGCACACGGCAGGTAACAGGAAGCTAAACACACAAAGGAATACACAATGGTTGATCAGCAGGGTGGGCCTGTAGTGCACAGGTTAATATAGAGTTCTCTGATAGGAGCTAGGGTGGAGTCATGCCAGAGGATGGATTACAAAAGCAGTCAGGTGAGGGTCGGCTGGTCTCTAGAGATGAACACATGGAAAACAGGTAAGCAGACAAACTCTATTGCATAACCATGACAGTAAGGACTGGATAGACAGAAATGCAATTTTTTAAATAAATTAAACAGCTTTCATTTATGTATTTCATGTGTGTATTTTGATGTTCACCTGAAATTCAATTTAAGAAGCTCCCAATAGTTTAATAATGTAGAATGACCTTTTCTGATACAGTATCCTGCCTCTTGACTATTTTTCTTTGTTGACAATGTGAGATTTCTGTCTATCTTCACCAACTTTTCCAGATCTACCATGGCTTTCCTCTGAAAGTGTCTTCCTATATCATTACCTTGGCCACCATCTGCAAAGATCCTGGAGCCAAGGAAGATGAAGTGTGTGATTGCATTCGTGTCTCCTCCATCTATTTGCAAAGAGTCAGAAAGGATAGTTGAAACGTTGACAAAAGAGTTTAGTTATTGATACATATAATATAAATTTAGAGCATTAGTAGCCAAACTAATTATGAGCCATAATTATCATCTCTTTTGGGAGATAAACAGCACAAGCTTCCTGAAGACATGATTATAAAGGATACCAATGAAGAAGATAAATTTTTTCACTTATGCACTATATTGTCAATAGTATTGGTACGTCTGCCTTCACATGCACATGAACTTTAAAGCGGGAGTCCGCCGGGAGTTCCGCCGTTTTTTTTTTTTAAAGCCAGCAGCTACAAATACTGCAGCTGCTGACTTTTAAAATAAGGACACTTACCCGCCCAGCGCGCCCGTGATGTCGGCACCCGAAGCCGATCTCTCGATCGTCTTTCGGGTGCTGCTGCCGCCATCTTGGGTATGGGAATCAGGAAATGGAGCCTTTCGGCTTCATTTCCCGGTTCCCTACTACACATGCGTGAGTCGCGCTGTGCAATAAGGATGGACCCGATGCCTCTGGGATCTGTGTGTTTCCCAGCAGGCAGCGGGGGACTTTCGGAAAGGGGCGTAGATCTACGCCCCTTTCTGCAGATAGCCATGCCGGAAGTGGGTGCAGATACCTGTACTGTACAGGTACCTGCACCCCCTCCCCCCTGAAAGGTGCCAATTGTGGCGCCGGAGGGGGGGGAGATGATTCCAATGAGTGGAAGGTCCACTTTAGGGTGGACCTCCGCTTTAATGGCATCCCAGTCTTAGTCCGTAGGGTTCAATTTCTAGTTGGCCCATCCTTTGCAACTACAACATCTTCAACTCTTCTGAGAAGGCTGTCCACAAGGTTTAGGAGTGTGTCTATGGGAATGTTTGACCATTCTTCCAGAAGTGCATTTGTAAGGTCAGGCACTGATGTTGGATGAGAAAGCCTGGCTCGCAGTTTACGCTCTAATACAACCCAAAGGCGCTTTATCCGGTTGAGATCAGGACTTTGTGCATGCCAGTTAAGTTCCTCCACCCCAAACTCGCTCATCCATGTCTTTATCGACCTTGCTTTTTGCACTGGTCCAAATCATATGGTGGAGGGGGGATTATGGTGTGGGGTTGTTTTTCAGGGGTTGGGCTTGACTCTTTAGTTCCAGTAAAGGGAACTCTTAAGGCGTCAGCATACCAAGACATTTTGGACAATTTCATGCTCCCAATTTTGTGGGAACAGTTTGGGAATGGCCCCTTCCTGTTCCAACATGACTGCGCCCCAGTGCACAAAGCAAGATCCATAAAGACATGGATGGGCGAGTTTGGGGTAGAGGAGCTTGACTAGCCTGCATAGAGTCCTGACCTCAACCCTATAGAACACCTTTGGGATAAATTAGAACGGAGGCTGTGAGCCAGGCCTTCTTGTTCAACATCAGTGCCGGACCTCACAAATGGGCTTCTGGAAGAATGGTCAAACATTCCCATAGACACACTCCTAAACCTTATGGACAGCCTTCCCAGAAGAGTTGAAGCTGCTATAGCTGCAAAAGGTGAGCCAACTCAATATTAAACCCTACAGACTAAGACTGGAATGTCATTAAAGTTCATGTGCATGTACAGGCAGGTGTCCCAATACTTTTAACACTATAGTGTATTTCTATTCAAAAGTGCACTTTTAATTAAGGTTGACAGACTGAGGGTGTCCCTGTTCCTGTTTTATGTCTTGTGTGTTGTAACAGCACGATCTTAATGCCTTATTTCCAAACGCTGTTTCTGTCTGCCTGAAAGTTCCGGGTATTTCCATCCACTTTTGTGTGCTCTAGTTTATCCTGTTGAATTCTCCCTAATATAAAATAAATAAAAATCCAGTGAAGGAAGTGGGAACACCCCATAATGGCAGTGGCAGTCTGTCTATAGAGAGCGCACAGGCGCCACCTTCCCATCCATATGTCCGGCCCCCTGATCTACATATCAGCCGCACCGGACCATGGGTTTCAATGCAGCAGGATGTTTTTTGAAGCACCTGATTAAAGCCAGAGGCTGTAATAGGCTTCAAAAAAGGGTGAGCTCAGAGTGCAGAGCATTGCGATCCGAGGCCACCCAGTTGTGTGACCATAGCGAATCAGTTTTCGCTATTATCACACTAAAATTTCTCCCCACCAATCAGGAGGCAGGTCTGTGAGTCCTGTTCCTGATTTTCCAAAGCATCAAGCGATTCTGTTGGATGCCTATCGCGTTGGCGGAAGACATGCAGCAGAGGAAGCTGGAGGAATGGACACCGGAGCTGCCAAGGCTGCTGCCCGCACTCTAGGAGATGACAGCACAGCGCCACACAGGTAGGTAAGTGCTGGGCCAGCCCGCTGGGGGGGGTGCTGTGCCACACTGCTGGGCGGGGTTTTGCCCCCCAAAGAAGAACCCACCAGCCGCCACTGACCACAGTAGGTGTGCAACATTGGGTACACAAATGTAGAGTTCTCACCAGTATGAAACTGTCAAAGGGTTCAACTATTAAAAAATCTACCAAAAAGCTGAAGTAGTAACATGACCCTGTGAAGAAGTGAATTCCATAGTGATTTTAAATGGTTTAGCCTAAAATATCATAGTTTGCATTCAATATACTTTCAGAGAAAACAAATCCACTATAAAAGTGTGTTCAAACAAGACGTTCTTTGTACCCCTTTCAGCAACATCAATGTAGTTGAATTTTTCTCATGTGGAGCAATAAAGCACCTTGTGGTGGCAACATTACCGACTTTTTCCTTAAAAAATATTTCCTGGTTACAAAATGCCTTTTGCTTAAAAGAAATCCCCCTGGTTTTTGCTGACGCTATTTCTCTAAGCAGCCACTTCCTTCTTTTTTTTCCAGGACAGTTGATGTGGTCATCTTCTCATGAACAAAAGTAAACAGTTAAAACTTTCTGAGACTTCAAATATCTAAACATTCTGTTCATTGATTATTAGAACCCAGAACACAGAGCACTCACCTTCTAAAGCACAACTGCTGTAAAAGCTATTTACCTTTGAGTTTACAAGAACTCAGTTAGGGTGACCACATTTTCATACTGCCATTCAGGGACACCCCCCTTCCACTTCCAAAAAAATCAGCTTGTGTTGTAACAAATCACAGCACAGTGATTAGACACAAGAGACCGGAATTTATAATTTTCTCCAATCACAAGCAGGGGGCGGGGATTGTGCTCCTCCAGACATTCCCAGCCAGGACAAGTACTGTCAGTGCGTAAAACGGTCATGTGGCAGCCTTTTTTGGGGGCATCAGATTGGCCTGGGGGGTGGCTTTGTCGGTTTCATTTGGGGACACTGTATTGTCCTGGAATGAAGGTACCCGGGACAGACCTGCAAAATTCGGGACTGTCCCGGGCAAACCGGGACATGTGGTCACCCTAAACTCAGTAGGACACACAAATTAATGGCATGTACATGACCTTAGAGTCAGGAGCACCTGGAAAGGTATCCAAAGCTCTCCAGATATACTGCATGTTCTGGGCAGGCCCAAGGTGCCAATTGAGGTCTGTCTTAAGCCCCATACACACTATCAGATTTTCTGCTGAGTTTTTCCTTCAGATTTACCAAAACCATATAATAT
The DNA here is from genome assembly GCF_037356315.1 of Lithobates pipiens. Classification (NCBI taxonomy): domain Eukaryota; kingdom Metazoa; phylum Chordata; class Amphibia; order Anura; family Ranidae; genus Lithobates; species Lithobates pipiens. Next base: position 39,959,071 of record NW_027507789.1, read on the forward strand.
GAGGCAGTGCTGGTGCAAGGATTTTTGACACCCGCCTAGGGGAAACCTGATTTTGCCGCCCCCATTGGCTCTACCACTGACTCCACCCCCTTTGTCCTGCCTATGTGACAGAAGGTGCCGCCATACAGGAAGCATTGGCACTTCTTCCTCTAGCGCTGGCTCCAGTTCTGCGCCTCTAATTACACTACCGTTTGGATGGAGCAGCTGCCTAAGACTGAGTTCGTTACATGCTGCAGGCTGCAGAGCATGCAGACGCAGAGGGAAACCAGCGGCCAGGCGCCCCTAGGCAGCAGTACGCCCTAGGTGGCTGCCTAGTTTGCCTAGTGGTAGCATATATGATATGAGGTCAAACCTTAGGAGTTTCAATGTGTATGCAATCAGGCAGGCCCCTGCACTAGATGTTTTTGGTAAATCTGAACGAAAAACTCAGCAGAAAATCTGATAGTGTGTATGGGGTTTTTGAACGCCAATGTTCTAAACATGTACATCTCCCTATACCTGAGCTACCAGAACTCATGTTACATAATAGTATGCTATAGTGCATTAGGGGAATTTGGTATTTAGCATTCGCATATAGTACAGTACACTTTAAAATAGTTCTAAAGCCTATACCAATGAGCTGCTTTCATATCCAACATTTTGGTTGCCAAGTGAATAGTTGATAGTTTTGTTCTTTGTTTCTGTTTTCATGCCTTTTGTTTTATCTTATAAGCCTGGGTATGCCCAATAGGCTTTGTTTTGTCAAAATACTTTAATAAAGAGTATCTTTAAAAAAAAAAAGTGGTTCTAAAGGCTGAAAGTTTTTTTTAACCTTAAAATTTATACTAAACACACACTGTTTAATTTACATTGTCCCTTCTACTTCTGTATGGTGATGATGGCTCTGTAATTATTTTAATAAAAAATCGAAACATCTAATTGATCTACAGCTGTCACATGATCTTGCGTTTTCCCAGCCTGTCTGCAGAAAAACATGAGCAGGGGGAGCTTCTAGTCATCTGCTGCTGGTCACATGTTCAAAATAAGAAAACAGCCTTTGGAATACGGAGTAAAAATACATAAGTAATATCAATAAACTGTTTTAAATTGGCATTCAATTTGGCGTTATCGCTCTCACTCTCACTGGAAAATAATGGTGGCCACACAAAATATTGACACTTTGGGCCCAATTTGGACATTTTCATTTCATGTCATTATCATGTCATGTCATGTATAATGACATTGATTTCATGTCATTATCACATTATCATGGTCAGAGACTGCAGAAATAGTACAGTCCCTAGGATAAGTAATGGATAATGGCTGACAGGCCCTCTTACCAGACCCAGCGAAACTACAGCAGTGATCCCTCTGGCTGGATGATCGCTTACTCTGGGTTCCCCGGGGGTGACGCTGGTCAGTAGTGTATCATGTCTATACCCTGGCAGTGGCTTAGTCTTTCACTCTCTGGTGGCGCTGGGCAGCGTGGCTCTTTCTCTGGTGGTGCTTGGTAGCATGGCGCTCTCTCTGGTGGCGCTGGGCAGTGTGGCTCAATCTCTGGTGGCACTGGGAAGTGTTGCTCTCTCTCTGGTGGTGCTGGGAAGTGTTGCTCTCTCTCTGGTGGCACTCAGCAGCGTGGCTCTCTCTCTGGTGGCGCTGGGCAGTGTGTGTCTCTCTCTCTCTGGTGGCACTGGGCAGCGTGACGCTCTCTCTGGCTTCTGCCCAGCACACTCCTCGTTCTTTGTCTTTGTCCCTCAGCTTTTTTCCGGGCTACAGTCTCTCAATCTCTCTCTTGATCAAGCTGTAGCCTCCCCCCTGTGGAAAATGGGGCCACCAATTTTTGGGACATGTCCCATGATGCTCTCCTCTCCCAGTCTCCTTTGTTTGGCCCTCAGTTATGGCCAATGGGGAAGGAATGGAGCGGGCAGGAAGCTGGGTGGGGAACTTAGTGAAAGCCACTGTCTCTTCTCCTTGACAGGAGAAAGTGGGGGCGAGTGGAGGAAACCTCTGACAGCCCACAGCTCGCTTTTCTCCCGTCACAGCACTGCCTAGTCCTCTGCTGGACTGAGCAGGGAGAAGAGCCAGCAGTCACACTGATGGGGGGGCTTGAAAGCACCTTGATGGTGTCACCCCACTGGCAGGTGCAGGCTGCCTGGACCCATATAGCGATGCCACTGTGCTGATTTTAACAGTGCTGATGCGATCCCTGATTCCAGGGGGGGCACTTGACCCCCCTTGCCCCTACCTGTGGACGCCCCTGCTCACATCGGTCCCTACCCTCAAAGAGCCCACAACCCAAGGTCCCCGTTCATATACTAGGGCCAATTATGGACAGAAGCCAATTAACCACTTTCCGCCCGCCCTATAGCAAAATGACGGCGGCAACGTGGTTTCAAAATCCTGACCGGGCGTCATATGACGTCCTCAGGATTTTGAGCCGCTGCGTGCCCCTGGGGGCGCGCATCGCGACGATCGTTGGTGCGGGATGTCAGTCTGACACATCGCAACTACGATCTCGGTAAAGAGTCTAATTATGGCTGATCACAGTGTAAATAGGAAGAGCCAGTGATGGGCTTTTCCTGACTCGCGTCTGTCAGACGTGAGTAGAGGAGAGCCGATCGGCTGCTCCTCTCACAGGGGGGGGGGGGGTCTGTGCTGATCGATTATCAGCGCAGCCCCCCCCCCCCCCCGAAGGATGCCCACAATGGACCACCAGGGGCGCCACCAGACTACCAGGGATGCCCAGCACCAGGTATGCCACCCTAGACCACCAGGGATGCCAGTCAGTGCCCACAATGGATGCCAATCAGTGCCCACAATGGGCATCACTGATTGGCATGCATTATTGTTTGGCACTGATTGGCATCCATAAAATAAAAACCGTAGAGGTGATCAAATACCACCAAAAGAAAGCTCTATTTGTGGGGAAAAAAATTATAAAAATTTCATTTGGGTACAGTGTAGCATGACCGCGCAATTGTCATTCAAAATGCGACAGCGCTGAAAGCTGAAAATTGGTCTGGGCAGGAAGGTGTTTAAGTGCCTGGTATTGAAGTGGTTAACCTACCAACATGTCTTTTGAGTGTTTCTGGGAACCTTGCTTCTGGTAGACAGAGAATTTTTTTTAGCTGCTATGAATATTCCCGCCCTTCATCAGTCACCATCACAGCATTAGGAACACTATAAATGGCCTTCAATTTATAGTGAACCAACGTGCTGGCTGATTGCGTGTAGTGGTCATCAACCATCAGACTGGAATGGTTCCCTTGTAGACCTATGGGCCGGCCTATGACCTATGTAACAAGTTGCAGAGTTGCCCTTCTTTGCGATAATATTTCCACATCCCTTGTGAAATGTTTCAGTCCGCCTTCTATGTGTATGAATATACCACAGCTGGCGTACTTAGTTTAGTGGAAGTTACACGCTGTCCCAGCCAATAGCCATTGCCCCCTATCAGAGTCTTTCTAATGGTGTGCATGGTTCATCTGGCTGTCTTATTTGTGCTCTCTGCCTGATCAGGGCTTCACATCCAGTAAATGGCCGTACCACTTGTTGCCGCAGTGCGGAAGCTGGTAGAAATTGTAGTCCAGTCATTGTTTTTGATATTCAGAAATGCCTATTGGAATATATGGGAATAGATTTTGACAAGAGGAATGACAGTGTCTCTCTTCCAGGCTTGTCCACTACAGGGTGTCCTGGTAATGCCGGTAACTCCCTTAAATGCTATTGACACTACTCCTATTATTGCCTCATAATACATGGATTTGCTGCATCCTCTGCTGCCCTTATATCAAGATGGGCTCCATTCCCAGAGCACTTGCAGTCCATAAGAAATGAAAATGTGTTATTCAACACAGCAATTGTGTGCAATCCAAATCAGAGCCAACTGTCAGGATAGCTCAGTGCCACCCGTCGTACATTCTGCCAGCAGAAATCCTGCCTTTACCTAATTCTCTGACACAGTAGACAACATCCCCGCCTAGTCTACCCTTCTCCCTCCTGCTACAATATGTCAATTGTTTTGCATCAGTCACCTAATATTTTGAGGATTGTTTCATGTGAATTACAGGAAGATTTTGATTTTTTTTTTTTAATTTGTCATTTCCATACTGAAAAACGCTGTGCATTGTGGTCTGTTTTTTTTTATTCTTGTTTTTTTCCACAAAATTTTTATTATAATATAACATTTTTCATTTATTTTTTTGGTAACCACTTCAAACATGGAAGATTTACAACTTAACCACTTACAGACCGGACCATTTTGCTGGTCAAAGACCAGACCACTTTTTGCGATTCGGCACTGCGTCGCTTTAACTGACAATTGCGCGGTCCTGAGACGTGGCTCCCAAACAAAATTGACGTCATTTTTTTCCCACAAATAGAGCTTTCTTTTGGTGGTATTTGATCACCCCTGTGGTTTTTATTTTTTGCGCTATAAACAAAAATAGAGCGACAATTTTGAAAAAAACGCATTATTTTTTACTTTTTGTTATAATAAATATCCCCCAAAAATATATAAAAAAAACTGAAAATTTATGTCAAATACTTACCGTAATTTTCCTTTCCTGATGGACTCCATGGCAGCCTACGTGTGGGTTTAGTCCCGCCTCCATTACCCTATAGGACGATACTCCCATAAATCTTTGCTCCCTGCCAGAGGCCGTGTTCGGTAACTATCCTACTCCAGCCATTTGGGAGGGAACTCCTGCTGCCATGGAGTCCATCAGGAAAGGAAAATTACGGTAAGTATTTGACATAAATTTTCAGTTTTCCTGACAGACTCTATGGCAGCCTACGTGTGGGAAATAACTCGCCAAGACACACCCGGGTGGGCAAAAATGCTGCTTAACAAAGATTTATTTGACACCGTCAACCGACAAAACTTTAACTCCAAAGTCAACTGAGGATAGAGCCACCGGCTCAACACAATAATGAGACATAAAGGTGTGTATTGAAGACCACGAGGCCGCCCTGCACATCACGTCAGGAGCCACGTAGCGAGAGGCCGCCCACGAGGTAGAAAGACTTCTGGTCGAATGCGCCGTCACCGCCTGAGGAGCCAAGCCCTTTTCTCTGTATGCCCACTGGATTGCTTGAACTATCCATGCCGCAATTGACCTGACTGATGCTCTAGTGCCCTTGTTCTTCCCACAGAACAGAACGAACAGGAAGTCCGACTACCAGAATGGGGCTGTAGCTTCCAAATAGAGCTTTAATGAGCGCCCAACATCAAGTGGATGAATTTCCGAGGAATCCGAGGATCTGAATATGGGTAGAGAGATTTCTTGATTTTCATGAAAAAACCAAAGTGACCTTAGGGTTTGACCCCAACATTGGAACTAGGACCACTCTGTCTGGAAAAAAAGTTAGAAAAGGCTCCTTGACTCCTAGAGCTTGAATCTCTGATACTCGTTTCGCCGAGGTGACCGCCACCAGGAATGCAGTTTTCAAGGTGAGTTCTCTGATGGAAAGAGCCTTACTGAAAAGAGAAAAGAAGTCCAGAACTAGAGGCAGATCCCATTTAGGGAATCTGGGTTTTTTCTGGGGTCTCAATCTTACTGCGCCTTTGAAGAACTGCTGGATAAGGGCATGCGTGGCCCACTGAACCCCTGTAAATGCGGAGATAGTCGAGACTTGAACCCGAAGGGAGCTAACTTACAAGGGTAAGTCCAAGCCTGATTGCAGGACACCCAAAACGTCTTGAACTGTGGGTGAGACGTAGGAACTGGTTCTGAAGGACACATAAGATACAAATTTGGCCCAGATCCGTTCATACACCTTATTAGTACTTCTTCTCCTTGCACTTAAGAGGGTGGAAATGGCTTCCTTAGGACACCCTAGTGCTTCCAGCCTTCCCCTCTCAAGAACCAGGCCCTCAACTGAAGGTGAGCAGGACATGGATGGAGAATCGAACCCTGGGAGAGCAGGTCCTGTCTGGATGGAAGAGGAACTGGGTCCCGAAAGCTGAGGAGGGATAGGAGAGGAAACCAAGGCCTGTTGTGCCAATGCGGAATTATTGCCAACACCTCCACTTCTTCCCATCTGAGTCTCTTCAGGAACTGAAAGATAATTGGAATTGGAGGGAAGGCGTATGCCTTGTGGCACCACCACTGCTCTGTTAGGGAATCTATCCCATAGGCCTGCGGATCCTTGAACCTCGAATAGAACCTCGTTAGCTTCCTGTTGAAACTGGAGGCGAAGAGATCCACTTCTGGAGACATCCCCAGGGATAGAACCCACTGAAACACATCTTCGTGAAGGGTCCACTCGTTGTTGTCCAAGTGGACTCGTGAGAGAAAGTCCGCTTGGACATTGAGAACTCCAGGCACATAGGCTGCTGTTAGGTTGGCCAGATTCCTCTGGGCCCAACGCATTATTGGATCCACTTCCCTCAGCAGAGACCGACTTCTGGTGCCCCCTTGCTTCCTTAGGTATGCGACCGCAGTCGTATTGTCCAGCCTGAGGACTACGGATGCTCCCACTATCAGATGCGGAAATGCCAACAGCGCTAGGAAGGCTGCTCGTAGTTCTAACACATTTGACACTATTCCCCGAGAGGGAAAGTCCCAAATGCCCTGAGCCACTTCCGATAGACAATGTGCCCCCAGCCCTTGTTGCTGGCATCTGACGTCACTGAGATCCATTTGATTGGAAGAAGAGAGTGGCAATTCAATAGGTTCTCCCAACGAAGCCACCAGAGGAGGGAACCTCTCATGGTCTGAGTAATCTCGGTGGACTGGACCTTTTCTCCCGACCATTGGCGAAGAAAACCCATTTGAAAGGGGCGCATCCTCCACTGTGCCCACTTCACCATCGGTATGGTAGACACCATGGTGCCTATGATCTTTAGGCAATGAAGAGCACTGAGACGAGACGAAGAGAGAGACTGTGTAGGAACTAACTGGCTTTTCTCTAAATTCAGGAGCCACCCGAATTCCTTGAGGGTTGCGATGACTTGATCCCTGTGTTTCAAGAGACAATCCTTGTCCTGAGCAAGAAAAAGCAAATCGTCCAGATAATGATGAATCCGGATTTTCCTGACTCTCAACAATGCTACGACTGCTAGAAGGACCTTCGAGAATGTGCGAGGGGAGGTTGACAGACCGAAAGGAAGGCAGGTAAACTGTAAATGAAGCTGGCCAATGGAGAAACAAAGAAACGGTTGGAAGTCTGTGGCCACTGGGACGTGAAAATAGGCGTCTTTGAGGTCTATTGAGACAAGCCAGTCCCCTGGCTGCACTGATTGTTGAATCGTGGACAGAGTTTCCATTTTGAATTTCTCCTTTCTTATGAAGCGATTTAGACGCGTCAAGTCTATTACGGGTCTCCACGTACCGTTCTTTTTCTGGACCAGGAAAAGAGGGGAATACATTCCCATGCTGCGTTGGTTGTCTGGAACAGGAATAGCGGCGCCTTGATCAAACAAAGATTTTATGTAGGTTAAAAGAATTTGTCTTTTTTCTTCCGACCTTGGAATGGATGTGGGAACACACTTGAGTTTGGGGACACTGCTGAACGACCAAGTGTGCCCGGAGGAGACTGTCTTGACGGTCCAAAAATCCTGGATCAAGTCCGCCCAGACGTACCGAAAGTGGAACAATTGAGCTCCTACCCGGACCGCCTGGATGGGCCCGATCTCAAAAGGACTTAGTAGGCTCCTTTTCCCCCATCGAACTGCCCTTTGCAGATTTCTTGAGAGATGTCTGTCTGGACCTCCAAGATCTGGAAAATTCCCGTCCAGGCCTGGAAATGTGTGCCTCCCTGGCACGATCTTGACCCTGCTTTCTTGGGAACGATCTCCTTTGATTCTGCAGGTGCCTATCCTGGGGGAGAAACCCCGACTTACCCCCGGTGGCTCGAGTTATAGCACTATCCAGCTTATTGCCGAAAAGGGAAGAACCATCAAAAGGAATACGGCACCAAACCTGCTTAGAAGCGGGATCGGCTAGCCAAGGACGGAGCCACAGGGCACGCTTGGCAGTTACAGACGAGAGCATGACTCGAGCCACCAGTCGGACAATATCGATCGAGGCCTCTCCTAAGAAAGCTGAAGCCAGTCTTAGTTCTTGAATGGGAGAACTCTTGGCCAGATCTTCTGAAACGTTCCTGAGTGTTTCATCAACACTATCAGACCAAACTTCCATCGCTCTAGACAGAGCCGCTAAGGCCAGAGCCGGTTTACAGGCCATGCCAGCCGTAAGATAGATCCTCTTCAGGTCAGAATCAATTCTCCTATCCAGAGCGTCCTTAAAAGAGACTGTGTCTTCAAGAGGAAGGGTCACATGTCTGACCAATCTCATTACAGCCGCATCCACCAGAGGGGAAGACTCCAAATTTTTTACTTCTTCCTCCTTAAAAGGGTAAAGCCACTGGATCTTAGATAGAAGAGAATTATTTTTCTCTACCTTGCTCCACTCATCCGAGATCACTTCTCCCAACTCTGAGAGGAAAGGGAAGCTAATACGCTCCTTCTTCAATTGCTTAAAAAACTTTCTTTGCCTCGACGGGGCCGCTACCGGCTCTTCCCAGTTCAGTGTTTCCTTGATGGCTTTGACCAAAGGAGGAAGCAGGGCAAAGTCAAAACCTGAACCAGACTCTTCTTCCTCAGATTCACTATCTGAGAGGACAGCAGATGGATGGCTAGGCAAAGAGGAATCCCATGTGTCCTGGGCCTGAGCATCCCTCCCCGGAGACCTTGGAGACTCTATGGGAGACAACTGGGGGGCTTCAAATCTCTTTAGACTGTCCTTGACCAATCTTTCCACCATAGACTTCAGCTGTTGGTCAGAGTCACTCCTTTCATCCGTCGCTTTAACATAACAGGCATCACAAAGGGACTTGTCAGCAGGAACCTGCGTCCTGCACCCCCAGCATAAACCTTCAGCTGCGTGACTTGGGCAAGCTGTTGAAGGGCGGGAAGATTCCCGGCTACGTAGACTGGTTCTCGCAGGAGAATCATGTCGTCTGGATCTGGAAGAGGAATGCCGGCGGTGGGACTTAGACGAATCACTTCCTCGGTGAGAACTCCGGCGCTGAGTAGACCTAGAAGGGCTGAAAAGGGGAAAACCCAGCAGTGTTAGTGGAAAATCCCCTAATGTTCCACTGCCCCCCCCCCCCGGCAGGTCACCCAAAAAAAAGGTACCTCCTCCGAGAGGGCTGGCCACTAGCAGGTGGCGAGGCATCCAAAGGATCCATCAGGGCTGGAGATAAAACAGCCTCAATTAAACACAGAGAACAGCTAAGGAAGCAGAGATAAACTGACCTTTATCAAAGACACATACCTAATGCTGAAGAAACCAGGGCTCAGGAATGGCACTGCAGGCTTTACAAGCATCCCAGATTCTCTGTAAGCTGTTCTCTGTTTTTAAAACTGCCGCCTTAATGACGTCACAAATTTCGTCATGAAAACGTTAGTGCGCATGCGCGAAGCCCGCAACGCGCATGCGCGAACCAAGCCTCGTCCTCGCGCCGGTCTCATGCATGCGCAGAACGACCGAGCGGTGAACGAGGAAGTAACTGGGTGGCTGGAACGCAAGGAAACCAGCCGCCCAGCAAGCCAGATACACCGCACAGCGCTGTATGGGGGAAAAAAGACACACTGCAAAAAAAAAAAGAAAGACACAGAAAATGACACAGAAAGGCTGCCATGGACAACAAACAGCTCACCACTCCTGTAGACGGACACCAGCCGAGGTAGGTCCCCAAACACATGCCGGACTTCTGGGAGGGGGGGCGAAAGTCACCTGCTAGTAGCTAGGCTCACGACTAATCACGTGGCTTCACCTGTCAGTGACCAGGCATACACCTCTTCAGCGCCTCTTCCATATGCCCCTTTTCCATACTCCGCTAGTAGCTAGAGCTTATTGGAAATATGCGACTCCAAGTCACTCGGCCGGTCCGTGTCGCAGAAAAAAATGCAAGTCTTCAGGGTAAAAGACACATACTAGGTCCTATGGAGGAGAACAAAAAAAGAACACGGCCTCTGGCAGGGAGCAAAGATTTATGGGAGTATCGTCCTATAGGGTAATGGAGGCGGGACTAAACCCACACGTAGGCTGCCAAGGAGTCTGTCAGGAAAACATTTTTTCCCTCAGTTTAGGCCGATACGTATTCTTCTACATATTTTTGGTAAAAAAAATCGCAATAAGCGATTATTGATTGGTTTGTGCAAAAGTTATAGCTTTTACAAAATAGGGATAGTTTTCTGGCATTTTTATTAATAATTTTTTATTATTTTTTTTTTTTTTTTACTAGTAATGGCGGCGATCAATATATATAAATGCAGTGATTCCTGTGTAAATGACACTGGCAGTGAAAGGGTTAACCAGTGGGTGGCAGTGTAGGAGTTAAGTGTTCCTAGGGGTGTGTTACTAACTGTGGGGGGGGGAGTTGGGCTTTCATTTAGTGAACACTGATCTCTGCTCCAATCACATGGAGCAGAGATCGGCGTCACTAGTTGCTAGGCAGAATGGAGAAATGCTGTTTACACGGCATTTCCTATATTCAGCCGTCCCGTGAGACAATCGCGGGTATGCCCGCGGCAATCGAGTCCGCGGGACCCACGACCGGACTCACGGGGGTCCCGACTGGCACGCGAGCGCGCCGCCGGTGGCTCGTTTGCGATGGCAGGGCGGCATTGAAGATTGGACGTACCTGTATGCCAATATGCCTGCCCGTGCCATTCTGCCGACGTACATCGGCGTGCGCTGGTCGGGAACCGGTTAATGACCAGGTCATTTTTTGCGATACGGCACTGCGTCGTATTAGCTGACAGTTGCGACACTGTACTCAGCACGCCAGTGAGCGCAGGGGGGCAGAGTAGAGAGCTGGTGACTAACAGTCTGCAGCTCTCTGTTCAGGGAGCTCTGAGAACTGAGCGATTGGTGTTGTTTGATTGCTCGGTTCTCAGTCTTAGAGGCAGCGGGGGACAGATGCTGCATCCACCTAGGTAAGTATGATTTAAAAAAATGAAAAATGACCATACTTCTCTTTCAACCGCTTCAGCCCCAGAAGATTTTACCCCCTTCCTGACCAGAGCACTTTTTGCGATTCGGCACTGCGTCGTTTTAACTGACAATTGCGTGGCCGTGCGACGTTGCACCCAAACAAAATTGGAATTTTTTTTACTCACAAATAGAGCTTTCTTTTGGTGGTATTTGATCACCTCTGCGGTTTTTCTTTTTTGCACTGTAGGAAAAAAAAACACGACAATTTTGAAAAAAAAAAAACAATATTTTTTACTTTTTGCTATAATAAATGTAAAAAAAATGAATAAAAAAAACCCCCAAATGTTTTCCTCTGTTTAGGCCAATATGTATTCTTCTACATATTTTTGGTAAAAAAAAAAAAAATCACTATAAGTGTATATTGATTGGTTTGCCCAGATATAGAGTCTACAAAATAGGGGATATTTTTATGGCATTTTTATTATTATTTTTACTAAAAATGGCGGTAATCATTGATTTTTAGCGGGGACTGCGACATTGCAGCAGACAGATCAGACACTTTTGACAATTTTTTGGGACCAGTGACATTTATACAGCAATAAGAGCTAAAAGCTTTAACGTTACCCCAATTTTTTTTTTTTATATTGTGAAAGATATGCCAAGTAAATTGATACCCATCATGTCACGCTTCAAAATTGCGCCCACTCGTAGAATGGCGACAAACTTTTACCCTTAAAAATCTCCATAGGCGACGTTTAAAAAATTCTACAGGTTGCATGTTTTGAGTTACAGAGGAGGTCTAGGGCTAAAATTATTGCTCTCGCTCTACCGATCGCAGCAATACCCTCACATGTGTGGTTTGAACACCGTTTTTAAATGCGGGCACTACTCATGTCTGCGTTCGCTTCTGCACGTGAGCTTGGCGGGATGGGGTGTGTTTTAAAAAAAACATTTTTCTTATTTATTTTATCTTTTATTTTTACACTATTCTTTAAAAAAAAAGTGTCACTTTTATTCCTACTACAAGGAATGTAAACATCCCTTGCAATAGAAAAAAAAAGAAAATTGTCATTTGAAAAAAAAAAAGGCCCTTTAACCTCGCTGGTGGTATGATTATTTCAGATTTTAGGTGCTGACAGCGGTACAATTATTTTGCATGGAAATTTGGCGTTTTATATTGTAGGCCTGTAATTCATAGGAATAACTCACTTAAATCTGTCCAAACCAGAGCCTAGCAGACATCCCGTGTATGATAAAGTTTGAAAAATTTAATCATAAATTATAATATAATAAATAACTATAAATAATTATACCAAATAATAATATAATAATAAAAATTATTCAATAATGTAATCAAATCAAAAACACTAAAATTTGCTCAGTTGCAGAATTGTCGCTGTCATTACTTTTCAGTATTTGATGACGGATCTCCCCACAAATCGCTATCGCTCAATTCTGCGAGTGATTCTAATTTATTATTGCTATTTTCTAGCTGGTCTAAAATCATTTTTGATGTAAAGGGACAGTTTTGGTTGCTATGAACAATCTCCATTTTCCATGGATAAAGAACAGTTTTTATAATATAAAACTGCATGCAGGGCACTGGGCAGACCATTAGGGACAAAGGGGATGTGAAATAATTACATACAGCAATTTAATCTGTAAGATTACATTATACTGTATGCAATGTGTGTGTTTTACTTTTTGAATTTGGCGCCGTTCTCCGTCCCCGTGCGTCGCAACGCTCGCAAGGAACGGAGATCGGCTCTGTGATAGATCGAGCGGAGCACGGCTCGCTCGTACTGCGGGGGGGGGACATCGCTGGATCCAGGGGACAAGGTAAGTAAACTCTCCCTGGATTCAGCGATGCGGTCCCGAGTCTGGCTCGGGGGTTACCGCTTTTGGTATAAAATTTCCACCCCCAGCCAGACTCGGGAATACCGCCAGGGGGGTTAAGAGCTATGGGCGGAAGTGACGTTTTGACGTCGCTTCCGCCCTGTAATGATATGGAGACAGGCGGGGGGGCCATCTTCCCCTCACTCGTCTCTATACCCAGGAAGGAGAAGCCTCCGATCACCTCCGCTGTTACCGATGGCTCTGATAAGTGGAGAAGGACACCGGAGAGCAGCGAGGGGGGGCCCTTTCCCGCGTCCGATAAAAGTGATCTCGCAGCGAATCCACTGCAGAGACCACTATTATTGGAAACCGGACCACCCACTGAAGAAGAGGATACCGGGGTTACGGCAGCTAGCTGCTGCCATAACAACGATATTCCTATTCGAAGTTAGGACGTATATCGGCGTGCGGCGGTCCCGAAAGTAGTGAACAGGACAGCTCTGTGTTTTTACAGGATGTTTTGTAACCCCTCTAGAAAACAGATACAGACTTCTCTTACCAGCTTTTGTACATAACCTTGTATACAACTGATGTGAATAGGCCCTATAATATAAATAGATGAACAGGAAGGACAGAGAACAGGACAGTCGCCCAGTTTTTGAGATAAGTGATCTTATAATAGGTAGTTCACAGATAGAAAGTGAGGAGCACAAATAGAAACATAAGGAGGAGAGTGAAGGCAAAATAAATAAAATAGTAATAAATGCACAGAAGACATTTAAATACATGAAGCAAATAGAGAAATATATTCCTGGCTAAAAAGAAATTAAAAGTAGCTTAAAATAAGAGGAGAGAGAGAAGTCTAGGATAGACCCAATTCATGGCAACGATTATGCAAAGGGTAATTGTGGAGAAGACAGACTGGAGATGTGATGGGAAATGATCTAAATGGACACGAAAGAGAAAATAAAGATGTTAACAAATAGGAAAGAAAATAGGATTTGAGTTCACTAATCAATCCAACCCCTTTTGACCTCACAATGGCCTATTGATTCTTTCTCTTGCAATGAACTAAACAAGCGATTAACAGTAATAACCCACCTTTATTAGCCTTCCCATGAGACCCCAAACGTTTGGAAGAGAAAGGACATGCTGTAAAGCAGACAGTTTCATTAACAGAGGTAAAAGAATTAATTAAAAGTGTAGACACTATATACGGTAGGTATACTGTATGTATATGATCCAAAGTATATTACTTTTTGGAAGTATTGAGGTTTGGATTATATATGATTGTAACAGCTCACCTGGAATCATGCTAAGAAAGATGGTTCTGTTTTTATGTGCACCAAAAAAAAAACTAACTACAAAGCACAATAAGCTATCTGCAATCAAATAATAGGGTATCAAAAGGAAAGTGCCTTGGAAAAGTAATCATACCCCTTTACATTTTCCGCATTTTTTTTTAATGTTACAACCAAAACCGCAAATGTATTTTAATGGGATTTCATGTGATAGACCAACACAAATTGGCACATAATTGTGAAGTGGAAGGAAAATGATAAATGGTTTTCAAAATGTTTTACAAATAAATATCTGAAATGTGTGGCGTGCATCTTACATAGTTACATAGTTAGTAAAGTTGAATAAAGACACCTTGACCATCATTGGCCCCTACCCTCAAGGAGCCCACAATCCAAGGTCCCCAACTCACATTCTAGGGCCATTTTTTTTTTTTTTTGACAGAATGTCTACCAGAATGTCTTTGGAGTGTGGGAGGAAACCAGGGTACCACAATCCAAGGTCCCCAACTCACATTCATATACTAGGGCCATTTTTTTTGGACAGAAGCCAGTTAGCCTACCAGAATGTCTTTGGAGTGTGGGAGGAAACCAGAGTACCACGCAGGCACAGGGAGAACATGCAAACTCCAGGCAGGTAGCGTCGTGGTTGGGATTTGAACTAGTGACTCTTTTTACTGCTAGGTGAGAGTGCTACTCAGTACACCACTGTGCTGCCCTTCTTATTCAGCCACCTTTACTCTGATACCCTTAACTAAAAGCTAGTGCAACCAATTGCCTTCAGAAGTCACCTAATTAATAAATAGAGTCCACCTGTGTATAATTTAATCTTAGTACGAAAACAGCTGTTCTGTGAAGCCCTCATAGGTTTGTTAGATAACCTTAGTGGACAAACAATATCATGAAGGCTGAGGAACACACCAGACAGGTCAGGGATAAAATTGTGGAGAAGTTTAAAGCAGGGTTAGGGTCTAAAATAATATCCCAAGCTTTGAACATCTCACGGAGCACTGTTCAATCCATCATCCGAAAATGGAAATAGTATGGCACACAGGGGCGGACTGACAACTCATGGGGCCCCCGGGCAATAGGAGATTATATGGGGCCCCCGGCAATCAGAAACTATGGGGCCACACAGTATACACACACACAGTATACACATACATGTACACACAGTATACACAGACATGTTTCTATTGGCTGAGAAGGTACTGGAGAGGTGGAGCAGCTATAATCTCTGGATTTTGACATACTGTCCCTGGTTTTACTGAGGCTGACAACCCTGATGGGGCCCCCTAGTGGCCCGTGGCCCTCGGGCAGTGCCCGAGTAGCCGAATGGTCAGTTCGCCCCTTATGGCACAACTGCAAACCTACCAAGACATGTCTGTCCACCTAAACTGACAGGCCGGGAAAGGAGACCATTAATCAGAGAAGCAGCAAAGAGGCCCATGGTGACTCTGGAGGAGCTGCAGAGATCCACAGCTCAGGTGGGAGAATTTGTGACAGTATATTTCTAAATATAAACTTGCAGTAATGGAAACAAGTAAGTGATAATAAATTGCAGCTTCTGTACACAAAGTGATAATCACCTGAACAAATGTGGATAAGAAAAAAACACAGAGCTCGCAACACACAATATTAATGAAAAAAACAAACAAAAGTCCAAATAACCGAAAGACACGTCACTTCCAGTCTGTGGAACGCACGCTATCTGAGGCCGCTTCCTGCGTCTACAGCGTTTTATACATGCTTGTTTTTACGCGTCTTTTTGTAAGTACCGATCCCTATGCGCATTAAATGAATTTTTTAACAGTACTTCACTATTGGTCCATCCTCTTTTTATTTCTGGGTGCTTGCTTATCCTGCTGAGAGCCTTTTATTGGAGACTTAGCATCTGATGTTCCTACATCCATCCACCACCTGATGTTTTCACACCAATCCATGTGTATGGGATATTACCTATAAGCCTGAAGTGACCCCTGGACTGCAAAGCTGGGGGTCGTCCTGTTCTGGTGAGTGGGGACACAAAAGGGGGTGTCACTGTACTCCTGAAAGTTTACAAAGCATTTCTTGCACTGGCTTCACTGTGGATCAACACTTCAGGTTTATTTATTTGGACTTTTGTTTGTGTTTTTTTCCTTAATATTGTGTGTTGTGAGCGCTGTGTTTTTTTCTTATCCACAGGACAACTATTAGTCGTGCTCTCCACAAATCTGGCCTTTATGGAAGAGTGGCAAGAAGAAAGCCATTGTTGAAAGAAAGTCATAAGAAGTTCTGTTTGCAGTTGGCGAGAAGCCATGTGGAGCAAACATGTGGAAGAAGGTGCTCTCATCAGATGAGACCAAAATTGAAATTTTTGGCCTAAAAGCAAAATGTTATGTGTTGCGGAAAAATAACACTGCACATCACCCTGAACACACCATCGTCCACCGTGAAACATGGCGGTGGCAGCATCATGTTGTGGGGATGCTTTTCTTCAGCAGTGACTGGGAAGCTGATGAGAGTTGTTGGGAAGATGGATGGACCCAAATACAGGCAATCTTATGCCGCATACACACGACCGGACTTTCCGGCAGAAAAGGTCCGATGGTCTTCTCGACGGACTTTCGACGGATTCCAAAGTCCATTCGTTTTGAACGTGATGATGTATGACGGGACTAGAAAAGGAAGTTCAATAGCCAGTAGCCAATAGCAGCCCTTGCGTCGTATTTGGTCTGTCGGACCAGCATACAGACAAACAGTTTTTCCAATAGGTACTGAGTCTGTCGGACAGATTTGAAACATGTTCTATTTCTAGCTCCTTTGGAATTTTCTAAAAAAAAACGATCGGATTATCCCACACACGACATAGCGACAACTACCTATAATAATATTTTCCACTGGATGGTAATGAAGGTTTTGGCACCTTAGGAGGTGTTCTTCTTTGCTGTTTTTATGTGCAGTTCACCTCATCAGGTATACGCACTTTCTTTAAAATGCTTGGTATCGAAAAAAACATTGCCTTTAAACCCAAACTACGGTATAAATTGAAGGAAATTACAAAACATAAAGGGAAATATCTGCTTTACTTTTACCCACCTGAGCAATGACTACTGTATTGAGAAAATCTGAATGCCATTAGAGGGAATCTCATCAAAAATGAAATTTCTATTGCAGAGGATCCCCACGTTGTCATATTGAAAGAAAGATAAATATTGAACATTTTTTTTCTTCTTTGGAAACTTTTGCACTGACATTTTTTTCCAGGCTCTGTTTGTGGCAGACAGTTAAAGTGGAAGTTCACACTAATAATAAAATCTCTAAATCTACTGGCATGATGCAGCCATAATCTAAGACTAACTTATGTAGCGCCGTCTCAAGTTAAGGTTACACCTGAACTGCAGTTTGGTTTTAGTAAAATTGTTTACATTTGGACCTCAGCATCAGTCTGACTGGACTATAGGATGTTCAGCCTGGTCACAGGAGGCACTGTCCCTTCTGGCAGGCATGGAACTACAGTCTAGTTGGGTGCTTTAAGTTTACTCTCTCTCTGAGCTCGCCCAGTGGAAGTGGGGCTCTTGCTGTGTTTTCTGGGAGAGGGTACTTAAGATGCGGATGTCACGTGATTCGGGGTTTTGGTCCAGAAGGATGTGCTGACTTAATTGTCCTGGTCCTCCTGACCAGCCCCCAGGAAGGCTATGATCTGGGGTGCGGATCCACCAGACTTGTTGTCTTGGGGCTGGCTAGCCCAAGGCAAGGAAACTAAAGGAGGATTCTGAGGTGTTTGGGTGCTGTCTCCGTTTGGGAGAGACCCAGTAGCTTCACAGCATTCCAGGGGAGGACTCTTCAGAAGAAGACCACGTACGTGTTGGTTTCTTAGCAAGAGCCTGGAAGGGCTAAAGTACCAAAGTGAATCCAGTCTCGTGGATATCGCCAAGCTGGCTGAAAGATCCAGGTATCACACGAGTGTTCTACAAGTTTCGTTTCTACAACAACGTCTGTGGCAGAGACTTATTCTTGTATGTCCTACAACAACGTCTGTGGCAGAGACTTGTTCCTGAGTAAAACACCTTGTTGGTTGCTAGACCTTGTGAGAGAGGGACTATCCAACCTGAGTGAACATCCAGTTGTGAGTGGCTATTCTCTGGATGCAGTCAAAGTAAGCAAGTCCTTAATTTTTTTACTTTGACAATAAGAGTACCTGAACTTTCTTCCTGACCCTCTGATCCCAATTTAAGAGACTGTTGGTTGTCTACGTTTTGCAAATAAAAATCCCTTTGTGTGGATTC
Source organism: Lithobates pipiens (assembly GCF_037356315.1). Lineage (NCBI taxonomy): Eukaryota > Metazoa > Chordata > Amphibia > Anura > Ranidae > Lithobates > Lithobates pipiens. The sequence goes on from NW_027507789.1 coordinate 39,977,398, forward strand.
TGTCGTCAGTCTCTCAAGTTACTGGGCCATCTACCACGGGAACCCCTAGACACAGATCGAGGAGGAGAAGGTGACGGTAAGCCGAATTCAAACCAGCAGCTCCTTCGGGGGTTAGTGCTACACTTATAAAGAAGAAACCGCTGTACATACCTTTTCTGAAGCTGATCTGATCAATTGCCGGCTGGAAAATGAATGGGAAGTGACGTCACCCATAGAGTTACTGTGGGGCTTACATTGTTGGCTACTTCCTCTGCACCCGCCTACATAGAGAAGCCGCCACTTACAGCTCAGCATGGGACCTGACTGGATCGGCTTCAGAAAAGGTATGTATAACGATTTCTTCTTTACAGGGACAGTTAGTCTTAGATCGTGGATGCCTGTAGATTTAGGCTGCATTCACATCTGTGTATTTCATTTTCAGGGAGAAAGTCACGTGTTTTTACCTTGATTTTGCTGTGATTTTTGCCATGTTTTTTGCCATGATTTTGCCAGCATTTTGTACAGGTCAAATGGTCACCAATGTAAAAAGAAGAAAAACACCTATAATCTTATAAAGAAGCTCCAAAACTTGTTTGCGCTTCAGGCGTTTTGGAGCTTCCAGCTTCAGGTGTTTTAGAGCTTCTAGCTTCAGGCATTTTGGAGTGGAGATGTGAACCATCTACATAAGTGTTTCTCAACCTGGGGTCAGGACCCCCTCAGGGTCAAACGATGATTTGCCAGGGGTCACTGAATCCTGGGCTGTTCCTGAAGCCCGCACTGCTCTCCCAGTCCCTCGGCGGCCGCCCGGAAAGACTGTCCCTGGAGCCCGTGGTTGCCCATTTAGCCTCTTAGCAGATGACCTTAATCAAGAGCACCTAAGTTGGCTGATCAGAACTCCCCCCAGCACTGCCACTCATCTCAACCCCCCCGCCAGCACTGCCACTCATCCCATCCCCCCCCCCCCCCCCCCACCAATGAGTAAGAGAAGGAATAAAAATAGCAAATACATGGAAGGGAGAGGAACAAAGAAAAAAGTAGAGAAAGAATAAGAGAAAGAACAATAAAGACGGCTAGAGAGAGGGATGGGACGAAAAAAAACAAGAAATTAGGATAGAGAGAGATAAAGGGGAAAGAAAGGAGAACAAAGAGAAAGAGTAGTACGTCCTAAAATGTACCATAAGGGTTTTTAATACTATACGAGTGAAAGGGACTCAGGAAGCGCTAAATGTCTGTGGGTTAGGGGCTCAAATGACTTGTCTTGCCTTGGGTGCTGACAACCCAGGCTACAGAAATAATGTTACTGTTGGGGTCCCCCCAGCTTGAGAAATTTTATCAAGGGGTCACGGCACTAGAAGGGGTTAAGAATCACTGCTCTACATAGAGAATAATAAATTTTTTCCCCTCCAGCATTTTGTAGCTTGAGGCTTCAAGCTACAAAACGCTCAGGTGTGAATGGAATCTTGTATTTCAGTATTAGGTTGAACTTCTACTTTAAAGTATATCTAAAAGCAAACTTTTTTTTTTTTCAGTTTCAGATATAGGAAAAAGTCTAGTTTTGGTGACCCTGGTGATTACCAGGGATTTCCCACATTTTGAGGGGTTCCTTTAACTTCCTGTTGTGGCAATAGGACAGGAAATTAAGGCAAATCCCCCCCTAGGGAAACGTGTATAAAAAAAAAAAAACTCTACTCAAAATTTGCCTTCAGTTCTACTTGAAGAGCCTGCAGTGAATGTAAAGTAGTTGGTAATGGTTCTCTTGCATCACCAGAAGGGGTTCTCAGACCACCAGTTTACAGGCAAAAGGGAATAGAATCTAGTAGTGTACAACAGAAAAGCCTGGATGAAAAACGCAAGATACTGAGCTGGTAGGTTGGACAACAAACTAAATTTTTTTACAGTTGCCTAATGCTACTTATTAAGTTATCAGCGGTACATACAGTATAATATATTGTTGCCAGTTGCACAAACCATCTACTAAAACTCATGCACTTGGTGGATAAAATCAGGGTAAACTTCTACTGTAGTAATTACAGTACATTAAAAATAAACTGCTGACTTCCCAAAATTTGACTGATCTGTAAGTGCCTATCACACTGATCCCCTGGACTTCCCAACCCAGAGCCATGACTATGTATGCAAATAAGGAGCTGTGACTTTCCTCTGACTTTCTGATCATGCTTGTTCCAGGTTCGGTTACTTAGAAAGCAGCGAACCGATCAGCATAACAACCACGAAACTAGTATTTTTAGAAGAGTTGAGCAACGGTAGCCCAATGTTTCTCTCAAGCAAGATTTCCTTTATAAGAAGGCTAAATTATGGAGAATCAAAATTACACAGTAGTGCAAGGGTTATTCTTGTTTCAGGTTTTGGCTTCTAAAATAAAGCCTCTTCGTACTGTGACTGTCATCCACTGTTACCTCTAGCAGGGGTAGCCTCCTGCAAGTCTGGTAAAGCTGTCATTACGAAGGATTAGCATCACAAAGGAGCATCACCTCGTGTTTCGGAAAATGCCATGCAAAAGTGACAACTACTACAAACACAGGAGAGGGCCCTGTCACATAAGGAGGTGACACCGGGGGGACTCCGGCACTGTCATACTCTGACATCTCTCCAACCCCTCAACCCACGCTACCATTTCTTTTCTCCCACCTCCATTATCACCATCACAATATGTCAATAGGCACTTGTCAGGGCTGGGATGAGGTGTAGTTGGTGATTACGCCTGGGGAGGCAGAGAAAACACGAGGCATCGTTCAGCTGCACAATAGGGCTGTTGATAGAGGTACAATTACAGATGACGAGTTTGCAAAAAACTTCCAAGACATTTTTCATGCTGCAAAAAGATCCTCTCACACTTCATGTTTAGCCTGTCCTATGAAATCCTTCTTTATGAGTGGCAACTTCTTGAAGGGAAAAAGGCATATGTACTGATGGACAGCTTATTTCTGATTGCTGTTTAAAGTGGTCCTTTCATTAAACTCCACCATGGACTGGGTGTGCACGGAGTAATGCGCCAAGTGCCCAATGTGTTACATCCAGATTCAGTATTATTTAGACTGTTATGCAATAAAAATTCAATGTGTTTCAGTGGGGTTCAAATTGCTCTTCTTAAGCCTCATGCACACAATCAGACTTTCCAACGGGAAATGTTCGATGACAGGCTGTTGGCGGTAAATCCGACCGTGTGTACGCTCCATCGGACAATTGTGGGATTTTCCATGGACAAATGTTAGCTAGCAGGTTTTAAAATTTTCCGTGGACAAATGTGTGTTGTCAGATTTTCAGATCGTGTGTACACAAGTCAAAAGTCCAAAGTACAAACACACATGCTCGGAAGCAAGGACGAGCCAGAAGCGTCAATCTTGTAAACTAGCGTTCGTAATGGAGAATTAACATTCACGAAGTGGCAAATTATGAAATCTCGAAATGCAGCGCACAATTCTCTTCTTCTTTAATGGGATAATAATGAAGCTGCTTTGCTGGTGATACTGATGAAGTTATTGCAAACTAATTTTCAAAGGCTTTTTTTTTCTAGTGATATTAAGAATAATATAATTATGTTTTTGGGGGGTTTTTTGGTGCAAGTTACCACAATACCATTATCCCGTAGTTTTTAAGATCAAAGATACAACTATGTTGGTGTCCCTTGTCAATTTTACATTTTATTTTATAAAATGTAACTGTCTACTCCCAAACTGTCATTTGAAGTAAAACACATAGCCAAGTATTATTCTCCACAATTTTTTTTTATCGTGCAATAAAAAAAGAAAACAAATAAAATCAGACATGGTATCTGCCAATAGAACTTAACCAAAAAGTGCCTTCTAGGCATCCAAAAATATAGAAAATATACCAAATCAAATCATTATTCAACCAAAAAAATAATGTCAAAGCAATAACTCCAAAGCCAATAATAAATAGCACGTTATCTCCTCCGAAGGCTGGTTGACAAACGGCTGTTCAGAAACTAACTTGAAAAGCACGAACTAAAAAGTGCTAAATTAAAAATGCGAAAATGAAAAGCGCTAATCAACACTCACCAAACTTCTAATAACACAAAATTAGCAGAAGGAGCCTAAAGGGTGGCGATAAAGAGCTGAAAAACAATGCAGTACGTCACTACGTTTGTATTTGTTGGCCAACAATTGTGTGACCGTGTGTATGCAAGCCAAGTTTGGGACAACTCCCTTCGGACAAAAGTCCACGGTTTTGTTGGTCAACAAGCCGATCATGTGTATGAGGCTTTAATCAGGGCTTAATACTGATGAACAAAGTGTGTTCTGGACTGATAAAATTGGAGGGATACTAGGGGGTAATTGGTATGATTGCTATAGATGCTGGTTAAAGCGGTAATAAACCGCAAAAAAACGAAAATCTTCTCCCTGCAAATTAATGTCATAATGTTAGTATGCATTGCATACTAGTACATTATGAAAGACTTACCTGAAAACGAACGTCTGGGTTCGCGGGCTGCAGCAGTTTGACTGGTCAAGCCGTGATGATGTAGCCACGGCCACGGCATGGCTCTCTAAATGGATGACACACTGTCCTTTGAGAGTGCAGTGCACATATACGCCGGTGACATCACAGACGCTGCTAAAGTATGTATCTCCTAAATGGTGCACGTTTAGGAGATATTTACTGTACCTACAGGTAAGTTTTATTATAGGCTTACCTGTATGTAGCGGCCATAACCCTTTGTAGGGTGGCCTTAACTTAATGGGCTTGCTGGTTAGCTCCGTTTGGCTTGTTCTTCCACATCCAGGGGTTCCCAGGGTTGATACCTAACAACCTGGACGCTGACACAAATAAAGTTCTCTTGGAAGGTTTTATTTTGCAGTGATAACATCCAATAACACAGTCACATATAGGAACAGAGGGCACGGGTGAAGAACTCAGGTACCTTGAACTTCAGATATAACAAAGTCTCTAATTCCACCCAGAGAGTAGCCACTCGCAGCTGGGCACTTTAAGGCTGAACAGATCTCTAGCCAGAGATTGTGGCAATCAGCACGTTGATTCAAACTTTAAAGAATCCTATGAACGTGTACAAGTTGTAACTAGGAGTGAACAGGAACCTTTTTCCTCAGTATCTGGAATGTTTTCTGTCTCCTTAATAGTACTGGAAAAAGCGTGGATTCATCAATGTCCTTCCCAACTCAGTAACCAGGCACTTCTCAGGATGCCACTTGTCGGCCCTCCTCTGAAGAGTCCTCCCCCGGTCACTTCCACGAGCTGTGGTGCCTCTCCAAGCCGAAAGCACACCCGGACACCTTGAATCCTCCCTCAGTTACTGCGCTATGGACCAGCTGGTTCCGAGACTCAGGAACAGACGGATCCCTACCCCAGACCAGACGGGTCTATTGGGGGTAACCAGCAGAAGCATGTTGCGGGATGACACCCCGTGACCGGGACCCCTCGCGGGGCTACACCGATCCTGGAACAAGAACAGACCACACGGGCCTCACAAACTCCTCTCCCCAAACATGTGACCCCCAGCATCTTAAGTACCCCCTCCCAGACTCCTCAGCGAGGCCTGGCACACCCACTGATTGGTTCAGAGAAGGCCGATACCTAAAACGTCCAACCAGGCCTGGTTCTGGCTTGTCAGGTACACCTCACTACACACATGACCAAGCAGAACTTCTAACATAGCCCAGCCAAACTGATGTCAAAGTCAACCTAACATAATTAACCCTCAGAACCCCTACTGTTCTGAGGCAAAAACTAAATTTCCACCTGTATGACACTTTGTCCAAAATGTCATCCGCTACATGTAGGTATAATAAAAAAAAAAAAAAAAGGCCTTTACTACCAATTTAATGCTTAACCAGCTCCGGGAGCAATCATACAAATTTAGATTCTTTATATTATTATTGTTATTATTATACAGGAATTATATAGCACAAATAGTTTGCACAGCACTGGACAATCTAAAGGTAGACAGTACAGTTACAATACAATAAGATACAAGAGGGTAAGGCAGGCCATACAAGGTGCAGATTTCTTTCCTGCAACCATGGGTTGCATGGGTCCCTCATCAACACAGACAGTGCTGACAGGGGAATCAGCAATTGTCTTCCCCCCACCGGCAGAAGACAGTGATTATTGCTGGCAGCTATAGCGGCCGCTAGTGATAACCGCAAGAGAATATAGCAGGCTGGTTGTACCCAAGTAGATCGATTGATCAACTTGGTACATTCAGCCAGCCCACTACCGGTTTGAATCTTGGCCAGTTCAGCAGGATTCGAACTGTGTATGGCCGGCCTTTAGAGGGTCCTGCTCGTAAGAGATTATAATCTAATAGGGTGGGGTGAGTGGTACAAGAGGTTATAACTCTGGGGGATGAGCTGATGGAAGAGTTTAAAATTCAGTTGTCCTCTTGATGTTTTTGGCTTGATATGATTACTTTGATATGTTTTTTTTATGTCTTTGGTGTCTATGTCTATGTGTTTATAAAAAAATAAATAAAAAATAATTAAATAAAATCTGAATTAAAAAAAAAGTTCAGTTGTTAGTTGGAGGCATGATACTCTTCCCCGAAGACATGAGTTTTAAGGGATCACCTAAAGGCAGTCAGAGTAGGAGATAGGTGGACAGATTGAGGTAGAGGGTTCCAGAGGATGGGAGAGTCTCTGAAGAAGTGCTGAAAACTGTGAGGAAGAGATAAGAGAACTTGAGAGCAGGGGGTTTTTGCTTTTGACACTTTCTTTTTTGCATACCCAATCATTACTCAAGCAAAGAGATAACCTTTGACCACCACTCATGGGACAGCTGCCTAAGGAGAATCATTCCCTCTACTTTTCTTAAAGCTTCTTAAAGCTGAACTCCAGACACAAAATTATATATAATTTAAATGTATTCTTCAATGGCAACAAAGTTAATAAATTCACTTTGTGTGCACCAAATGCCTTCGTAAATCCAGGTATTACCTTGTGAAAGTAGCGGTGACATCATCACTGTGCTGTATTTGGTCTCTGTGTCACTCCAAATCTATTCAGGCAGCTGCAGGTACCAAAGATGCCCAAATATCACACTGTCTCTTGCGAGCTGAAAGACCAAAATTCAAGCTGTCTATGCCCAGCCTTACTGTCTAGACAATAGAATATATGAAAAAAAGGCTATGGGGGTACCTCATCCCAAATATCATTTACACAAAAAAGACCTACAGAGCAGACTATTGCGTAATTCATGCGTAATTTCATTTTAGCATATTTATTAACAAATATATATTTACACATAAACATTTTAAAATCATGAAAAAATGTTCTCATCAGATTATAACAATTATGGTTGCAATATGTGTCAAAAACAGGATGGTTAACGCGTTTCGCAGATAGCTTCTTGAGAACCACAAGTTTATTGACTTTGATCTGGAGAACCTTGAATTAAAAGCAGGAGAAAGAAATATCATTAAGCATATACCCCATGTAAGTGTACGAAATTCTCTATAATCATAATAGCAATCATTATAATTCACTACATTTATGGACCAATTAAAGTCCTGTCTAGACAAGGTGGACATTACGTGCATATAGCCAGGGCCGTCTTAATAGCATCATGGGCCCCTGAGCAAAGTAATGCACTGGGGCCTAGGGGCCCCAATTTACGCACCTACTCTCTAGAATTAGTTGATAGAATCAAACATATATTTATTATTACTTTCAATAAAATCGATTTTAAACAATATAAAAAGCATTCGATAAATCAAAGAATAATCAAGACAGAGGGCACAGTACAGGGGTGGAGGCAGAAGGGCACCGTACAGGGGGTCAGGAGGGCACAATACTGGGATCAGGAAGGCACAGCACAGGTTCCAGGATGCTGCTCAGGAAATGGTCATCCTGGGACAGTTTAGTAAAAAGCTTGACTGGTCTGGCAAGTCCGGGACAGTTGGTATGTATGATGTAATGCAAGATTTTCATGAGGCTCCATATGCATCTGGGGCCCCTGGGCACTGCCCATGCATTAAGACAGCCCTGCATGTAGCGTCCCCTTGTAGATGGTTGATAAACCAGTTCATGCGCCAAGGACTACAGTTACATTTTTAGTGATGGTGGGTCAGAGACCCTAAAAAACATCCAACCAATACAGCTTAAAAAGATATTCCCTAGACTCATTCATTGTAAGTGAAGCCAGATATATCTAATGGAGCACAAAGATGGAGCCCGAAGCAATATACAATATCTACTCACTGTGGAGCCTGGCCTCCTGGCTCTTTCTGAGGGCACCGGTGACATCATTGGGTCTGACCTTGGAAAGATGGGTACTCAAAATTCCATTATAATTCCCCTCCTGCAATTTCTTCCAGGATTTCGGTTAACCTGATTAACCCAGACTCGGAGGTCATTTGTGCCTTTAGGAAACAGTTTCCTTAAATGTTATTTCAGCTTTTATTGTCTTTTCTTTGGGGGCTCCCAGATAAGCATACCTTGCATTTCATGCAAGCTGTGCTTTCATTTGTAATGTCCATCTTGAGACACCCGGGAGTTGTTTTACTAAAGGCATATATATATATATATACACTGTCACTTTGCAAAGTGCAGTTGCTCCACAGCTGGGTAAATCACGTGCTAGCAAAAATGCAGTTTTTTTAAATTTTCCTTGCACTTGGTTGGGTATTCTTTGCAAAGTGAAGCTTTACCTCCATAGGTGTGTATAACAAAAAATAAATAAAATTACAGGCGCACTAGGGATAAACAATATAAAATATATCTGTTTGCTGCAACCTGATATAGAGATATCACTATGTTAGTCAATCTAATTAATATATGTATATGCCGAGAGTTGCACTAACTTTATTTTCTATGTTAATGCCGTACTTCCAAAGACGAATTCTAAACGAGTCTAAACCAGGGGTGCCCAACCTTTTTAAGAGCAAGGGCCACTTAAGCAACTTGGTAACCAGTCACGGGCCACAATGAGCGGAGCGGGCGGATGACAGGTCACGGCTACTCTATAGGCCCTTCGATCCGATCCACCCAGATGGAAGGGGCGAACTCCCTTCTATTTTTTGATTGGATTTTTAGGACCAGATTGGAGGCAGGCGAGAGTAAACGGACAAAGTCTGTTTACATCTGCCGCTCTGTAGAGGTGAATTGAGGGTCCGATTGGGTAGGGCCGATCGTGTGAAAAGGGCCTAAACTGCTTCACACTGATGATTACCCACACCACGGGTGTAGCATAGTGCACCTGTGTCTATCCTGTGGGTTAACTGAACTTTGCCATAGACTCTGCCTGTGGCAAAATCGGCTTATGGGCTCTTCTCTGAAGCAGTTTTCTTCTTCGAAAACCAGCTTCATTCACAACACCAATGCTGTGGTATGACAGGTCGGCAACCTGCAATCTGGACTTGCTAACCTGTCATTCCAGAGCAGGAGGTCGCGGGCCAAATCAAAGGGCTCCGCGGGCCACATGTGGCCCCCGGGCCACTGGTTGGCCACCCCTGGTCTAAACCATGTGTTTCAAATACATTAATATCACTACTAAATAAACCACCACTTTTACAAACTATAAACCCAAAAGAAAGAAGAAAATATGCGATGGTACCACTGCAGTATGTGTCTGGTATCCAAACCACCAACTCCTGCACTGGTATCAACAAATAAATAAATAAATATAATTTAATCAAACCACAAATAACTAAAGTGCTCAAGCCCCCAAAAATATATAGGGTTGCTGTGAAAAATCATCCACAATAGATAACTTTAACAGTGTAACAAAAAATACTTTCTGTATACCACATACAATATAAACCACAATATAACCTAATGTACCATTAATATTACAAGTGCTTTAGTTTCTCCTGTAAGAAAAAGTGCTTAGTGCATAGATATAGTGCATAAATGAAAACAGTTTCTTCAGTGTTTGAAATTTTCTTGATAGTGCTTCTAACTCAACCCAAAGTGCTTAATATAAACACTGACTGAGTGCTTCTACCACCACCGAATAGAATGGCCACTCACCAGACCTAGTCTGTGTTTTCGCCTTTGGTTCATTTAAGGATAACCATTCCTTCACTGGTCACATCAATGATTTCTCTTCATGGAAAGTAAAGCCTCTCGTACTACTGTGGCTCAAAGAGACATACAAAGGACCATCATAGTGTAGCAAGGAAATGCAAATTTATTAAAAATCGTTTAAAATCAATTAGGTGTGCACTCACATGGACCAGTGCCCCAGCCGGCACCAAGCTTGACCAGCAATGTACGTGGATATGGGAAGCAAATCTACCTCACCCTCCGTTCACAGCCTTCCACTGAAGGCTGTGAATGGAGGGAGTGGTGGATTTGATTCCCATATCCACATACATGAAGGCTGTGATTATTTGTGGTTTGATTAAATTATATTTATTTGTTGATACCAGTGCAGGAGTTGGTGGTTTGGATACCAGACACATACTGCAGTGGTACCATCGCATGTTTTCTTCTTTCTTTTGGGTTTATAGTTTGTAAAAGTGGTGGTTTATTTAGTAGTGATATTAATGTATTTGAAACACATGGTTTAGACTCTACGGAATTCGTCTTTGGAAGTACGGCATTAACATAGAAAATAAAGTTAGCGCAACCCTCGTCATATACACATAGGTGTGTATAGCCTATTGCACCCCAAATGTTTTAAAACATGGATAGTGTCAGTAGTTTTTTATTTTTATTATTAGTATTTTTTTGTTTAATTATACTTTACAATTTTTTTAGGAGCCCGGTTGAGATGCTTTTGTGAAATATCAGCAGGGTGATTATGGTGTGCCCAGGCACACTCGGCACACCCCCTGCGCACGTCTATGTTTACCTCATTTAACTAAGCTCAGGAGCAACTGCAGTTACAGAGTTCAACTGCCCTTTACAAAGTGCATAGTATATTTGCCTTTAGTAAATCAACCCCTCTATTTATTAAAAGGTATCAACCTGGTGTGTTTCCATTGCTGATGACCCGACAATGGCAGCAGACACTGGGACACATGTCAAGAAAAAAGAAAAACAAGTCACATCACTAGGTATACTTTAAAGAAGTACAGCCAAAGCTCATTTGGCTGTACTTCTTCTGTGAATACAGGCGTGCAGTTCGTTCTGCACCCCTGTGACCCGTTTTCAGCAGACAGTGGGCTGAAGCCTGCTGTTGGCTGACATCATAGAGCCAGTCCAGGCTGGGGAAAGATCGCGACCATATATATCCACCCACATGCCTAGACTGGCACCGGCTCAGCCTCACAAGGAGGCACTGAGAGGCTGAACTGGCCCCTTCCAACCCCTCCACAGCTCAGCACTCCAGTGAGCGCAGGGGGCAGAGCAGGGAGCCAGTGACTGACAGTCTGCAACTCACTGCTCAGGGAGCTCTGAGAACTGAGCGATTGGTGTTGTTTGATCGATCGGTTCTCAGTCTTAGAGGTGGCGGGGGACAGATGCTGCATCCACCTAGGTATGATTTAAAAAAAAAAAAAAATCCCCACACTTCTTTTTTAACCACTTCAGCCCCAGAAGATTTTACCCCCTTTCTGACCAGAGTACTTTTTGCGATTTGGCACTGCGTCACTTTAACTGACAATTGCGCGGTCATGTGACATTGTACCCAAACAAAATTGACATCCTTTTTTTCCACAAATAGAGCTTTCTTTTGATGGTATTTGATCACATCTGCGGTTTTTATTTTTTTGCGCTATAAACAAAAAAAGCGTACATTTTGAAAAAAAAACACAAGATTTTTAACTTTTTGCTATAATAAATATCCCCCAAAAATATATATAAAAAATATTTTTTTCCTCAGTTTAGACCGATATGTATTCTACATATTTTTGGTAAAAAAAATCTCAATAAGCATATATTGTTTGGTTTTCGCAAAAGTTATAGCATTTACAAAATAGGGGATAGTTTTATGGCATTTTTATTATACATTTTCTTAGTAATGGCAGCGATCTGCGATTTTTATTGTGACTGCGACATTATGGCATACACATCGGACACTTTTGACACTATTTTGGGACCATTGTCATTTATACAGGGATCAGTGCTATAAAAATGCACTGATTACTGTGTAAATCACACTGGCAGGGAAGGGGTTAAACACTAGGGGGCAATGAAGGGGTTAAGTGTGTCCTAGGGAGTGATTCTAACTGTGGGGGGAATAGGGATGAGCTCGGTGTTTGACTCGAACAAATGTTCGACTCAAACATCGGTCATTCGTCTGTTCGGCGAATTCAGAACTTTGTGGACCGTTCGCACCAAATTCGTGTGGCACGGCCCACAATGCACTATGCCATCGCAGTGCATTGCTGGCTCATGATTGGCCAAGCATGCACTGTGACCCCGCATGCTTGGCCAATCACAGCGCCGGCAGTGAGGAGAGACATAACTGGCCACAGGATGCCTGTGGCCAATTATAGCTTAGGGGGTTTAGTACACTCCCCACACTATATAAGGCCGCCGGTATGGCGGCCTTGTGTAGTGTGTTCCAGCGTGCAGGGAAAGAGCAAGATAGGCAGGGACAGTGTGTTCTTTTCTCAGGCATCTGCAGGAGTTAAAGTGGGTGTTGTGTGCCTCCAGCACAGTATACACCTGAATCTACCCTTTTTTGCTGGTGTTCTCTAATACAGGCATCTGCAGAAGTTAAAGTGGGTGTTGCGTGCCTCCAGCACAGTATACACCTGTATCTACCCTTTTTTGCTGGTGTTCTCTAATACAGGCATCTGCAGGAGTTAGTGGGTGTTGTGTGCCTCCAGCACAGCACAGTATACATCTGTATCTATCCTTTTATGCTGGTGTTCTCTAATACAGGCATCTGCAGGAGTTAGTGGGTGTTGTGTGCCTCCAGCACAGCACAGTATACACCTGTATCTACCCTTTATTGCTGGTGTTCTCTAATACAGGCAGCTGCAGGAGTTAAAGTGGGTGTTGTTTGCCTCCAGCACAGTATACACCTGAAGATACCCCTTATTGCTGGTGTTGTCTGTTGCATATCTTGCATATTAGCCTTTAAAATTATCACTTTTGATTTTGAACGTTCGAGTCCCATAGACTTTAATAGGGTTCTAAAGTTTGTACGAATTTTCGCTCCGTTTGAAGGTTCTGGTGCGAACCGAACCGGGGGGGTGTTCAGCTCATCCCTAGGGATACATCAAGTCCACGAGTCCCGTGGCGCACAGTCATGCTGTACGCGGCGTGTGTGTGTGACGTTAGCCCTGCCAATTTAATGGGGATGTACAAGTACGCCAATTTGCCCACCGCTGCCATTGTGACAACGTATATTGGCGTGCAACTGTTGGCAAGTGGTTAGCTAATACTCTGATCAATTCTGCCACCTCTGTAAAATCACCATTAGTTGTCAACAATCCTTTGTATTGTCGACAATTTCACACTCAATGGTACGACCAGTTTCCGCAACCTGGTGATTTGCTGATCATCATAGGGTTGCTCACTGTGATTTTTACGGAGTGTGTAGGGGAAGCAAAGGATAAGGTAAGTATAGACACTGGAGAGGGCTTAGCACAGTTTGCGGTACATGTGGGGGAGTTGGGTTTGTATCTGCCAGATTTTCTGTAAAGGCTACTATTAAATATCGTTTTCCATGTTACCTTTTGATATTCTTCTTTTCATTCCTGGAATGAGATGGAAAATTCAATATTTTCGGTTGGCAGCGGCTGCCATCTTGGCAGGAAGATTTATGGTACCTTTGTACTTTACTTTTATGTTACAGTAGTGCTATGGCTGACAGGAGAAAATAACTTCCACCGTCGCTGCTTGTGCAGAGTACAGTATGCTTCGACTTGTTACAGCCAGAAGAAGAAAGCTGAATGTCTGTGTTGGACACGGGAAAAACAGGAGTGACTATAAAAAAAAATAAAAAGGCCTGGATTCCGGAATTTTCTCCTCTTCTGCCAGGGGATAACCACACTTAACCAACCCGCTGCAGCTGCCAGCATGGGAGGGCTGTTATGTGGCTGCCACATAAGCACATCTATGCCAGGCTGCAGCTCAGAAAGCAGCCTATTAAAAAAAAAAAAAAACTATTAGGGGAGAAAAGCAGCCCCCCACATTTTTCCAGGAATCGTTATACCTGCCCACGCAATCCAAAAACCAACACGGAGAATAACGTTACATAACTGTATCTACAGAGGCTGTCTGCAGTCTAGAAATGACCAAATAGAAGGAAGGGAAAGGTTTGGGATTTTAAATGAGGTATACATATAATAATATGTGCCTCCATCCCTGATTCAAATGAATAATAGAAAGGAAGTTGGGACTTTGTATGAGGCAAGTGGCAGTTAAACAAGACAAAATATATATAGTGACTAAATGACTTTCCTGACAGACTCCATGGCAGCAACGTGTGGGTTAAGTCCCGCCTCCACTACCCATAGGACACTACTCCCATAAATCTTTGCTCCCTGCCCCTGGCCGTGTTCTTTTTTTGTCCTCCTCCGAAGGACCCAGAAGTGGTCTTCCTACCTGAAGATTTATCATCCCCACGATCGAGGTCGGCCGGTCTGCGACTCTGGGTCTGGAAAGTCGCATTACTCCGCTAAGCCCTAGCTATTAGCAGGGTATGGAGTGGGCAGTGGAAGAGGCGCTGTGAAGAAGCCACATGTCCTGGCCACTGGCAGGCAGGCTGCGCATTGGTCGGATAGCCAGCTATTAGCAGGTGACCTGTTTTGCCCCCTGGAAAGTCCGGTGTCATCTTACCTTATCTTCGGCCGAGTGATCGATCGTGGTGGGAGTGGTGAGAGGTTCTAAAAGTTCTTTATGGCAGCAGTTTTTGTATCTTATTATTTGTCTTCGTTTGTTTCTGTTTGTTTGTATGTGCAGGCATGGCGGCTGGTTCTTCCGCGTTCCAGCCGCCGTTCTACTTCCGGGTTTGCGTTTTCGGCCGTACTGCGCATGCGCGAACGCGGTTGAGATCGAGGCTTGGTTTCGCGCATGCGCGATAGCGGCAAAATGCCGCTGTTTCGCGCATGCGCACAGGCACGGCGGTGACATCACAGGGGCGGGCTATTTAAATGTGGAATTTGTCTGCAAGCTTTGGGAATGCTTGCGGGCTGTTGCGGTGACTTCCCCCTGCCTCTGTGTTGCATCCACTGGTAAGTGGCATTCTGGGATAGGGAGGCTATCCCTTCCCTGTCCCTTGCACTGATCCCTTGTCATCTTTTCAGCGCGTATGGATATCGCTGAGGACATGGATTCCTTACCGCCTGCTTGTGGCCAGCCCTCTCATAAAAGGTATTTCTAATGATCACCTGAAGGTCTGGTGGGGGAGGGGTATGTATCTGTTAGCTCTGTCCTGATGTCTTGTATCTTGTGGTTTCTTGTCTTGTGTCTTTTTCAGCCCTTCCAGGTCAGAACAGCATCGCAACTCTCATAGAGGGAGCGACTCCTCCAAGTCGCATCACCGGCACTCCTCTTCCAAATCTAAACATTATGGTTCCTCCTCAAAATCAGGACACCGTAGTGAAGAAAGATCGCACTCCTCGAGGACTCAATCTAGTCACTCAGCTAGTGCTTGTTGGGGGTGCAGAGCTCTTGTACCGGCAGGAAAATCTTTATGCGATCCTTGCTATGCCAAGGCTTCTAATGAAAGGGGTGACGCGGATCAACAACTTAAAACCCTGGTGGAGAAAGTTGTTAAGGAGTCCCTCAGAAATATTGAGGGCCAGTCCTATGTTCCCCCGGCAGAGCTGCCACTTTCTCCAGGAAGGGAGACTCAGCTGCAGGATACTTGGGAATCCTCTGCGCATAGCCACCCCTCAGCTGCCATATCTGACAGTGACTCTGATAAAAGTGATCCCTGTGTGGGCTTTGATTTCGCTCTACTGCCTCCTCTGGTCAGAGCTGTTAAAGAGACACTGAACTGGGAAGATTCTGTGGCTGCTCCTTCCAAACAAAGAAAATTCTTTAAGCAATTAAAGAAGGAACGGATTAATTTTCCTTTTATTTCTGAGCTAGGTGAGATTATCACAGATGAATGGGGCAAGGTGGAGAAGAAAAATTCCATGCTATCAAAGGTTTCGAAACTCTATCCTTTCAATGAAGAAGAGGTGAAGCATTTGGAGTCAGCACCGTTGGTAGACGCAGCAGTCATGCGGCTGGTGAAACATGTCACACTTCCCTTAGAGGATACCGTGTCTTTTAAGGACATTCTGGACAGACGAATTGATGCTGATTTGAAGAGAGTGTATCTCACAGCAGGAATGGCCTGTAAGCCAGCGTTGGCTCTGGCCGCTATGTCCAAAGCAATGGAGATATGGACAGATAGTGTAGATGAGACACTTAGAAATATCTCTGAAGATACAGCTAAGAGCTCGCCTATCCAAGAGCTTAGGCTGGCCTCCGCCTTTCTTGGGGAGGCCTCTATCGACATTATACGCCTGGTGGCTCGGGTGATGCTTTCTTCTGTTACGGCTAAACGGGCTCTTTGGCTCCGCCCCTGGCTGGCAGACCCAGCCTCAAAACAAGTATGGTGCCGCATCCCCTTTGAAGGGTCCTCCCTTTTCGGCAATAAGTTGGATGAGGCTATTACCCGAGCCACTGGTGGAAAGTCGGGGTTCCTCCCCCAGGACCGGCGTTTGCAAGCCCAGAGAAGGTCTTTTCCAAAGAGACAGTACCAGGAACGAGCCAGGGAAGCTCGCAGTTACAGACCAGGCCGTGAATTTTCCAGGTCCTGGAAATCAAGACAATCCTCTTTTAAAAAATCTACAAAAAGTGATTTGAAGGGAGAGAGGGAACCAACTAAATCCTTTTGAGGTTGGGCCCGCTCAGACAGGGCAGGTGGGGGCTCGTCTTTTCCACTTTCGCCATGTCTGGGCGGCCTCGATCCAAGACTTCTGGACCATCAAGACAGTCTCCTCAGGTCATGTTTGGACCTTCAAGGAATCTCCCAGACTCAGATGGGTCCCCACCTCTCTCCCAGCCTCAGACGAAAAAAGGCTAATTCTTCTAGCCTACGTGGAATCTTTGTTGGCTCAAGGCGCCATTATCCATGTTCCAGTCATTCAGCGAGGCATGGGAATCTACTCTTCTTTGTTTATGGTCCGGAAAAAGAGCGGGGCCTGGAGGCCGGTCATAGATCTAACCCACTTGAACAGTTTTATCAAAAAAGAAAAATTCAAGATGGAGTCTTTATCCACAATTCAACAATCGGTCCAAGCAGGGGACTGGATGGTCTCCATAGACCTCAAGGACGCCTATTTTCATGTCCCAGTTGCAGAAAATTACCAGCAGTATCTCCGCTTCTCCGTGGGCGAAAGCCATTTTCAGTTTACTTGCCTTCCCTTCGGGCTATCAACTTCTCCTCGTGTATTTTCAAAAGTATTGTTGGCAGTGGTAGCTCTCCTGAGAACCAAAGGGATTCGTCTACATCACTACCTAGACGACCTTCTGTTGTTGGCTCAAGACAAGGATCAACTTCTGGTACACAGGAAGCAGGTCATCTCCACCCTACAGGAATTCGGGTGGATCTTGAACTTGGAGAAGAGCCAGCTGGTCCCATCTCAGCGGCTGGTGTTCTTAGGGGCCCTATTCAACACTGTCAGAGGCACCATCTCATTGCCAGAAGAGAAGTTGTCAGTGGTCAGGGACAGAATCCGTCCAGCCCTCTCTGCCTCTCATCTCCAGGCTCTCCAGTGCCTGAAAATTATAGGCACTATGGTAGCGACAATTCCGATGGTGAGGTGGTCACAGTGGAGGATGAGGCCCTTTCAGAGGGGTTTCCTTCTTCAATGGTCAGGCAGCAAAACCCAGCTGATTCGGATCACCTTATCCATGAGGAATTCCCTTCTGTGGTGGCTCCAACGGGAAAATCTCTGCAACTGCCATTCCATTCTCCCCATCTCATGGGTCACCATAACAACAGATGCCAGCAACAGGGGTTGGGGCGCCCACTGTCTGGCGGAAATGGCTCAGGGCACCTGGATTCTCCCCTCCAGAGGGACGGTGTCGAACATCCTGGAGTTAAGGGCAGCCTTTCAAGCTCTGCTAGCCTTTCGGCATCTGATTTCAGGAGCCTCGGTCTCTCTCAGGCTAGACAATACCACAGCAGTGGCGTACATAAGAAGGCAAGGGGGTACCCGAAGTCTATCCCTTCTCCAGGAGGTGGAACCGATCATGACCTGGGCTCAGAGGAACTTGAAGGATCTGACAGCATCTTATGTCCCAGGGATTCAGAACGTTCAGGCAGACTTTCTTTCCCGGATACTTCTGGACAACAACGAGTGGTCTCTCCACGAGGAAGTGTTCAGCTGGATCCTGACAATGGGGTTCTCCCCAGAAGTCGACCTGTTTGCCTCCCCTTGCAACAAAAAACTAGAGAAGTATTATTCAAGGTACAGGGATCCTCAAGCCTACGGGGTGGATGCCTTGACGGAGAAATGGTGGTTCCACAAGGCCTATGCCTTTCCCCCAACTCCTATTATTCATCAGTTCCTGAGGAGACTCAGGTCAGAGACAGCAGAAGTGATAGCCATAATCCCTTATTGGCCCAACAGACCCTGGTTTCCGCTTCTGATGCTCCTCAGTGTCAGGGATCCAATTCCTTTACCATCCAGGCCAGACCTTCTGTCTCAAGGGTCGAGATTACATCCTTGCCCGGATCACCTGCGCCTAAAGGCTTGGTTTTTGAAAGGGGACGGTTGAAGGCTTTAGGCTGTCCTGAAGAAGTCATTCCCACTCTTCTTAGTGCTCGAAGAAGCAGTACTAACCGGGTATATGAGAGAATTTGGGCGAAGTTTGCAGATCACTTGTCTTCAAGATCCAGTTCCTGTAATACCCTGACAGTCCGGGACGTCTTAAGCTTCTTGCAATCGGGATTGGATATCTCCCTTTCGGTTAGTTCTCTCCGGGTCCAGGTTTCAGCAATTTCAGCCTTTTCCGGAGTCGCATGGGCCAATCATCCCTTGGTCCAACAATTCTTCAAAGGAGCAGTCAGGCTTAGGCCACAAAGGAAGCCTAGATTCCCCAAATGGGATCTTCCATTGGTTCTAGATTTCTTCTCTCAACTTGACAGAACGCTCTCAATCAGAGAATTAACCCTTAAAACCTCTTTTCTGGTAGCCATAACCTCGGCGAAGAGAATCTCCGAAATTCAGTCTCTAGGTGCAAAGGAACCTTTTCTCACCTTCTTTCCAGATAGGGTGGTCCTAATTCCGATGTTGGGGACAAATCCCAAGGTGACCTCTGTTTTCCATGAAAACCAGGAAATCACTCTTCCTACCTTCAATTCTGCTGGAAGTCAAGATCCACATCCACTCGATTTGGGAGTTACTCTAAAACAATATCTGGATATTACAGCTTCTTTTCGTCAATCTGACTTCCTCTTCGTGCTATTTAACGGGAAAAGTAGAGGCGCCAAGGCCTCCGTTAGATCCATCGCTGCTTGGGTGGTTCAAGCAATTCAATGGGCTTATAGAGAGAAGGGCTTGGCTCCTCCTGAGGCGGTTACAGCTCACTCTACCAGAAGTCTCTCAACCTCATGGGCGGCTTCACGCCACGTTGCACCTGATGTAATCTGCAGAGCGGCCTCCTGGTCTTCTATTCATACTTTCATGTCTCACTATTGTGTTGAGCCAGCTTCTTTATCCTCTGTTGATTTTGGTTTGAAAGTCCTGTCGGCCGACAGTGTTAAATAAATCTTTTGTTCAGCATTTTTTGCCCACCCGGGTGTGTTTGGCGAGTTATTTCCCACACGTTGCTGCCATGGAGTCTGTCAGGAAAATGGAAAATTCCTATCAAAATACTTACCGTAATTTTCCTTTCCTGATGGACTCCATGGCAGCAGGAGTTCCCTCCCAAAATGGCTGGAGTAGGCTAGTTACCGAACACGGCCAGGGGCAGGGAGCAACGATTTATGGGAGTAGTGTCCTATGGGTAGTGGAGGCGGGACTTAACCCACACGTTGCTGCCATGGAGTCCATCAGGAAAGGAAAATTACGGTAAGTATTTTGATAGGAATTTTCCATTTTATTCACATAAAAGAGGGTATAGAATCGCTCTCAGTATTCAGTACATTAAAAGCCACTACGTAATGTAAATGTTGAAAGAAGTACAGTACATAGAAGTACATAGACATATGAAAATGACATATAATATGAACTGTACTTCTTGCAACATTTACATTCATAGTGTGATTCTATACCCTCTTTTATGTGAATAAAGTCATTTAGTCACTATATATATTTTGTCTTGTTTAACTGCCACTTGACTCATACAAAGTCCCAACTTCCTTTCTATTATTCAGTTGCAGTCTAGAAAATGTTTTTCCTCTAGTTCAGAATTTGATCTAAGTTACTCTGAACTGTCAAATATTAGGATGGTCATGTACTCAGATGCAGTGCCACTTGTTACAGTGCCTTATGACCTGTATGGAGGGCTGTCCCAATGCACTGGGGCCCCTGGGCAGTGCCCAGGGGCCCCAGGTGCATGGGGGCCCCATGATAATCTTGCACTGCATTATGCTTGCTCACATTGCTGTTTTTAAGGCAGGGCAAAAGGGACAGCTGCCCTGGGCCCTGTCATTGTTGTGGGTCCCAAAGCAGCTGCCTCATACTTGCCAACTATCCTGATTTAAATTCCCTTGTCCCTTGAGGTTTTAGTCCTGTACTGTGTCCCACTATCTCAGTGTGAAGTGCTGCTACTAATGCTGCCCAGTTCTGCCCTATTGTTGTGTACAGATGACCTGCAGACCCTGTGTTTATGTGTAAATTACCGGCATTCATATGTAAATAGCGGTGGCATTCATATGTAAAGGTGGCATTCATCCATCAATAGCGGCCACCAGCGGCATTGATATGTATATCATGCCCCCCTGAGGTCATATCCACAGTAATCTCTAGCAACCAGTCAACAAGCAGAAATCATGTGCTGTGACCTCTAGCAACTAATCAGTGAGCCGTAATGTGTGCTGTAACCTCTAACAACCAGTCAGTGAGCGGTAATGATACACTGTAACCTCTGGCAACCAATTGCAATAGCTGCCTGATCTGATTCAGTAAACGGATTTTGAGTCTAGCTGCTATTTATTGTATGTCTCAGAGCAGGTGGAGAGCGAAACTGCATGGGGGGACCCCAAGAAACGTTTTGCCCAGGGTCCAATCAATATTAAAGACGGCCCTGCTTGCTAACCGGATTTGCCGGGACAGGCATGCTTTTTACTAAGCTGTCCTGGGATGGCCATGTCTGGGCAACGGCCCAGAACCTGTACTGTGGTCTCCTGGCACCCATCCCCCCCCCCCGTACTGTGCCTTTTGTGTTGATTAGTCTTTGATTTATGCCATGTTTTCTTATTGAATGAACGAGTAAATATATGTTTAAATGGACACTAAAGATAACCCCCTGGGAAAAGCGTTCTCCCGGAGGGGTTACCTTGCACGCGCTCTCCCGAGTCCAGGATTCGGCGTCCGCCCACCCCGGCGGCCACGTCATTGAATTTGATTGACAGAAGTGGAAAGCAATGGCTGTGCTGCTATCAATCTATCCAATCAAGAGCCGAGAACCCCCTGCAAAGAGAGTGCGTCCCCGTGGGACAAGTTTGAGGGTTCAGGTAAGTAAAACAGTGGGGCTGGGGGACCGGTCACGGACAGGTGTTTTTTCACCTTAATGCATCCTGCATGCATGCATTAATGCATTAATTAATGCATTAATGTGTCCCTTTAATTTTATCAATTATTTGTACTTTAATTCTTGAGTAGGTGCATAAATTTAGGCAAGCTGGTAGGGACCCCAATGCATTACTTTGTCAGGGGGCCCATGATGCTATTAAAGCGGCCTTGTCTGTATGGTGACCAGTCTTCAGACCAAGTTCAGTTTGCTTGTATCTGTTTTCCTAGAAAGAGTATTTGATCCTTTCTGTAGTCACTGCTTTGAGAAATGACAGAACCTGGAGTACGTGATCACTCTGGCATGCCCAATTTTCTGAGACAGAAAAGAAAGCTTTACATGGAAGCAATTGACATACTGGAGTTGATTTACTAAAAGCAATTAGACTGTGCACTTTGCAAGTGAAGTTGCTCCAGAGCTTAGTAAATGAAGTAAAGCTTCACTTTGCAAAGAATACCCAGTTACAGACAAGGAAAATAAAAAAACAGCATTTTTGCTTGCACACGATTGGATGATGGAAATCAACAGAGCTTCTGCTCATTTACCAAGCTCTGGAGCAACTGCATTCTGCAAGGTGCACAGTCTATTTGCCTTTAGTAAATCAACCCCACTGTATGCAATAAGGAAGTTAACATCTTTAGCGCTGCAAATGTAGAATGTTTCTGGAGGCTTTTCAACACAATCTGTCAACCTGCTATTGATTGGTCGATGTAGATGAGAGTAGACTGCTGCATGCTGCACATTTTTCTTGGCCAATCAGGAGTTTGCAGGCAGGAGAAAACAACAAAGGAAGCTGTTTAAAGTGGACCTTTCCCCCGTAAAGCTAGATCACATTTAAAAAAAAAAAAAAGATTTGTATACTTACTTTTTTTCTACTTCTTGGTATAGTTAGGAACTGGTGATGTAGCATGGCCTCACAAATGCCTCCTGGAAACGCTACGTTTCCGGTGCCTTCCACTGAGATCACGTTTCTTCCCCTGAGATCTTGGGGAGAAAGGAATATGGCTCATGCACTAGATGAGCTGCATTACATCATGCGCCTCCTTTGGTACATGTACCGTATGACATCACACTGATCAGTTGGAAAAAAATGCCTTTTTCCCAAGATCTTGCAAAATTTTACAATATTACATAGGCAACACATGGTCATGGCGTTTTTTAAATGGGAACGCAGTTCCGGCACCTCTCCCACTGAATGTATGTAATGTCAAGGGATGCTGGGGTGTGCTGCAGGGTCAATTGATGTTAGCTGCTGGGGGTGATCTATTGTCGCTGAAGGTGATCTATTTTTTGCAAGGGATCTATTGTTGCTGGGGGCTGGGTCTTACATTGCTGGGGCGGGGGGGGGGCAGTTGTTGCTGAGAGGGATCTACTGTTGAGGGAGGGTTGTTATTGTTGCTGGATGGTCTATTGATGCTGACTGCAGGGAGTTCTGTTGTTGCTGTTGGGGGTCTATTGCTGCTGTGGGGTTCTATTGCTGCTGGCTGCAGGGGATCTATTTTACTGCTTTTCTTGCTATCATTAAAGTGGAGTTCTACCCACTTTTAGAACTATTTCTTAAAATCATTATTGCAGCATATAGATCAAGCAATGGAATTATTTTATTTTATTTTTTTGTTGAGAGCTTACCTGGATAGCAGTGTTTTCTATCTAGTTTCCGGCCTCTGCCACCTGCAGATATGTCCGTCATATCCAGAGGCGCACTGTCTCCTGGGAGCGATGTGTCTTATTTCCCAGGAGTCAGTGTGGATGGCCGCCGCTTGGGTTGCAACGTCATAAGTTTCCAGCGATGCGATCATTTCCTACTGCAAATGCGCGAGAACGGCCGGCGCATGCTGGTCATTCAGCTGCACCGTATCCCGGAAAACAATGCTTGTTGGCTTCACTTGCCCACACGAAAAATGGGAACTTACAACAAAGCAGAATAAAAGGTATATATGTTTATTCGATGGGCGAATGTTATTAAAATCGTCAGTGGTATTAATGTGTGGCATGATCCAAAGTTAGGCTTATAAAAAATAATAATAATTTGGCAGAACTCAGCTTTAATAAACTCCATACAAATAATTTATTACCACCAATAATACTTCTGTATTCTGTAAAGTAGAGCAGTACTGGGAGGTTGGTAGGGGGTGGAACCAAGCAGACGGTGCTCAGGGGTAGGTAGGGGTGGAGACAAGGGGTGACTTGGAAAGGGGGAGTTACTGCACCTATTCTCTGAGAAAAAAAATCCAATCCATGGTCTATCCAAAACTAAAAAATACATACACATTAATCGGTTCCATAGTGACAAAGTTCTTTCAAAAACATATTTTTTATTACATTTGTTATTGTAATTATGAAAAAAAAACTATTAAAAAAATGATAACCTTCATTATTTTAATTATTTCTATGACTGTGTTTATGTTTTCCAGAAAAAGAAGAATCAACAGAAAAAATTTATCATCCTTGTCACCTAAAACTGATCAGTGAGACAAGGACTTTGCTATCCCATGACCTCTTCTCACCACATCGCATTGTTGAACTTACAGCCTAGAGTGAGAAAAAAAAAATGTGTCTTAAAAATAATATCTAAACCCCAGTACAATAATACATGGCATGGCCAGGGATCAGGAGAAATGTGTCTTCCCACCGACCTTCTGCGCTCTTGCTTCCTTCTGAGGTCTCTTTGAATTATTCCAAACCACTGGGGCCCACACACAGCTAGGCCGCGGCCCAGGTCTGGAACACTGACAGCTCCTAAACCAAGAGGCTGAGTCCTGCATGGGTGCGGGGGCAGCTGGCATTCCCTCTGACAATACCTTTTGGGCTGGTACCTGATTCTAGAAACCACCGCCAGCTGTATCCATTCATCCTAAAAAGCAAGTAAATATTGTTTAAGACGTCAACCCATAAATCCTTAAAATCCATTCATTTGGGTTACTTTACCACATCTCCCCTTTAATAGAGCGCAGTTATGAAAATATTGTTGGGCTGCCGTGGTTCCCATGTGGATTTCTAGAATAAAATCTATTCATTCACTTTTTAATTTTTTTTTTCAGCTTTAATGTACAGTAGATCAAAAACCTAAAATGCTCTTAAATCTCAAAAAGGCTTTAGCATGTTAATATAATTTCAAAAATGTTAAAAATTTTTAAAACCTGCAACTTTCATTCAAATAATATCCGTTTTTCCTACCATGAAGATCCTTGTTCAGGTCCTTCCTCTTATGGGATGACAACTTCCTGGCAGTTATGCTCCTGTGTTGTCACTCGGTCATCTCTTGGACTGGCCTCTGGAGATACAGCTGAATTCAAGGGATAAAGGTGGGCTCTTTCCTAACACCGGCCAGCACACCGTAAAAGCTGCACAGGGGTAGAGCGGGGCCAAGCCATCATACACTGATCCAGTGTGTGTTAAAGCCAAAGTCCTGCTCTGTAGCAGTGAGGAAGGGGGGTGGATTGGGGATGTCTCTGCTGGACTGGGGATGTGTTTTTGCTGGTATGGGGATGTCTCTATGCTGGAGTTGGGATGTCTCTTTGCTGGACTGGGCTGTCTCTTTACTGGTCTGGGGACGTCTCTTTGCTGGACTAGGGATGTCTCTTTGCTGGTATGGGTTGTCTCTTTGCTGGACTGGGGCTGTCTCTTTGCTGAATTGGGATGTCTCTTTGCTGGATTTGGCTGTCTTTTTTGCTGGTATGGGGATGTCTCTTTTCTGGTATGGGGGTGTCTCTATGCTGGACTTGGGATGTCTTCTTGCTGGACTAGGGATGTCTCTTTTCTGGTCTGGGGACATCTCTTTGCTGGACTTGGGATGTCTCTTTGCTGGACTAGGGATGTCTCTTTGCTGGTCTGGGGACGTCTCTTTGCTGGACTAGGGATGTCTTTTTGCTGGTCTGGGATGTCTCTTTGCTGAATTGAGATGTCTCTTTGCTGGATTGGGCTGTCTCTTTGCTATATGGGGTGGTCTCTTTACTAGACTAGGATGTCTCTCAGGACATCCCGTCACCAACCACCCCCGCAAACGCCTCTCCCTCCAGGGACAGGGCTGCCCAGTCTAAAATGCCCAGGCCTATTTTTTGTCTCAGTCCGCGCCTGGTTGTCACCAGAAGAAATCTGGTCCAGAGCAATGATATGAGGCTGGATCAATTTTTGCATCTTAGCTGCATTGAGGTGTAAAAATTGATGTAAAAAAGGGGAAAGCAATATTTTTTGGAAAGTTCTTGGTCAAAGTAAAACTATGATGGCATTTTTTTTAATGTCAGTTAATTTTGCTTTCTGGAGCTTTACAAGTTTCATCTTTTTTTCACTATTCATATTAAAATTTTATATGACAAGTAAAGATTTATTTAAAACCAGATCCAGGTTCAAATCCAAATCTTTCCTCCCACACACCTTTGATGGCTGGGTTAAAAAAAAAAAAAAAAACCTTCCTAAATTGCTGCTTTCACTTACCTTAAAGCAGAGTTCCGCCAAATTGTATTCTTTTTAAAAGACAGCAGCTACAAATATTGCAGCTGCTGACTGCAATATCGGCACCCGAAGCCGATCTGTCCCTCGGCTCTCAGGTGAAGGCGGCGCCATCTTCGGTAAGGGAATCAGAAGTGAAGCCTTGTGGCTTCACAGCCTGGTTCCCTACTGCACATGTGCGAGTCGCGCAAAATGTCATGTGTGTCAACAACAATGTCATCTTCGCTTCCGGCCCCCGACATCTGCGTCATCCAGGGCACGCCGGCCTCGGCCAGTCTGATCGCCTTGTTTGAGTTTTATCTCCAGCGGTGTGCACTACAAAACACCTCCCGTGGCGTAGCAGGCCTGACATCCGCGTCAAGTCACCGGATTCATTATTGTGACCCTTGCTTTCCCATCCTGGCGGCTCCTCCTGGAAATCTGGTTATCCATCCCAGGATCGAGAGCTGAAGTACACCGGTTGATGTTAACCCCTCGTCACCTGGACTTCATGGTGGTATTGTGTATACATTTCTTCACAATATATCAACAATGGCAATGAGTTTTTATATTGCTTTTAAATATTTTACTATCTCATTACCATTTGACAGTTGTTCTTAATTATTCCAAGTTTGCATCTAATAAATTACCTTTACTTGGAATATAATTTGCAAAGTTTTTTACGCTGGTCCCATAGAGCGATGCATTTGTTTTATATGTTCGGTTGTCCACCTTTGCCAGTGGTTGGCAGCTGCACTGGGTTTCAGCTTTTTCTTTCATTCTCCAGGATATGCACGCCTTTATAGAGGGTTTTTAGCGTGGAGTTTTAGCGCTCAAGGACTCATTTGTTTTGTTTGCTATATGACTCTTATATCCCATTAATCCCCAAAAATTATTATTATTATTAACCAGTTCCTGACCAGCGCACGCTGATGCACATCGGCAGAATGGCATGGGGCAGGCATATTGGCGTACAGGTACGTCCAATCTTTAATGCCGTTCCCTGCCATCGCGAGCGCGCCGCCGGCGGCATCGGGACCCCCATGAGTCCGGTCACGTGTCCCGCGGCGATCAATTGGGGCATACCCGCGATCGTCTCACGGGGCGGCTGAATGGAGAAATGCCGTTGTAAACAGCATTTCTCCATTGTAGCAACTAGCGACGCTGATCTCTGCTCCATGTGATTGGAGCAGAGATCAGTGTTCACTAAATGAAAGTCCAGCCCCCCACAGTTAGTAACACACCCCTAGGAACACTTAACCCCTACACTGCCACCCACTGGTTAACCCCTTCACTGCCAGTGTCATTTACACAGGAATCACTGCATTTATATAGCAGTGATTGCTGTATAAATGACAATGGTCCCAAAAATGTGTCAAAAATGTCCGATGTGTCTGCCATAATGTCGCAGTCACAATAAAAATCGATGATCGCCGCCATTACTAGTAAAAAAAAAATATTAATAAAAATGCCATAAAACTATCCCCTATTTTATAAACGCTATAACTTTTGCGCAAACCAATCAATAATTGCTTATTGCGATTTTGTTTACCAAAAATATGTATACGTATTGGCCTAAACTGAGGGAAAAAAATGTTTTTTATATATTTTTGGGGGATATTTATTATAACAAAAAGTAAAAAATAATGCTTTTTTTCAAAATTGTCGCTCTATTTTGGTTTATAGCGCAAAAAATAAAAACCGCAGGGGTGATCAAATACCACCAAAAGAAAGCTCTATTTGTGGGAAAAAAAGGACGTCAATTTTGTTTGGGAGCCACGTCACATGACCGCGCAATAGTCAGTTAAAGCGACACAGTGCCGAATCGCAAAAAGTGGTCTGGTCTTTGACCAGCAAAATGGTCCAGTCTGTAAGTGGTTAAATAATAATAATAATTTTTTGGGATTAATGGGATATAATGGGGTAACAGAAGACACCCCCTTATGGAACAAAAAAAATTTACTGGAAGTAAGGGGTATAGAGAGGCCCAGGGAATGGGAGAGACAGGGCATTACCGATTGGTTCAACTATATGAGGGCAATCTCATGAAGACATTTGTGGACTTAAGACGGGAATTTAATATATCACATAAAGCATTTTATAAATATCTGCAGATCAGGCACGCCATTCAAGCACAGTTTCAATAGTCACAAACTATTGAATGGACCCAGATCCCCACACTTCTAAAAATAATTAAACCAGCCGCAACTAAAGGACTAATTTCTGAGCTATATGCCAGATTGGGGGGCTAGAATAATAAGGGCAGTAGGACCTTCCAGGAGCAGAGTGGGGTGGGGGCAATGACTACAGAACAATGGGATAAGATCTTAGAACGAGGAGACTTGGTTTCCATTCCCCCCCTTGCAGAAAGTATCCCATTTGTTCCTAATTCATAGAGTCTACTATACCCCCCAAAAAAATGTTTGAACTTGGATGGAGACAAAATGACGAGTTCCCCAGATGTAAGGCGTCAGGAGATCTGATCCATATGGTGTGAAAGTGTCTCAAGCTATTTAGATACTGGGTGGAGATAGTAGATAGGATAAATAAAAAATTTGGACTCACACTAGAACCGAAGGCCAAGACATGCCTACTAGGGAGCTTGGAGGAAGGTAGAATCCCGACCGGCGCCATCGAAGTAGTGTTGAGATGCCTGTTTTAGGTGAGAAAACTAAGCACAGAAATGGCAGGCACAGACTCCCCCGACTGTGGAGAATTGGGTTGAGACTATTACTTCAATGGTTTGGAGTGAGAGAGCGACATGTACAGTATTAAGCAAGGCAATCACAGTAAGTTTGAAAGAATGTGGAGGCTCTGGTTGGACGAGATGGGGTCTCTCCTATGAGGGGATGGTGAGGAGCAGATGAGAGTTTCTCTCTCGTTTCTTGCCATCCCCTCATTTTTGCTTCTCTCCCTAATGAGGCCCTGGACGCCTTTCTCTTTTATATTTCTCCTGCCCATGGAGATGGTTTCCTTCTTCTCCTTTGGCCATGCAACTAATAGAAGTACATGTATAATTAATGATTGGATGGTGTGGGGGAGGGAGGGAGAGGGAAGAGAGGGAAGGTAAAGTAATAATAGTTTTGGTTATTCTGTATTATGAGATATAACATGATATTTTATGATGTTGTATGTTCTCTTTTTGATATTTGAAAAACAATAAAAAGGAAAATATTAAAATAAAAAAATAAAATAAAAATAATAATATTATTTATTTTTAATTTTTTTAACAAAATATGACTACCCTAAATACAACAACGCCCCCCAAAGCATGCACTCTCTAAATAAGTAGCAGAATTATCCTAAGCCGCACAATATTTAATAATGAGAATATTTGTTTCAGCAAAACTTTCATTCTACACATTTCTATTGTAGAGACATGGTCAATTTTCAGTACCAATGCACTAAGAAACTGGTGACTGTTGGCTTTCCCAAATACATTTATATGGGGATTGTGCCAGATATACTAAGGAAGAGGGGTGACAAGACATGCAACACAGCATGGGGGAGAAAATCTCCCCCACACCAAGATCTGATAGCAGTGCACATGAACATACAGAATTTTGCAGATGTCTTCACTGGTGAGATCTGGATTGAGCTCTGGTTTAAGCACTAGAAAATAAACAGCAAGAGATATTTACATACCTCCCAACTTTTTGAGATGGGAATGAGGGACACCTATCAGCAAAAGTATGCAGGCATAGGACACACCCCTTGCCACACCCCCTTAAAGGGGAATTGTACAAAAAACAAGTTTGGTTAAACCCACAAGTGCTTTTTTTTACCACTATTATTCCTTTATATTGGCTTTTGGAATTTACAAATGCAGCAATTTAGAAATCAGATGAAAGGTTTAGCGCTGAAAAACACTTTTTGAAAGATAAAAAGTGCATTTCATATACATCTATATAGATCAGACCAAAATGAGGGACAAATGAGGAGGAAAGAGGGACATTGCTCTAAATCAGGGACAGTTGGGAGCTATGCATTTATGTGAATTGGGCGCCTAGTCTCTTGCTACAATATTTGTGCAGCAGTTCATATAAATGTCTCTTGCTGTTTTTTTTTTTTTCTAGTGATTAAAAATATATACATTAATGTTTCACTTTTGTAAGTTGTTATATTGCATTGTGCAGGTTCTGGCATTTTTTACACGTTCTTTTCTTTATTCGCTTCAATGCTATCAGCCTGCCAAGGGCTTTTGGCTGGTTTACATGATGGTTGCACATATTTCACAACTTTTTCCCTTACAAACACATACTTCTTAGAACATCAACATCAATATATACTGTATATATATAGTGGGTATAAAACAGAATAATTTAAAATGTAATGATTTAATTTAGTGATTTAAAATAATCACATTTTGTTGCTTTGCAGCCTGAAATGAGGACAGACACAGTTTTTGTTTTACCCAGCTGTATTTACTAGTGCAACTTATAACATCCAAGTAAAATATATAAGCCCATGTACACACAGTCGGACATTCCGACTGAAAATGTCAGATCGGCCCGTGTTGCCGGATAATCCGACCGTGTTTGGGTTTCATCTGACTTTTTCCGTTCGAATGTCCGACCAACAAAATTTGAGAGCTGGATATAAAAAATTTCCAACAACATGATCCGATCGGACTTTGTCCGATCGTTTGTAGAGAATTCCGATCGGACAAAGTGCCACGCATGCTCAGATCAAATTAATAGACCAAAGCTATTGGCTACTAGCCTGAACGTAGTCCCGTCTTAACTAAATAACGTCATCACGTTACGGACGATCGGATTTTCCAACAACTTTGTCCGACTGTGTGTATGCAACACTAGTTTCTGACAAAATCAGTCGGAAAAGTCGACAGATTTTGTTGTCAGAATGTCCGAACGTGTGTACAAGGGCTAACACCAACATGTCAGAAAAAACAAAAACAGAATCAATCATTTGGAAAAAGGATCACCCTCTTGTGTCAGTATTTTGTTGAACCACATTTTGTTTCAATTACAGCCTTTAGTGTGTTGGGATATGTCTCTACTAACTTTGCGCATGTAGACTTTGCAATATTTGCCCACTCTACTTTGCAGAACTGCTGAAGTTAAGTTCAATTCGATGGTGACCAGTGGCGTAACTAGAACCTTCAGGGCCCCGATGCAAGAAACCATGAAGGGCCCCCATGAACCCCAGCCAGGGCCCTTCCCTCCAAGTCTGGCGGTGGAACTCCAGGGCGTGGTCACAGGTATGACCTTTGTGAGCCCTGTAGTTCCACCACTGGTATCAGTAGTTTTTTTTATTTAATTTTTTTTAATTTTTAGGTGCCCCATTGGGGGACTGTCCCTAGGCAGGATGGGGTTTCCTGTCCCCAGAAGAGATGAGGTCCTTTTCTCCAGGGCAGATTAAGTTACTGCCCCCAGGTGAGAAGGGGTCCCTGTCCCCAGGGGAGGTGGGGGTCCCTGTCCCCACGTGAGAAGGGCTCCCTGTCCCCAACGGGAGATGGAGGGGGTATGTAATGGTGTGTGGGGGATGGGGTCCTCTCACTCAACATGACCAAGCTGTAGGCCGTGCACTCATCCATGTTGACCTGGGCTCCATCCAGTGTGCTGGATGGGCGAGAAGCATATCTCCCAGAAAGACCTTTCATCATCTGTGTATGACGGGGGAGGAGGGGGGCTGGCAGACAAGCCTGCAGTGTCCTCCGGGGAGCTCTCATAGGGCTGCACTGCATCTGTGTGCTTAAAGATTTTTTACCCGGGAGAAGTATGCAGTGCAGTGTGGGCCAGACTCAGGGGGGGGCGTGACTCTCGCTGGGGAGAACAGACATTGGACTGAGTGGCAATGCATGGAGCAGGAGAGGGGTACTCTGAGGAGCCGGCCGAGGACACAGGTCATGCGGGGAATGCACAACTAAAGAGCAGCCAGTGTGATAGTCGAGCATGGAGCTCTGCTAGTCACCCTCCAGCTCCAGCCACCCATGTGCATGGTGCACTGGTACCCCTAGCTGCCTATGCTGCTGCCGGCCATATGTAGAGGGGGCTGCATGGGCCCCCTGCATCACAGGGCCCAGTTGCGGTTGCAACTGCTGCACCCCCTATAGTTACGCCTCTGATGGTGACCATTTGTACACTGCAGTTTTCAAGTCATTCCACAGATTTTCAATGGGGTTTCAGTCTGTGCTCTGTCATGTGATTAAAAAAAATCATGTGCTTAAATAAAATAAAATCCCATTGAAATCCATGCATTCGGTGCCCTGCATGTAGATTAGGGTCCGTGTAATTGATTAGAGGGGGTGGCGCCCCTACACTCCTTATGGAGCGGCCTCCACTGGTTCATGAATCAAAATACTAGCTTAACCACCTCAATACAGTGCAGTTACACCCCCTTCCTGACCAGACCAATTTTCAGCTTTCAGCGCTCTCACGGTTTGAATTACAATTACTCAGTCATGCAACACTGTACCCATATGAAACTTGCATCCTTTTTTCCACACAAATAGAGCTTTCTTTTAGTGGTATTTAATCACTAGTGAGTTTTTTATTTTTTGTGCTATAAATGAAATAAAACGTAAGTTTTGTGAAAAAAATGCCTTTTTCTTTGTTTCTGTCATAAATTTTTGCTAATTAGTATTTTTTCTTCATACATTTTGGCCAAAATTTATACTGCTACATATCTTTGGTAAAAATAACCCACATTAGTGTATATTATTTGGTCTTTGTGAAAGTTATAGAGTCTACAAACTATGGTGCCAATCACTGAAAATTGATCACATCTGATCAGGCCTTCAGTACATCAGGTGTATCTCATTTCTTGAGACACTAACAAGTCAGGAAAGCACAAATACCCCCCAAATGAACCCTTTTTACAAAGTAGACATTCCAAGGTATTAAGTAAGTAGCATGATGAGTTTTTTTAAGTTGTCATTTTTTCCCACAATTCTTTTTTTTTTATTATTATTATTTTTTTTACAAAATTGTCATATTATCAGGTTTTTTCTCACAAACAGCATATGCATACAACAAATTGCACCCCAAAATACATTCTGCTACTCTTCCCGAGTACGGCGATACCACATGTGTGAGACTTTTACACAGCCTGGCTACATACAGAGCACCAACGTTGAAGTAGTACCTTCAGACGTTCTACGAGCAAAAATTACGCATCTCATTTCTCAACCACCTATTACACTTTTGAAGGCCCTGGGGTACCAGGACAATGGAATTGCCCATAAAATTACCCCATTTTGGAAAGCAAACACCCCAACGTATAATCTGTGAGGCATAATGAGTCTTTTGAACGGTTAATTTTTTTCCAGAAGTTTTTGGAATATGTGGAAAAAAATTAAAACGCATTTTTTTTTACACAAAATTGTCAATTTATAAGATATTTCTAACACATAGCATGTATATAGCAAAAATTACAACCCAAAACACATTCTGCTACTCCTCCCGAGTATGGCGATACCACATGTGTAGGACTTTTATACAGTCTGATCACATAGAGGCCAAACATTGAAGTAGTACGTTCAGGCATTCTAGGAGCATAAATGACACATCTCATTTCATACCTATCACACTTTTGAAGGTCCTGGAGCACCAGGACAGTGAAATTACCCACAAAATGATCCCATTTTGGAAAGCAAACATCCCAACGTATATTCTATGAGACATGGGCTGCAAATAGGTACTCGGGTACTCTGATGGGCTGGAGATAGGTACTCTGGTACTCTGATGGCCTGGTGACAGGTACTCGGGTACTCTGATGGCCTGGTGACAGGTACTCGGGTACTCTGATGGCCTGGTGACAGGTACTCGGGTACTCTGATGGCCTGGTGACAGGTACTCGGGTACTCTGATGGCCTGGTGACAGGTAGTCGGGTACTCTGATGGCCTGGTGACAGGTACTCGGGTACTCTGATGGCCTGGTGACAGGTAATCGGGTACTCTGATGGCCCGGTGACAGGTACTCTGATGGCTTGGTGACTGGTATTTGGGTACTCTGAAGGGCGGTGACAGGTACTCGGGTACTGAGATGAACTGTGACAGGTACTCGGGTACTCAGATGAACTGTGACAGGTACTCAGGCACTCAGATGAACTGTGACAGGTACTCGGGTACTCAGATGAGCTGTGACAGGTACTCGGGTACTCAGATGGGCTGTGACAGGTACTCGGGTACTCTGATGGGCTGTGACAGGTACTCGGGTACTCTGATGGGCTGTGACAGGTACTCGGGTACTTTGATGGGCTGTGACAGGTACTCGGGTACTTTGATGGGCTGTGACAGGTACTCGGGTACTTTGATGGGCTGTGACAGGTACTCGGGTACTTTGATGGGCTGTGACAGGTACTCGGGTACACTGTTGGACCGGGACAGATACTTGGGTACCATGATGGACTGTGACAGGTACTCGGGTACTCTGATGTGCCGTGACAGGTACTCGGGTACTCTGATGTGCCGTGACAGGTACTCGGGTACTCTGATGTGCCGTGACAGGTACTCGGGTACTCTGATGTGCCGTGACAGGTACTCGGGTACTCTGATGGGCCGTGACAGGTACTCGGGTACTCTGATGGGCCGTGACAGGTACTCGGGTACTCTGATGGGCCGTGACAGGTACTCGGGTACTCTGATGGGCCGTGACAGGTACTCGGGTACTCTGATGGGCCGTGACAGGTACTCGGGTAGTCTGATGTGCCGTGACAGGTACTCGGGTAGTCTGATGTGCCGTGACAGGTACTCGGGTAGTCTGATGTGCCGGGACAGGTACTTGGGTACTCTGATGGGCTGGGACAGGTACTCGGGTACTCTGATGGGCCGTGACAGGTACTCGGGTACTCTGATGGGCCGTGACAGGTACTCGGGTACTCTGATGGGCCATGACAGGTACTCGGGTACTCTGATGGGCCATGACAGGTACTCGGGTACTCTGATGGGCTGGGACAGGTACTCGGGTACTCTGATGGGCTGGGGACAGGTAATCGGGTACTCTGATGGCCCGGTGACAGGTACTCTGATGGCTTGGTGACTGGTATTTGGGTACTCTGAAGGGCGGTGACAGGTACTCGGGTACTGAGATGAACTGTGACAGGTACTCGGGTACTCAGATGAACTGTGACAGGTACTCAGGCACTCAGATGAACTGTGACAGGTACTCGGGTACTCAGATGAGCTGTGACAGGTACTCGGGTACTCAGATGGGCTGTGACAGGTACTCGGGTACTCTGATGGGCTGTGACAGGTACTCGGGTACTCTGATGGGCTGTGACAGGTACTCGGGTACTTTGATGGGCTGTGACAGGTACTCGGGTACTTTGATGGGCTGTGACAGGTACTCGGGTACTTTGATGGGCTGTGACAGGTACTCGGGTACTTTGATGGGCTGTGACAGGTACTCGGGTACACTGTTGGACCGGGACAGATACTTGGGTACCATGATGGACTGTGACAGGTACTCGGGTACTCTGATGTGCCGTGACAGGTACTCGGGTACTCTGATGTGCCGTGACAGGTACTCGGGTACTCTGATGTGCCGTGACAGGTACTCGGGTACTCTGATGTGCCGTGACAGGTACTCGGGTACTCTGATGGGCCGTGACAGGTACTCGGGTACTCTGATGGGCCGTGACAGGTACTCGGGTACTCTGATGGGCCGTGACAGGTACTCGGGTACTCTGATGGGCCGTGACAGGTACTCGGGTACTCTGATGGGCCGTGACAGGTACTCGGGTAGTCTGATGTGCCGTGACAGGTACTCGGGTAGTCTGATGTGCCGTGACAGGTACTCGGGTAGTCTGATGTGCCGGGACAGGTACTTGGGTACTCTGATGGGCTGGGACAGGTACTCGGGTACTCTGATGGGCCGTGACAGGTACTCGGGTACTCTGATGGGCCGTGACAGGTACTCGGGTACTCTGATGGGCCATGACAGGTACTCGGGTACTCTGATGGGCCATGACAGGTACTCGGGTACTCTGATGGGCTGGGACAGGTACTCGGGTACTCTGATGGGCTGGGACAGGTACTCGGGTACTCTGATGGGCTGGGACAGGTCCTCGGGTACTCTGATGGACTGGGACAGGTACTCGGGTACTCTGATGGACTGGAACAGGTACTCGGGTACTCTGATGGACTGGGACAGGTACTCGGGTACTCTGATGGACTGTGACAGGTACTCGGGTACTCTGATTGGCTGTGACAGGTACTCAAATACTCTGATGGACTGTGACAGGTACTCTGATGGACTGTGATTGACAGGTACTATGAGGGGTGGTGACAGGTCCTCTTTATTGGGGGGGGGGGGCAATCAGTGTGATTGGTGTACACTAGGCGGTAACGAGATGTTACCGCAATCTCCTCCTCACACACGATCGGTGTGTGAGGAGGAGAACAACCCGGTAACATCTCGTTACTGCGGTTTGTTTACATTTTAGTGATCGGCTGTGAAAGGATCACAGCCGATCACGTGGGTAAACAGCCGGCCAATGGGCGTTTACCAGCGTCGGTGACGAGCAGTGTTCCCGGGGAACACGCCGCCACCGACGTGCACGCGCAGCGCCCTCGCGATCGCGCGCATGCGCCGTGCACAGCCGGGATGTGACCATCTGTGATCAGCCGTGACTTCATCACGGCCGATCACGTGGTAAACAGCCATAACCAATGGCTGTTCACCCCCTTCGGTGGCGAGCGGTGTCTTCGTGACACGCCGCCACCGAAGAAACAGGGATGCGTGCGCACGATCGCGCGCATTCCCTGTTTAAACGGGAGGCCATCATATGACGGCCTCCCGCCACAATAGGTGCGCCGCCTGGCCGTCATTGGATGGTCGGCGGTCAGGAACCAGTTAAAAGAGCTCCAAAACAGTTCACATAGAGGAATATGTATTTCAGGAGTGTACTGTATTTAGCAGCATGCCAGAAGTCCATACACCTGTACTGAAGCTGACATTCAGTTCCTAGTAGCTGGTCTGATTTGCAGTTGGGTGTGTCCGCCTCTAGTCATACATAATGAGAAGCGGTTTAACCTTAAAGCGGAGGTAGGTGCTAGTAAGGAGTATTTTACTAGGTTGTTCAGCACAGGCAAATTTAGGCAGGCCTATGCTGCAAGCAAGGCC
Organism: Lithobates pipiens; assembly: GCF_037356315.1. Lineage (NCBI taxonomy): Eukaryota > Metazoa > Chordata > Amphibia > Anura > Ranidae > Lithobates > Lithobates pipiens. The sequence continues at coordinate 40,014,468 of NW_027507789.1, forward strand.
TGTCTGTTATGATCTGGGGACTGGGAGTGGTTAGAGTAGCAGTGGGTGTGCCCACCTGTACTTCAGTTCCGAGGCGCCTCCCCTGCTTCCAGGGAGAATGTTCTGGAAGAGGAGGCTGGGCCTAGAACTGGAGTGGCAGGCAGCCCATGTGGGAGCCCTGACCAATCCCTAACTGACATTGGCAGGGGGCGGGCCTCCTATATAGGCTGAGGTCACATGCTGCTGGGTAAGAGTAGTCATCTGGGTGACGTGAGAAATAGAGTGCTAGACAGCCGCAGGAGCACACCGTCACCCCCTGTCTGGGGGGGGGGGGGGTACCGATCGCAGGAGGAGGCCCAGGGAGAACTGTGAGGGAACATTGCCTGGATCAGAGAAGAGACTGCGGGGATGTGTGTCAAATCATTGTGGCCGGATGGCACATGGTTTGCAAGTTGAACTGGCTGGGAGCAGTAGTCCATTTCCTAGAAGATAGACTTTAACCTACTAGGCCTCCGGGGAGGTTCTGAAGGCCTCAAGCCTAGTAGAAGCGAGTCACCAGAGCCTGTAAAGGGGCTTATTCAGAGTGAGTTCTTCATACCCATTAGAAGAGGATGATTTATATCTCAAATGCAATTATAAGTTGTGCAGGAGGAAACCAGTTGAACAAGAGTAAGCAAGTTTGGGCAGGAGGTGAACAGATCTAAGACCATTACTTTTACACGGTCAAAAGTGATGTTTCTGTCCCTCACACGGTGATGGACAGAAACCTCTTAGGAACAGTAGTCCGCAAGGAGATGCAGAGGGAGTAACAGTCTGCAGAAAGTTGCAGGAGAAGATTTCTACTTAATTAAATATGCACATTCAATCTTCAGGCTCTTACTATGATCAAAGTATACTGATATCTGTAAATATGATGGCAATAATTGATTCTACAAAAACAAAGCTTGCAAAAGACTGTTCATTGTCTCTGGAAAGGATGCATGAAGTCTGGTAGTTGGGAGATTTGGCAGATTGTTTGTCAGTAGTGCTAACATCATGGCTACATAACTATATATGTAATTATGTAACTATAATGCAAAGGTTATTGATATCTCAATGCATCTAAAAAAATGTTTTTAGCTTGTTGTGCCAGTTACAACTGCCTAAGCCCTTGTACACACGGTCGGAGATTCCGACAACCAAATCCGTCGGATTTTGTCCGACAGATCTTGTCCGAAACTGTTGCATACACACGGTCGGACAAAGTTGTCGGAAAATCCGATCTTTCAGAACGTGATGACGTAATTTCGTTACGATGGGACTACATTCAGGCTAGTAGCCAATAGCTTTGATGTAGCTTTGATGTAGGAATTTGATCTGAGCATGCGTGGCACTTTGTCCGATCGGAATTCTCTACACATGATCGGAGTATGTCCGATCGGACCAGTTTGTCGGAAAATATTTCCAGCAAGTTGGAAAATTTGGTCCGACGGATATTCCGACTGAAAAAGTCAGATGCATACCACACACAGTTGGAATATCTGACAAAACGGACACATTCTGACGGATTCTCCGACCGTGTGTTCAAGGGCTAAGAGAATTTTCCTTACATTTGAGATCTCCTAACATTTCCTGTTGTGTCAGGTAGTGAAGAAAAATGATCCCCAAACATAGGGGTAGATACAGGGGGGAGATAAGATGATGGAAACCCCCTGAGAACATCTGCGGCGCAGCTAGGCAACTAGCTCTGACACCATGGATGTTGTAGCAGTAGGCACCTGGAGTATCTCTTGCAGGGGGCACCGGAACCAGAGGTTGTGACTTCCTGACAATTTTTGAAAACAGTTCTTGGCAGCGCCACAGTGCCAATGTCACTTGAACTGGAGCCACTGCTTCTGCCACCTGTCAGACTTCAGATAGCTCAGTTCCAGTTCAGAGCTGAGGGTGGCGCTACTTAGCTCCTCCTTGGCTCTGTTCACATTAATTAGCCAAGGGGAGGACTTCCCCTCACTCTGAACTGCTGTTGTATCTCTGGTCTAAGCACTGGTGAGTACGTTTCGCAAAGAGGGAATATACTTGGGGGAAGATTTGGCCTGGGAGACAGGTAGATGTACCGGGGGAAAAATCTGTATTGAGGGGAGAGCTGTACTACAGGGAATTTTGGCTGGGGGGGGGGGGTAGATTCTGGTTGTACTCTGTTTACTGACCTGTGTATTATACTGACCTACTCTTGTCCCCTGCAACCGCAATCCTGCATTTGGACTTGTTTTTCCGGCACATACCACAGATGCTCAATGGACTGATAACTGGAGAATTTGGAGTCCAAGTCAACATCTGAAACTCATTGTAGCTCATTGTAGTGTTCCTCCAACCATTCTTGAACCAGTTTTGCAATGTACTGTGTTAACACTGTAGTAAACTGCACCTTTAGGCCTCATTAGTCTCTGCTCACTGAGCGGGGAAGTGCCTGTCAGAGCACTGCTGATTCTTATGGAGAGATCGGACTAAAACAGACAGCATATGTCCATTTTCATCAGATATCATCCAATCCGTTCCTCCAAGACACATGGTGAACGTATCGCCATACGTCTGATTTTTAGCAGATCGGATGGCAGACAGGTGTCAGCAGGCACATCTCCGCTGACTTTCGTCTCCCCATTGGAGTCAATGGATAGCCCGCTCGGATCCACCTGAAAAACAGACACGCGGATCCAAGCGGACTTGCCGTGTGGAAGGGGCCTTAAACAAACAAAAAAAAAGACAATGGTATTATGTGCTAGTGTGCATTGCATACTAGCACATTGTGAAATAATTACCTTAGATCAAAGCCCTCCAGTGGTGTGCTGTCATTACTGACAGGGCTTCCATCTTCACCCGGACTCCCTTCAGGTTTGAATACTCTGCCCTTCTGATTGGCCAAGCTGAGGCAAAGAGCTCTGAAGGGACGGCATATGTATGCATGCAGTGTGAATATCTTCTATATAGTGCAAGTTAAGGAGATATTCACTGTACCTAAAGGCAGGACCGGACATACCATTGGGCTTGACTGGGCTGAAGCCCATGAGCCCCGCCCTGCCGGCCCTGCCTGTTTACGTTTTAAATACTATATCTTCTTTACGTTTTGAACACTAGGCGTCTGCGCTAAAGATAGCTGCAGCGTGGACTCCAATTGCCGGGAGGACGTCACTGGACGTCCTCCTGTTTACTACCACACTGCGCGCCGCCGCAGGCACGCATTGGGGAAGTTCTGTGTTGGCCGTGTCCCTTGAACACAGTCAATCACAGATCATGCTAAATGGCCAATCACAGCGGCCATTTAGCACTCTATCGCAGTGTCCAATGGGAGATGATCTCATATGTAAACATATGAGATCATCTCTCATCGCCGGCTCTCCCTCTTCACACAGAGACAGCGTGTGAGGAGGAAGAGCGAACGGCTGCAGCGTCAAGGTAAAAAAAATGAAAAAAAGGGGCAAAATAAAGTGCTCATAGTGCCACCTGTCCCCAGTGCCACCTGTCCCCAGTGCCATCTGTCCCCAGTGCCACCTGTCCCCAGTGCCATCTGTCCCCAGTGCCACCTGTCAGTGTGATCTGTCCCCAGGGCCATGTATAAGTGCCATCTGTCACCAGTGCCACGTGTCATCCGTGCCACCTATTAGTGACATCTGTCAGTGTCACGTATTAGTGCTATCTGTCATCAGTGCCACGTAGTAGTGTCATCAGTTTCACGGATTAGTGCCATGTGTCATCAGTGCCACATATTAGTGCCACGTGTCATAAATCTCACGTGTCAGTGCCATATATTAGTGCCATCTGTCATCAGTGCCAAATCATTTTTATTCTCAGTTTATCCTGAATTGTGTAGTTCTAATACATAGCTTGTGCATGTATCATTTTGGTCTATTTAAAGTAATGTATAGATGGTAGGGCCTGAAAGTGACTCAAGCCCAGGGTCCCCACCACCCTAGATCCTGCCCTGCCTATGGGTAAGTCTTATTATAGGCTTACCTGTAGGTACAAGTTAAAAATAAGACTTTACTATCTCTTTAAATCAACACATGGTATGAATGGGCTCAAAAAGTGTCCTGGTGTAACTATAAGTTGCAGCAAACCCTGAGAGATTCTGGCTAATGCTGTTGTTCATATACATTTTCAGATTGATCAATAGGTTTTTCTTTTATATTCTTGTTAAATACATTGAACTAAAATCCTGTTGATTTTTTTAAAACTATTTTAAGTAGCATTAACAGGATGGGTGAGAGGGAGGAATCACAACGACACTCATGAGACCCTCCTGGATATAGTGAGAAACCATTGATGCAGAACTAACAGTGTGATAATTTCCCTTCTAAGGGCATAGGAGGTGACAATGGTGACAGGTTCACACTATGGGATAAAAAGATATAGGAGAGGAGCAGAAGAGACATAAAGTTACACCTCACTGCACATATACAGCCAGGTTCATCGAAAACTGCAAACATACGAGAAGGTGTGGAAATTGTCTGCTGCTCTCTTCAAGAGAGCAAATATACAGTATGACCATATTAACCTTATCTTTTTCGGTCAAAAAAATAAATAAATGAAAAGTATAACAAAGGATTAGTTATTTTTTAGCAGTTATTTTATATAGTTCTGAACATTTGTCTGATCTGCATACAGGGCCCCTGGGCTTGAGTCACTTTCGGGCCCTATCTTCTATACATTACCATATTTATTGGTGTATAACACACGCCCCAGTGTCATTTGCAGCCTTGTCATTGCAGTCTTGAAGTTTAAAAATGGCACCACCAAGATACAGAGTCTTGGGTCCTCTCAGCGGCTCTCGGGTCCATGCGGCGGCTTTTGGGTCCTCTCAGCGGCTCTCAGGTCCCCTCAGCGGCTTATGGCAGCTCTCGGGTCCTCTCGCAGTCCGAGCAGAGCCGAGAGTACTCGGCTCGGCTCAAAGTCATGCCCAGTCCCTGCGTTATGTCCATCATAGGGTGAGACTGGGCATGACTGTGAGCAAAGCCAAGCCAAGTGCACATCGCTATGTATATCAGCGGGGCCCATGGGCTTGAGCCCAGTCAAGCCCAATGGTAAGTCCAGCCCTGATAGTGATAGTCCTATAATAGCTAAATTTCAACATTCTTTGCTTAGATTTTTGTTATTCATAAATTGTATGATTCTCTGCAGAAAGAACAAATCTGCACCGATCAGCCCTAAGATTATGATGACCCATCAAATATTGAGTAGGTCTCCCTTTTGCCATCACAACAGCCCCTTTGGCCACCAAACAACCCTAACCCATCGTGATGTGGATGCCACTAGACCTCTGAAGGTACTGCACGCTGTGGTACCTGGCACCAGTGCCGGGACAAGGTCATCCAGGGCCCAGGGCAAAGACGCCAAATTGTGCCCCCCTTTAAGTTAGGGTTAGGGTCAGGGTGCCCCCTACCCCTGCAATAAACCATTGTGCCAGGGGCAGCCGCCCCTCCTGCCCACTCCTTGTCCCGGCCCTGCCTGGTACCAAGCTGTAATGCCCTGTATACATGGTCGGACATTCCGACGACAAAATCCGTCGGATATTTTCCAACGGACTTTGGCCCAAACTTGTCTTGCATACACATGGTCGCACAAAATTGTCGGAAAATCGGATCATTCAGGACGAGGTGACATACAACATGTATGGCGGGACTATAAAGAGGCCAGTAGCCAATAGCATTTATCTCGTAATTATTATTATTATTATTATTCAGGATTTATATAGCGCCAACAGTTTGCACAGCGCTTTACAATATGAGTAATTTATTCTGAGCATGCATGGCACTTTGAGCGTCGGAATTGTCTACACATGATCGAAATTTAAACGATCAGATTTTGTTGCGGGAAAATTGTAGATTTAGATCTCAAACTTTTTGTGTCAGAAATTCTGATGGAAAAAATCCGAAGGAACCCACACAGGATCGGAATTTCAGACAACACAGTCCGATCGCACATTTGCCGTCAGAAAGTCTGACCGTGTGTACTGGGCATAAGTAGCATATCCTTTAAGTTCTATAAGTTGTGAGGTGGGGCCTCCACGGGTCAGACTCAGTGGTGGCTGGTGAAGTTTTAGGATGGGAGGGCGCCAGACCCTGCCCTTCCTTTTTGATCCCTCCCACTTGGTGAAAATGGGCGTGGTTTCAGCAAAATATGAAATCATTCAACTCACCATAATGCAGAATCTATGGATGGGCCGCCAATGGTCAGACTTGTTTTTCCAGCACATCCTACAGATGTTCGATGGATTGAGATGTGGAGAATTTGGAGGCCAAGTCAAAATATCAAAATCATTGTGTTCCTCAAACCATTCTTGAACCACTATTGCAGTGTTGCAGGGCTCATTATTTAGCTGAAAGAGGTCACTACCATCAGGGAATATCATTTCCATGAAGGGGTGTACGTGGTCAGCAACAATGTTTAGGTAGATGTCAAAGTAACATCCACATGAATGGCAGGACCAAGGCTTATCAGCAGAACATTGCCCAAAACACCACACTGCCTCTACCGCTTCCCTGCTTCCCATTCTACACCCTGTTGCCATCTCTTCCCCAGGTAAGCAACGCACTTTCACCAAGTCACCCACATGATGTAAAAGAAAATTAATCGGACCAGGCCTGACACGGGTCAGCGGGGGCACCCTGACCGGTCTATGGTTACGCAGCCCCATACACAAAAAACAAGGATACCTGTCAGTGATCCCAATGTTATGGTTGAATGGTGCACATACATAAACAAGGCTGTTTTTTTATCCCTTTAAAGTGGTTGTAACGCTAAAAAAAAATAAAAAATTAAATGCTCCTGTCCCTTTAAGGCACAATGTAAATTGTCCCTTTCTATTTTCTACAATACCTGGTTGATCCTGCATGTTCCTGTCTCCCCCTCTGTAAACTGACCCCGTTTATAATGACTACTAATCTCTGATAGCATGGTCAGTTTACATGCTTCCATCATCCATCTCCTCAGCATCTCTGCATCTCCCAACACCCTTTCTCCTTGTCAGTTCCGTAGTCTGTGTGAGAGCCAATCTCCTCCCCTCCCCTCTCCACTCTGTGTAATTCTATTCTCTGCAGCTGCCCCAGTGCTTCCAAAGTAAAGAAACATGTATTAATTACTTTGATCCTCTCTGTTTTAGGTCCCTGTTTAGTACAGTGTGTGTGTGTTTTTCTAAAATTGTAATGCTAAATACCTTTTTTGCAGAGCCCTCCTGTGCAGACACATGACCTCTCTCAGATAGCTTGTATTCATCATAGAGAAATCTCAGCCCCTCCCACTGTACTCCCTTACTGGGAAAGGGAAGCAGAGGGAGGTCACAGGACAGCAAGGCTCTGCAAAGAAGGTATTTAGCATTATAATTTTAGGAAAACACACACACACTGTACTGAACAGGGACCTAAAACAGTGAGAATCAAAGTAATTAATACATGTGACGTCATAACAACTTCAAGTGACTCCGTCATATATAATAATAAAAAAAAAAAATAGGAAAGTTGTACTGCGGCTTTCTCACAAAAAGCAGTGGGCCAACTCCTTGGCGGTCTGAAATGTCCCTACCCCTGAACACTACTTGAATAAACAGCTTAATCGTTCCCTGAGCATTGCTGTTAATTGGAGCAGTGGGGTTGCTAGGGGGGTGCGGGGGTGATCTGCTACAGGGGTAACACCATGCAGAGGATGACGAAAGCCCTGGCTCCCTTTGGCAGTTTTTTTCAGCATGGAACACACCGCGGACGTGCCTGGCCTGTGTTTTCCTCCTCTCTCTCCTGTGCTGCTGCCTGAGCCACACTATCTATTCTCCGTGGCTGCACACTATCCTCTCCTCTCCAGTTGCTGCCCGGGTGTTCCCTGTACATGAGCTGCCCAAGCTGGTACGGTAATGAGTGGGGGTGTCGGCTTGCAATGGGGGGGTGTCCTCCCCCACCTGAGGTGAGGTGTTGTGACAGGTGTGGCAGGGCATGGTTACACCTGAGCCGCTCAGAGCTGCTGTGATGAGAGGGAGGAGTGTTTGTGTCCGGCACCATGTTCTGGTCTGTTAACATGTGTGTGGGGGGGGGGGCTTGATGCTCAGGTTGGTTTTTGCTGCTGGACACAGCTAGATTATGGAGGGGGTGGTTTGTCCTAAGGGGGGTATGTACTGATGGAGGGGGGTAGTTTGTCCTGAGGAGGGGGTCTGTACTGATAGACGGGGGTAGTTTGTCCTGAGTATGGTGTCTGTACTGATGGAGGGGGGTGGTTTGTCCTGAGGAGGTGGCTGGTTTGTCCTGGGGGGGTATGTACTGATGAAGGGGGTGGTTTGTTCTGGGGGGGTCTGTACTGACAGAGGGAGGTAGTTTGTCCTGAGGGGGGTATGTACTGATGATGGGGGGGTGGTTTGTCCTGATGAGGGGGTCTGTACTGATGGAGGGGGGTGGTTTGTCCTGAGGAGGGGGTCTGTACTGATAGACGGGGGCTGCTTTGTCCTGAGGGAGTATGTACTGATGAAGGGGGTGGTTTGTTCTGGGGGGGGGTCTGTACTGACAGAGGGGGGTAGTTTGTCCTGAGGGGGGTATGTACTGATGATGGGGGGTGCATTGTCCTGAGGAAGGGGTCTGTACTGATGGAGGGGGTGGTTTGTCCTGGGTGGGTTGTACTGATGGAGGGGAGTGGTTTGTCCGGGGGGGGGGTCTGTACTGATGGAGGAGTGTAGCTTATACTAAGGGTGGTCTATACTGAGGTGGAGGCCTATACTGAGGGAGGGGGGTCTATACTGAGGGGGGTTGTCTATACTGAGGGAGGGGGTCTATACTGATTGAGGGGGTTTATACTTAGTGGGGGGTCTATATTGAGAGAGGGGGACTTTACTTAGTGGGGGGGATCTAAATACCTCCCAACTTTTTGAGATGGGAATGAAGGACACCTATCAGCAAAAGTATACAGGCATAGGACACACCCATTGCCACAAGATTGGTTAAACCCACAAGAGCATTTTTACCACTACTATTCCTTTATATTGGTGTTTAGAATTTACAAATGCAGCAATTTAGAAATCAGATGAAAGGTTTAGGGCTGCAAAACACTTTTTGATAGATAAAAAGTGCATTTTATATACATCTATATAGACCAGACCAAAATGAGGGACAAATGAGGAGGAATGAAGGACAGAGGGACATTGCTCCAAATCAGGGACAGTCCCTTGAAATCAGGGACAGTTGGGAGCTATGGATCTGTACTGAGGGGGTCTATACTTGGAGAGGGGTCTGTACTGAAGGAGGGGGTCTGTACTGAAGGAGGGGGGTCTGTACTGAAGGAGGGGGGTCTATACTTAGTGGAGGGGGGTCTGTACTGAGGGAGGACTAGAATGGGTGGAGGGGGTCTTTATTGAGGGAGGGGGGTCTGTACTGAGGGGGGAGGGTCTGTACTGAAGGAGGGGGGTCTGTACTGAAGGAGGGAGGTCTATACTTAGTGGAGGGGGGTCTGTACTGAGGGAGGACTAGAATTGGTGGAGGGGGTCTTTATTGAGGGAGGGGGGTCTGTACTGAGGGGGGAGGGTCTGTACTGAGGGGCAACTATAATTGTTGGAGGAGGGGGCGACACCATGTTTTACCACCCTTTGTGACACCAACCCTAGTTATGCCACTGAATTGGAGCAGTGTTTGGGATGGGGATGGGCATGTTGGAGTACTGGAAAGCTGGACTGCTGCTTTTTATGAGAGAACCGACTCTCCTACGTGCAGCCAGAGTATATTAATTGAACAAAGTATTTTAAAGTGTAATTCCAGGGATTGGCATGGTATACATAGTTACATAGGTCCAGCTTGGATCAGTGTAAATATGTATATGACATGACTCATGTACAACATATATGCGTCATGCTACAACCTATAAACACTCCCCTTTCTTATCCTCTAAAATAAAGACCATACCACTTCTTTTGGAGTAAAAATAGGCTGTAGCAGCCTTTAACTTTATTATTAATAACAACCATATAAAAACTCTCAATATATATATATATATATATATATCTCTTTTAAATAACGTAAACAGACAGGGGCGTACCTAGAGCATTTGGCACCCAGGGCCCATCCTATATCTGGCACCCCCCCCCAACTGTAAAAACACCCACAAAAAAACACCCTCCTCTGCCAAGATCAGTGTTTTTTAATTCTGCTTTCTATTTTAAATGGCGCTGTTGGCTACCGAGTAAACCGGAAGTGACACTGTGCTGTCGCTTCCAGTTTTCTACATTGGAGACCTGATCAAAGGCAAATTCGGCTTTGTTCGGGTCTCTGGCCAGCTGGCTGGTGGCTCAAGTCTGCGGGTGGGATGGGAGACCTGGGCGGAGCTGTGGGGGGATGGGGACGTCCCCTCCCGCTCCTTGTAATAACAGCCGATGCTGTTCATCCATGGTAGCCAGTGACAATAGACAGGACAGGACAGAGGTGTCAGTCACTCAGGTGTGAGCAGATGCCACATTTTTGGACAGATTGTGCCGCGGTCCAGAAAGTGGAGAGCTGGACTGGAGCTGCTATGAGGGAGACATCAGAGTGATACAGCTGACAATACAAAGTATTGCCCATGTCTACTGTCCTCAGGGACAGATCTGATCCAGATATCCCACTGTATGGCGATCTCTGGATCGGATCTGTCCCTGGGGACAGCATTGGCATTGATGATTTGATTCAGATTTGGGAACTGACCTTCTGACAAGGCGTGTTGCTTGCTGGACCGTGGATGGGATCTGATGGCCGCAGGGAAGATGGCAAGATGCCGCTGTGACCTGCTGCTTGCTGGACGGATCTGATGGCTGCAAGATGTGGGTGTAAGTCCCCCCTTTATCAGATCAGCTCATCTACTCTATACCTGGTTTGTGAACACAGCAACACCACCACCCCCCTTACCAGGTAAGATCACAGCTCAGCTACTATAGGTGGGTGGTAGACACACAGCAATATACAGCACACACATGCATTCTGCAACCTGTATACAGCACACGCCTGGATTCTGCAACCTGTACATAGCACACGCCTGCATTCTGCAACCTGTACATAGCACACGCCTGCATTCTGCAACCTGTACATAGCACACGCCTGCATTCTGCAACCTGTACACAGCACACGCCTGCATTCTGCAACCTGTATACAGCACACGCCTGCATTCTGCAACCTGTACATAGCACACGCCTGTATTCTGCTACCTGTATATAGCACAAATCTGGATTCTGCAACCTGTATACAGCACACGCCTGGATTCTGCAACCTGTATACAGCACACGCCTGCATTCTGCAACCTGTATACAGCACACACCTGCATTCTGAAATCTGTACATAGCACACGCCTGCATTCTGCAACCTGTACATAGCACACGCCTGCATTCTGCAACCTGTACATAGCACACGCCTGGATTCTGCAACCTGTACATAGCCCACACCTGGATTCTGCACCCCCCCTTCAGGTCAGCTACACTATACCTACTACACAGCAACCCCCCCCCTTCTATGACAGGCCAGCACAGTAAGGATGGCAGGACAGACACACTCCTCCAACGTCTTCTCACAGCTCACACATCCCCTATCACCAGCTCACCTCGGCTCTCAGCTTCAAGTTCAGCTAGGGAGGTTTAGACTCTGGAAGATGATGTGGACACAGTGTGTAACAGCAACCACCCCTGCGCTGAATGATGACACACTCAGCTCGGCTGCTCAGCAGTGGTGGGTGGAGCTAGCAGGGGAAAACAGAAACTAGACCATACTATTTCGGCCGCAGTGCTGGGGGTGTTCCAGCTCACGAAAAACTCACAAAAAACAGAGCAGCCAGAGCCAGGGATTCCCTTCAGGATTATGTCAGACTGTCTGAGTGCAGAGTGAACCCCATAGCAATGGCACCCAGCCACTTACACCCCCCTCAATGTGTGGCACCTGGGGCGGAACGCCCCCCCCCGCCCCCTGCTTGGTACGCCCCTGTAAACAGATAACATAGAAAGAACACATAACACACCACATTTCTGACTACTATCAGCTCCACCTAGTGTTGGTCTTTGTAGGTCCACCAATCAGAAAACATCTGTAACCAAATATATATATAGATACTGCGGTCCCTCTGCCGTGGGTTATTAGGCCTCAAGCCGACATGCTGACTCAAAGACGCCCACTTAACGCAGTGTCCCCATCCCATTTCCAGCTAACCTTAGTCAACTGGATTACCATCCTCAGGACCCATACCACCGACAGGTCCTGACTCTGCATTCCACACTCTTTTCCTTCACCTGCAAAGACCAAAACACCAGCCACTGCCACGACTTCCATCACGACCTGAAATACAAAGAACAGACACACACATACAAAGAGAAAGAAAACAACCTACTCTACCACTACAATACCCAGGGCGGGAGGGCGGGAACTTTCTTGGCGCTCTGCTGCCCATGTGAGAGGAGGGGTTTACACTTCTTTCTGCTAACCCCTCCTAGCATACATCCCCTAGCCAATCCTTGTTCCCTTTATAATAACAACCCCTATCTGCCAATGACTGTCATGTTCACAAAGTCATGATAGCCCTCTGCCTATGTGTTGTTAACCCTCTCAGCGCCGGGCTTTACTGGTGGAAATGACTGAAGCAGACACTGCTATTTCAGTGATCTCCACTAGCTTTGGAGTTCCATGCTCTTCAGCATTGAGAACACAGGCGGTGGGATCGGGATCGGTCGGCTTGAGCGCCATTTAGAGAATGCTAATCATGCAAATCGTTCTCTGATTGGAAGAGGTAGAGAGGCAAGATGGTATTGTCTCTCTCTCCACCTTGTCAATCAGAAAATTCTTTGAATTAATTCAGAGAAAGCAAAGCATTCTCTGAATGGCGCCTGAATTGAGCAATAGACATCCTGTATTCACAAGGCATCAGGCTGGCTGCGCAGCGCAGGACCCGGAAGCAAATGGATATAGCAGTGTCTACTTCAGGATATTTGAGCTTCCAGTGGCATGGGCCAGTAGAGATGACTTGAACACCCCCTGGTTCAGTTCGCACCAGAACTCCCGAACATGGAAAAAGTTCGGACCCGAACCAGGAACCCTATTAAAGTCTATGGGACTCGATCTTGAAAAATCAAAACCCCCAATTTTGAAGGCTTATATGCAGTGTTTGCCACAAAAATGGTATGGGGACCTGGGTAATTCCCTCGGGACATGTATCAATTACATTTTTTTTTAAAAGATCTTTTTTAACCACTTCAGCCCTGGAAGAATTTACCCCCTTCCTAACAAAGAAATTTTTTGCGATACGGCACTGCGTCAATTTAACTGACAATTGCGCGGTTGTGCAACTTTTTACCCAAACAAAATTTATGTCCTTTTTTCCCCACAGATAGAGCCTTCTTTTGGTGGTATTTGATCACATCTGTGGTTTTTATTTTTTTGCGCTATAAACAAAAAAAAGAGCGACAATTTTGAAAAAAAACACAATATTTTGCTATAATAAATATCCCCAATTAACAAAAAAACAAAAAAATTCTTCATCAGTTTGGCTCCGGGGACACGCTTTGCGTGCACCGGCAAAGGCATCTTAAGGTGCCGGCGTACTTCTACCACGGCTCACGCAGCTGTGCCAACCTGCCACAGTATAACTATGGCGGCTGGTCGGGAAGGAGTTAAAGGAGCAGTGATTTTAATGATGCTTAAAGTAAAATAATAAAAATTAAAAATTCCTTTGGGCCTTGTATGGATTTTAAGAGAAACTCACACCAAAAAAATAAAATAAAAAAATGGCGTGGGGGCCCCCAAAAATCCATAACAGACCCAAGGGAATTTTTCATTTTCATTGGGGACAAGGGCTTCTTCCCCACAGCCCTGAAATTATTGCTGTTCTTTTGTTTATAGCGCAAAAAATAAAAACCACAAAGGTGATCAAATACCACCAAAAGAAATCTCTATTTGTGGGAAAAAAAGGATGCAAATTTCGTTTGGGTAAAGCGTCCCCAACGTACAGCGTCGACCGCGCAATTGTCAGTTAAAGCGTCGCAGTGCCAAATTGTAAAAAGTGCTCTGGTCAGGAAGGGGGTAAGATCTTCTGGGGCTGAAGCGGTTAAACCTTCACAGATAGCATGTGCTCCTTTAAAACACTGGTAAATGTGATTTCTGTTAATGTGTAGAGAAGCACTTTGGGCGTATGTTGTATGTGTAAACGCATACAAGGTTCCCCTAAATAAGTAAATAACACACAAATTGAATAGCAGGGAAATGATTTATTAACATCAGCTTAGTGGCATTAGAGGGTTCTCTTTAAGTGCAGGTAGAATTAAAAATTTACAAAACTGAGCGACACAGAAATTTTGCAGGACAGAATTGATGATGAATATTTCATAGGCTGGACTCTATTCACCTCGAATACACACCACCAAAGCCACCATTAAAATTTTACGCCATCTTCATGCCAATAGAATGGAGCGAACCACTTCTGCATATTGGTAACTCTTTCCTTGCTCTGAAATAATGTGATACATTATAATAAGTTGTCCCGGTGATGGACCTACAAAGCGCCTGTGTTGGTTTTTCAAGGTTTACAGTCTTTCTAAGAAGAGGTTATCAAGCCATAGTCACAAATGCCTTGATGATAACCCCTCTTCCCTTTTTTCGTTTATTTTTAAGAATATTGTGATTGCATATCAAAATATCCTGCTAAAAATAGTCCTGTTGTGGTGTCAACTGCATAGAAGAAAAAAAAGCTGAGTGCTGCGCTCATTTGTACTCCGGATTTACAAGGGGCACATCCTGTGGCTGATCTGCAGACTCTTAGCCCTTGTACACACGGTCGGACATTCCGATGGAAAATGTCCGATCGGACCATGTTGTCGGATAATCTGACTGTGTGTGGGCTCCATCGGACTGTTTCCAACGGAATATCTGACGGACCAAGTTTTATAGCTGGGCTATAAAACTTTCCGACAACATGATCCGATCGGACTTTGTCCGATTGTGTGTAGAGAATTCCGATCGGACAAAGTGCCACGCATGCTCAGCTAGACCAAAGCTATTGGCTACTAGCCTGAACATAGTCCCATCATAATGAAATAACGTCATCACGTTCTGAACTATCGGATTTTCTGACAACTTTCCGACCGTGTGCATGCAACAGTTTTGGACAAAATCCGTCGGACAAAATCCAACGGATTTGGTTGTCAGAATGTCCGACCGTGTGTACAAGGGCTTAGATAAGGGTTCTGGATGACTGGTCCATGGATCACAAGAGGTGCACCCACATAATATGCAGATCTACATATGCTGGGGCTTGTGCTTCACTGCCATTTGTTTATTGAGGGGCCTAAAATTCAGCTTTAACCATTTGACATCCGCGCTATGGCCGAATGATGGCCACAGTGCGGATATGAATTCCCGGGAGGCCGTTATATGAGGGCCTCCCCATGTGCACGCTACCTGCACACGCTGTGATCACCGAGTCACTGAGGCTTGGGTGATCACCGATCTGAGTAAGGGGCCGGTCCCAGTGATGTATCAAACAGTGTCCCCCATTGGATAGTGTCCGCCCTGTACTGCGCTTGCGCAGTACGGAGGACAGTGAGAAGCCGTACATTTCTTAGGACAAACAGCGCCTGCACAGTGAGTCCAGGTTCAAGCTCCACCATCCAAGTGGACATAGAGTTAGAATAAAAAATAGCCAAGCAAAGCGAGGCCGTGCCCGTAGTGTGGCGAGCGAAGCGAGCCCGTGAGGGGCCCTGTTAATATGAGCAACCCTATGTCCATAAAGCAAGGTCTATGAAGGCATGGATGAGTGAGTTTGGGGTGGAGGAACTTGATTGGCATACACAGTCCTGACTTCAACCCGGTAGGACACCTTTGGGATAAAGTAGAGCGGAGACTGCAAGCCAGGCCTTCTCGTCCACATCGGTTCCTGACCTCACAAATGTGCTTCTGGAAGAACGGTCAAACATTCCTGTAGACACACTCCTAAACCTTGTGGACAGCCTTCCCAGAAGAGTTGAAGCTGTTATAGCTGCAAAGGGTGGGCCAACTCAATATTGAACCCTACGGACTTAGACTGGGATGCCATTAAATTTCATGTGCGTGTAAAGGCAGGTGTCCCAATATTTTTGGTAATAAAGTGTATGTGAACCAAGCCTAAGTCAGTTCGCTCCCTGCAGTATATGTATTAATACAAAAGAATAAAGGGGACTGGAATACTAAAGGGAAGGGAAGATGCTTTCACAGGACACACGTGGCGTATCAAACACAACTAAGTTCAATTAAGTAAATACAAAATGTTGTTATAAATGTCAAATAGTGAGGCTGGGTTCACACTGGTGCGCTGTTAGACAATGCATGTAATTCACAGCGCATTGCTGTGCAGATCACATGCGATGTCTGTGCGATGCTGAATTTGCATCGCATTTAGATCAAAATGGCGAAGGACCCTTTTTTTGAATCGGCACTGAATGAAAATACTATCAAAAATGACACACTTATATAAATACCTGTCTTCCACCAATGAAAAAGACAATTTTATCATTGCAGGGGTTTCCCTTCACTTCCTGTCCCACACCCAAAGCAGGAAGTGAGATGAAATCCCTACACATGAAAAGAATTCCTTGGGGTCCATTAGCTTGAAGCTCCAAAACGCTGGTGGGGGGGGGGGGGGGGGATCAATTATTCTCTATGGAGATTATTCACATCTCCACTCCATAAAGCCAGAAGCTCAAAAAAGTTCTGGAGCTTTTTTTTTGTTTTTTGCTTGAATTGGGCAGATTTGAGTGTTTTGGCGCATTTTTATTCTCATAGAAATGGATGGAAATGTGCCATTTGCATGTTTTTGTGCACATTCACACATTTTGGTGCGATTTTCTGCTCAAATTACATAAAAAAAAAAAAAATAGTAATAATATATGTATAAATAAATGTAAAATAATTACACAAATGACTAAAAATCATCATAATTAAGTAAAATAAATGAATAATATGTAATAATACATTAATAAATAATAATTAACCTCTAACCTTAAAATATTAAATACATTATTATTATTATTATGATTACCGTATTTATCGGCGTATAACACGAGTCGGCGTATAACACGCACCCCAAGTTTAAGAGGGAATTTTAAGGAAAAAAAAACTTTTAGGAGGGAAATTTAAGGAAAAAAAACTTACATTTAAATGCCCATCAATGCAGCCTTATCTGTGTAATTTGCAGCCTTGTCATTGCAGCCTTGTCATTGCAGCCTTGTCTCCTCAGCTTTTGTTCTTAAAAATGGCGATGTTCTTCGTATCTCGGCGGCGTCCGGAAGTTCTCAGCCGCACTTGGAGGCTTTCGGCCGCACTCGGAGAATTTCGGCCGCCTCGGCCGTACTCGGAGGCTTTCGGCGCCTCGGTCGTACTCGGAGGCTTTCGGCCGCCTCGGCCGCACTCGGAGGTTTTCGGCCTCAACTCGGCCGTACTCTGAGGCTTTCAGCCGCCTCGGCCGTACTCGGAGGCTTTCGGCCACCTCGGCCGCACTCGGAGGCTTTCGGCCTCAACTCGGCCGTACTCGGAGGCTTTCGGCCGCCTCGGCCATACTCGGAGACTTTCGGCCGGTCACGAAAACCGTTGAGAGGGGCCGAAGGCGGCCGAAAGCCGCGAGAAGGGCCGAAGGTGGCTTAAAGCCGCCCAGAGCCAAAAATCGCAAGGGAATCACGGCGGATCGGTGTATAACACGCACCCGCGATTTTCCCCTGATTTTAATGGGAAAAAAGTGCGTGTTATACTCCGATATATACGGTATTATTAATAATAATAATAATTTTTAAATAAATACATTTTTATATACTGTACAATAGTGGCGACTGGTGTTTTCTTCTTTTTTTGGGGGGGGCAGCAAACGATCCACTCAGCGCCACCCACCCCCCTCCCCCCCCAGTCAGGTCACAGAAAGACATAACCACCCACCCTGGTCGGTTGGCCGGGTCACAGGGGTCATAGGTGGCACCCCCCCAGGTCAGTCAGTAGGTAGGGGCCCCACACTTACCCCACCTTGCGGGCAGCACTCTGGGTGGTGGGCGGCATCAGCTTCTCTCCGGGCGGTTCTCACCTCCCTCCTCCTCCTGGCGGTCAATCCGATTGGATCTCCAATTGGCCAGGATGAGAATCAGTGTAATAATAGCGAATATTCATATGCTATTGTCACACAACTGGGTGGGATCGGGGTGCAGTGCTCTGTGCCTTGAGCCCACCCTTTTTTTAAACCTATTAGAGCCTCTGGCTCTAGTCACCATGTGTCCGCATAGCTCCCAACTGTCCCTGATGTCGAGGGACTGTCCCTGATTTGGAGCAATGTTCCTCTGTCCCTCTTTCCTCCTGATTTATCCCTCATTTTGGTCTGATCTCTCTCTCTCTCTCTATATATATCTATATATATATATAAATTCACCTTTTATCTTTCAAAAAGTGTTTCCCAGAGCTAAACTTTTCATCCACTTTCTAAATGCCAATATAAAGGAATAGTAGTGGCAAAAAAAAAAAAGTCCTTGTGGATTTAATATTTTTTTGGTTAATTGTCCTTTAAAGGGGTGTGGCAGGGGGCGTGTCCTATGCCTACATAAGTTTTTTAGTAGGTGTCCCTCAATCCCATCTCAAAATGTTGGGAGGTATGTGTCTGGCGCCCTGCATGTAGATCAGTGGGCCTGATGCACAGATAGGGGGGGGGGGAGGGGCGGCTAATGGACGGGCCGCCACTGCTGTACAAATGCAGAAATTTAGAAATTGGATGAAAGGTTTAGCGCTGGGAAACACTTTTTGAAAGAAAAAAAGGTGAATTTTATATACAATTATAGAGATCAGACCAAAATGAGGGAAAAATTTGTAGGAAAGAAGGACAGAGGGACTTTGTTCCAAAGCAGGGACAGTCCCTTGAAATCAGGGACAGTTGGAAGCTACCTTGTTTCCCCGAAAATAAGACCTAGCGTGATTGTCGGTGATGGCTGCAATATAAGCCCTACCCCCAAATAAGTCCTACCCTGTGTCCCTGAAAATAAGCCCTACCCTGATGGCTTATTTCTGGGTTAGGGCTTATATTGCAGCCATCACCGACAATCACACTAGGTCTTATTTTCGGGGAAACAGGGGTATGTGTATACTGAACACAGAGAGTCACTCAACACCTCTGAAGGAACAGAAGACGATCTTTAATTAGACGAGGCAGAGATCCTGAGCCTCTTTAGTAGGCTGCGTTCAGTTTTATTACAAGGAGTTAGTGACAGGCTTACTTATAGCCCTTGTACACACAGTCGGACCAGGGCCGTTTTTAAAGGCAGGGCAAAAGGGGCCCTGTCATTGTTGTGGGGCCCAAAGCAGCTGCCTCATACTTGCCAACTATCCTGGTTTAAATTCCCTTGTCCCTTGAGGTTTTAGTCCTGTGCTGCGTCCCAATAACTCAGTGTGAATTGTTGCTACTAATGCTGCCCAGCTCTGCCCTATTGTGGTGTACAGAAGGCTCGCATGCAGACCCTGTGTTTACATGTAAATTACCGAAATTCATATGTAAATCGTGGTGACATTCATATGTAAATTGCAGTGGCCGGCGGCATTGATATGTGTATCATGCCCCACAGTAATCTCTAGCAACCAATCAACAAGCAGAAATCATGTGCTGTACCTCTAGCAACTAATCAGTGAGCCGTAATGTGTGCTGTACCTTTGGCAACCAGTCAGTGAGCGGTAATGATACACTGTAACCACTGGCAACCAATCGCAATAGGTGCCTGATCTGATTCACTAAACTGAATTTGACTCTAGCTGCTATTTATTGTATGTCTCAGAGCAGGTGGAGAGTAAAACTGCATGGGGGGGGAGGGGGCCCCAAGAAAAGTTTTGCCCAGGGTCCAATCAATATTAAAGACGGCCCGGGTCGGACATTCCGACAACATAATCCGTCGGATTTTTTCCAGCGGATTTTGTCCGAAACTGGTGTTGCATACACACGGTCAGACAAAGTTGTCGGAAAATCCGATCGTTCGTAGCGTGACGACGTTATTTAGTTACGTATTTAGGGACTACGTTCAGGCTAGTAGCCAATAGCGTTGGTCTAGGAATTTGATCTGAGCATGTGTGGCACTTTGTCCGATCGGAATTCTCTACACACAATCGGACAAAGTCCGATGGGATCATGTTGTCGGAAAATTTTTATATCCAGCTCTCAAACTTTGTTGGTCGGACATTCCAACGGAAAAAGTCCGATGGAGCCCACACACGGTCGGATTATCCGACAACACGGTCCGATCGGACATTTTCTGTCGGAATGTCCGACCGTGTGTACAAGGGCTAAGAGGTATTTTAAGGTTAGCAGAATCAGACCCCAATGTACTGGGTCATGCAAGATCCTTTTTTTCAATGCATCTACCACAGAATGCTGGGCTAGAAATGCGATTGAACTTTTATAACGCATTTACTGTCATACCGGGACTCTGCTCTTCTGGAATGCATACAAGTTGCGGAAAATGGATTTAATCATTGTTCAGCAGCTTGGCAAAAAAGAAGTCTAGTTTTTCTTGTAGAGGACTCTCATAGATTTTGTTTTCCCTCCCTGTGCTCCCTACATAAAATATTAACGCCGCAATTAAACCTAAAGAGCAGTCTGCTGTTTACAATAATTTATTGATCATTTATAAACACTTCTCCCAGGTGCAATCCACTCACTACCCTGATTTATAAGCAGGGCGTGTTCCTCCTACAAACGCATCGGGCAGAGCGCACACCGAGAACGATACAATATGCTCATGAAGCTTTCTCTATGGCATCCTATTAGCAGAAGAAAATGAACTGTCACTGTCAGCAAAGCTGGCCATACATGTTAAAGCTGAACTCCAGAATAGGCAAATATTGTCTAAATACAAGAGGCGTGTGTATTCTTACTTTAATCTTACTGAGCTTTGTATATTTCTCCCAGATTTGTGCAGTTTTCCAATGTGAAAGTTTACCTATCTGTAGGAACTTCCTGCAATAAAGACCGCTCACTGCTGCTCTCTCTTCATGTGCAGGGTGACTGGTCTTGTCTCCGCCCCCTTTTGAAGTTTTCTGCAGGAAGCCTGTAGTGGGTGGGCCTGCTGGGCCCCTCCCACAGCTCTGCTCTCTGTATGGACAGCACAGGGATGATGTCACTTCTACATTTACAAGGTAATAACTGGCTGTGGCAAAGGCATTTGTTGCACACAAAGTGGATTTATATCATATATTGAGGAATACAGTATATTTAAATTTATGTTTTTTGTGCCCAGATTTCAGCTTTAAAGGGATGTTTTTTAAAAAAAAATAACAAACATGTTATACTGACCTGCTCTGTGCAGTTGGTTTTGCACAGAGTAGCCCCAATCCTCCTCTACTCAGGTCCCCTGTCATTGGCTCCTGCTGCTGTCAATCACAACCAGTGAGGAAGGGGCAGCGCCTAGAGGCGATTCAGTTCGCATTGTGCGCTATACAAGTATTTCATTCATTCATTCATTCATTCATTCAATGGACACACAGTGTGGGGGTCGGGACTGAGCGTGCAAGCCCCTTGCTATGGGGGCACTCAGCACAGGGGGGAGGTGCTAGGAGCTCCGGCAAGGGACCCAAGAATAGGAGGATCAGGGTTGCTCTGTGCAAAACCATTGCACAGAGCAGATAGGTATGACATGTTTGTTATTTAACCATTTCAATACCGGGCACTTATACACCTTCCTGCCCAGACCAATTTTCAGCTTTCAGCGCTGTCGCACTTTGAATGACAATTGCGCGGTCATACAACACTGTACCCAAACTAACTACTATTTTTATCATTTTGTACCCACTAATAGAGCTTTCTTTTGGTGGTATTTGATTACCTCTTGGATTTTTTTTTCTGCTCAACAAATAAAAACAAGGTCAAAAATTTTGAAAAAAATATGTTTTTTTTGTTTGTTTCTGTTACAAAACTTTGTAAATAAGTAAGTTTTCTTCTTCGCCGATGGGCACTGATGGGGTTGCACTGACAGGCACTGATAAGGTGGCACTGATGGGTGGCAGCAATGAGGTGGCACTGATGGGCACTAATGATGGGCACTGACAGGCACTGCTAGGTGGCACTGATATGCAACACTGATGGGTACGCATAGGTGGCACTGATGGACACTGAAAAGCGGCACGGATGGGCACTGACAAGAAGCACAAATAGGCACTGATAGGTGGCACTGATGTATACTGATGTACACTAATTGATCGTACGGATGGATGCCAATCAGTGCCAAACAATAATGCCTGCCAATCAGTGATGCCCATTGTGGGCACTGATTGGCATCCATTGTGGGCACTGATTGGCATCCCTGGTGGTCTAGGGTGGCATACATGGTGGTGACATCCCTGGTGGTCCTAGTGGCATCCCTGGTGGTCCAGTGTGGGCATCTTCGGAGGGGCTGCGATGATAATCGATCAGCACAGACCTCCCCTGTCAGAGGAGCAGCCGATCGGCTCTCTTCTACTCGCATTCTGACAGATGTGAGTGAGGAAAAGCCGATCAACAGCTATTCCTGTTTACACTGTGATCAGCCGTGATTGGACATGGCTGCTGCCCTTTCATTTTCTGTAAAATTCAATGCAATATGGCTAAATGGAGGCATTCTGTACACAGATGGTGTACAATACTCCCCCTGAAAATGTCATTTCCTGCTTGTGTGATTGGTTTACTGATTTTACCAGAAGTCTGCACTAAGATACAGATCTGATTTTTGGCATCCTCTGCAACAAAAACATTTTTGGTAAGATACTCCCACATCTAAAGGAATGCAGACCCAGCTAATTTACTCATTAGAGCCCTGCAGGGGCAGCAGCGGATTGATCATTATAAACACCACTCCCATAATTATTCACTCTACACATGGAGACAGACACACAAACACTTATTTATTCCACCTACTGTTTCATCCACAGATTACTTCATTGAGGCTAACCCTTCATCATGCCTGTTTGACCCATGTGCTGTATGGTACATGTGTCTACCCAGGGCCGGTGCTACCACTAGGCAAAACTAGGCAACCGCCTAGGGCTCACTGCTGCCTAGGGGCGCCTGGTCACTGGTTTACCTCCGCGTCTGCATGCTCTGCATGCTCTGCAGGCTGCAGCATGTAACTAACTCAGTCTCAGGCAGCTGCTCAATCCAGTGTAATTAGAGGTGCAGTGCAGCACTGGAGCCAGCGCTAGAGGAAGCAGAGCTGATGCTTCCTGTATAACGCCACCTCCTGTCACATGGGCAGACCGGGGGTGGAGTCAGGGTTGGAGCCAATGGGGGCGGCAAAATGAGGTTTCGCCTAGGGCAGGGATCTCCAAACTGCGGCCCACCAGCTGCTGTGGAACTACACGTCCCATGAGGCATTGTAATGCTCTGACATTCACAGACTTGCCTAGGCATGATGGGAATTGTAGTTCCTGAACAACTGGAGGGCCGTAGTTTGGAGACCCCTGGCCTAGGGTGTCAAAAGTCCTTGCACCTGCCCTTTGTCCACCTTATTTGCTAAGCTTCCCTTTACTGCCCTTCATGATCAAGTACTTTTTCAAGATTTATTACTACAATTTACTCCCTTTTGTTGACTTTTATTCACACCTTTATGGTTTATCCGATCAAGATGGACTAATATGTTGTTATTATAATTTTTTTAATTTCATATATGAATTGTCACATTTTTTCATGTCACTGCCTTTTTTTTCCATTTCACTGCTATTTGAGCGCTACACTATTGTTTTTATTTTTTGTTTTACTTTGTATCTACTGGAGTGTTGGCTGCTCATCAATTTTCCAATGCGCAATTTTTTCCCTTTTTTATACATTTATTCTAGGGCTATTACTGATCAAAATTTTCGTGTTCCATAAATCGATTTTTTTAAAAATCGATTAATCGACTAATTTCGATTAATTATAACGCACATACAGATCCAACTACTTTTAGCTGATCTCCTTGCAATGCAACTCTGCATTAGTCAGTGGTAAATGTGGTATACACTATATACAATCACCCGACACTAGTTAGTTTCCACAATCCATGACTTAACTTCACAGTTCACACAAATACTTTTTAAATTCAAACTGTAGCACTGACGTAAGTAATTTTTTTTCCACAGTAGTGTGACAATCCCTCCACCTCCGGTCTAACTAATCACTCTCACCTTATGGCAAGGACCCCTGTACAAACAGGTGGTCATGCAAGCGGGTATCAAAAGGGTTAACACAGACCATAAACTTCTCTCACCTTTCCTTAGATCTCAGCAATGACGCCGGGTCATGGGTAGAAAGAAAAGATCTAAGTGCTCACCACTTAAGTATAAGATTTCATTTTTGTGTTCAAACACAAACTACTCACATATAGGTGATAAAAACACAGCATGTAAAGCCGACAATCGTGTTATTTCCATAGGGCAGCAACGGGTGACATCATGCGTAGCTCCTCCCCCATACATGTTACATTCAATCAGAACTTCAACGTCACCGGACTCCTCCCCCCTTCCCTTCGTTAGCAGATGGAGGCACTTGGGGAAGGGGGGGAGGAGTACGGTGACTTCCATGTCCGTGATGTCACCGGATCTCCGACGGAACTCCCTGAAGACCTGGAAGCCGGCGGAAAAGTGAGTACCGGTTAAAAGAATTTTGAACAAAAAAAAAAAAAGCAATGGGGGTAGAAATAGATTTGTCTCATCTACAAGCGATATCCACACAATTTGATTTTAGATGGACGAATTCATATATAAGTTATTTAGGAACAAAAATGTCAAAAAATCTAAATGAACTGTTTGAACTTAACTATATCCCATTGGTAAGACAGATCAAAAATGGGACAAAGAGATTTTTACGTGGTTTGGGAGAACCAATATTATTAATATGAATGTGATGCCAAGACTTCTATATTTAATACAAACTATACCGATTAAGATCACATTGTAAACGCCTGGGTGTAGAAAGATGGCCGCCGCTTCGGAGCTAGGCCGAAGCTGCGGCCTCTCCTAAGGCCGAGACCGCGGAGCGCTACGCGGATCGCGGCATGTGCGCACGGATCAGTGACGATCCGTTGCACCCCTAGGGACGGCGGCACGGAGGGGGAGAAGAAAGGGGGACGGCGGCACGGAGGGGGAGAAGAGAGGGGGATGGCGGCACGGAGGGGGAGAAGAGAGGGGGACGGCGGCACGGAGGGCGGCGGTAGATACTAAGCACTGCCCCCACTGTGACGCATCAACGCCCTGCGCGCATGTTGACGTATTTTCTTAGTCGACGTAGTCGATTACGTCGACGCGTCGTGGCAGCTCTATTGTAATGATAACAGGAATCGACCTCGGAGATAAACCGGCAACTTTTTTGCTGTTGGATATTCCAATGGCAATAGAAAGATTAAAAAATTCTTTGCTGAGACACTTATTGATAGCAGCAAGGGCATGTATTCCGGTTCTGTGGAAAAAAAGCAGCCCTCCAGCTAGAGCACAGTGGTTTTTGATGCTCTAAAGAACGTATTCCATAAAAAAGTGCGACAAAAGTGACTTAAATATTTTGCCAATTTAGACTCTAAAAATTGTTAAACATCTGAAACAATACTTAATTCAAAGTCACTACAACCATGTATATATGAAAAGAAAGTCCTTTTATAGAAAATCAAAATGTGATCCCAGACAATGTCCAAGGAGACGAAATGCGTCGGGAGGACTCCACTGCTGCCAATTTTTATATGAGAAGCGCTCAATTCACTGCATAAATGTAAGTGAGATTTAATTTTTAATAAAGTAGTTTGTTTTACGGAATTACGCTATGTGGCCCAATCTTTTCGTTCTGCATGGTTCCTTGAGGGGAGTGTGACCCTTTCTGTGAGCACTGGCTCCGTGTCCAACTCAGTTTGGGAAGCAAGTGTGGAGCGACCTTCATCAATGAGTGTCCATCTTTTCCGGCTAGAGGATCCTTCAGCTGTACGATAGTAAAGCACATTTGACCCTTGGAGCGTACGCTCGCTTGGGTCATTTGGAGTCAGTAAGCTTACATCCTTCTTTGTGTGGCGGTGTCAGCACCAGGGTGTTTATGACTAACATTCTATGGACTGAAGGATTTTTCCATCTCCTCATGTTTGCACTAAGGGGGATCACATTTTGATTTTCTATAAAAGGACTTTCTTTTCATATATACATGGTTGTAGTGACTTTGAATTAAGTATTGTTTCAGATGTTTAACAATTTTTAGAGTCTAAATTGGCAAAATATTTAAGTCACTTTTGTCGCACTTTTTTATGGAATACATTCTTTAGCGCAACACTTTTTATGCACATATTATTCTAACTAAATTATCCAGTTTAGTGTGTTAGCTGCTTTCTTTCTTCTTTTTTTTGGACAGCGCAGTGTTTTTTGGGTTTTTTTTCACAGTGGTTTTTGAGAATTGCAGAAATTCAACAAATGGAAAATTGAAAATTGACGATGACAATGAAAGATCAAGATGAAAAATATATGAAGATTTTGGCTCCATATCTAAATTATAGAGAAAGTATGATGTAAAACATTTGAAATATGGTAGTGCTGGCGGATCATGGGGGGATTATTATGAAAATTCTCCTTTTTTTCCCCCTTTTTTTTTTTTTTTTTTTTTTGGGAGGAAAGGATAAGGGATAAAGGAAAATGATATGGAATTAAAGTATAAACTGGGAATATTGTAAGATATAGCTGTGAAAGAAGTTGTAGGTATATAATGAACTGTAATATGAAATTTATGGAAAGAAAAGATGGAAAAATAAAGAATTTATAAAAAAAAAAAAGAATTTTGAACGATCAAAAAATGTTTGATCAATCAAAAAAATTTACGATTAATCGAAGGAATTAATCTTTTAATTTCTACAGCCCTAATTTATTACATTTAAGTAGAATAGTTTATCAGCATACTAGATGAGTATCCTGGAGATTTCAGTTCAGTTTTTATCACTCTTCTTTTTTTTTGAAGATCTTTTTCTGGCCCTCAACAGATGACAAAATGTATATAGAGAAGAGCAGCAATCCCACCTGTGTATGGCAAACTCCTATTTTTTTCTAATTCTGTCATCCTGCAGTTGATTATGGATGTTTCTTTTCATCTCTTTGCCTCCTGTATACATATGTTTATTGATATCATATAAAAAGTCATGGAGAGAGGCTCCTGAAATGGATTGCGCAGTTTATTCGTTTCCAGCTTTGTGACCTCGACCGTTACATAGCAGTAAATCTAGAATGTGTAAGTAATGTGGAACGTGTGATAATCCATTACATTCTGGCCTGGAGGGCACAAACCTTAACCCTTCCCTTTATCATATAACGGTAGTCAGGTGTTGCTCTCATCTGAAAGGTTCGAGTGCGAGTAGGGTCACTGCCCCCGGTCCACCGCTGTAAGGTATTCTGGCCCCTGAGGTCCTATTTATTTGCATCCTCTAAGCCTGCAGAGGAATAAAATACCTGGCGATGCAGACTTAGTTCTGCTCCCAGGCCTGAGAACCTGGGTATTGGTGCACAAATGATGGATGAGGTACGTGGTATTGAGGAAACAGAGGCCAGCAGAGGTGGCTCCCTACAGATTAAGAGCAGTGAAGCCTTCAGTAGGCCTGAGACGGGAACTTGGGTATCCACACTCCCAATTACTTAGACTCACTCAGCTGTAGGTGGAGAGGGGGGAAACTAGGGAGAGGCCTTGTGAGCAGCAGACTGTTCTACACGGACTATGTTGTGTTGGAAAATTAGGAATAAATAACAAAGAAGAAAAGGAAACTGCAACAGATTATTGTCATTGCTGCAAAGTATTCAAAAGTTGATGATTATAAGCATAGCTCCTAACTGTCCCTGATTTCGAGGGACTGTCCCTGATTTGGAGTAATGTCCCTCGTTCCTCCTCATCTGTCCCTCATTTTGGTCTGATCAATATAGATGTATATAAAATGCACTTTTTATCTATCAAAAAGTGTTTCCCAGAGCTAAACCTTTCATCTGATTTCTAAATTGCTGCATTTGTATATTCCAAAAGCCAATATAAAGGAATAGTAGTGGTAAAAAAAAGCACTTTTGGGTTTAACAAATTTTTTTTTTGTACAATTCTCCTTTAAGGGGGCGTGGCAAGGGGTGTGTCCTATGCCTGCATACTTTTGTTGATAGGTGTTCCTCATTCCTGCCTCAAAAAGTTGGTAGGTATGCATTAGGATTTCAGTAAATCCAAAGTGGTGAGATGATGTTAAAGTGTTACTAAACCCACAACAGTAAAATCAGTCTGTATATGCAGCGTAGCATGCTTTTTATACTCACTGTGGAACTTAACCACTTCCCAACCAGCGCACGACGATGTACGTCAACAGAATGGCACGGGCAGGCATATTGGCGTACAGGTACGTCCAATATTCGATGCCACCCTGCCATCGGGAGCGCGCCGCCAGCGGCGCGCTCCCGCGCTGGTCGGGACCCCCGTGAGTCCGGTCGCGGGACCCGCGGACTCGATCGCCGCGGGCATCCCCGCGATTGTCTCACGGAGCGGCCGAATGGAGGAAATGCTGTGCAAACAACATTTTTCCATTCTGCCTAGCAACTAGTGACGCTGATCTCTGCTCCATGTGATTGGAGCAGAGATCAGTGTACACTAAATCAAAGCCCAACCCCCCCACAGTTAGTAACACACCCCTAGGAACACTTAACCCCTACACTGCCACCCACTGGTTAACCCTTTCACTGCCAGTGTCATTTACACAGGAATCACTACATTTATATAGCAGTGATTACTGTATAAATGACAATGGTCCCAAAAATGTGTCAAAAATGTCCGATGGGTCCCCCACAATGTCGCAGTCACAATAAAAATCGCAGATCGCCGCCATTACTAGTAAAAAAAAAAAATAATAAAAAATTATTAATAAAAATGCTATAAAACTATCCCTATTTTGTAAACGCTATAACTTTTGCGCAAACCAATCAATAATCGCTTATTGCGATTTTTTTACCAAAAATATGTAGAAGAATACGTATCGGCCTAAACTGAGGGAAAAAAATGTTTTTTTATATATTTTTGGGGGATATTTATTATAACAAAAAGTAAAAAATAATGCGTTTTTTTCAAAATTGTCGCTCTATTTTTGTTTATAGCGCAAAAAATAAAAACCGCAGGGGTGATCAAATACCACCAAAAGAAAGCTCTATTTGTGGGAAAAAAAGGACGTCAATTTTGTTTGGGAGCCACGTCGCACGACCGCGCAATTGTCAGTTAAAGCGACGCAGTGCCGAATCGCAAAAAGTGGTCTGGTCTTTGACCAGCAAATTGGTCCGGTCTGAAAGTGGTTAAAGTGGTTGTAAACCCTCCCTCCTGACTTTTAACTATAAGTAAGGCTAAAATAAGGCTTACCTATAGGTACTGGAAATATCTCCTAAACGTGCGCAGTTCAGGAGATGTTTCACTTGTAGTGCGCCGATGATGTAATGGGCGCATATGCTGTGAAGAAACGGACCTCCGTGCCGTTTCTTCCCCAGCGCGTGCCGTTACTGACGGCTCCCACGCGCATGCGCTGGAGTGACGTCACACAATTATACCAATTGCCGTATAAATAACAATGGTCCCAAAAATGTGTCAAAAATGTTCGATGTGTCCGCCAGAATGTCGCAGTCACAATAAAAATCGCTGATTGCTGCCATTACTAGTAAAAAAAAAAAATATTAATAAAAATGCCATAAAACTATCCCCTATTTTATAAACGCTATAACTTTTGCGCAAACCAATCAATAAACGATTATTGGGATTTTCTTTTACCAAAAATATGTAGAAGAATACGTATTGGCCTAAACTGAGGAAAAAAATGTTTTTTATATATTTTTGGGGATATTTATTATAGCAAAATGTAAAAAATAATTTTTCAAAATTGTCGCTCTTTTTTTGTTTATAGTGCAAAAAATAAAAACCGCACAGGTGATCAAATACCACCAAAAGAAAGCTCTCTTTGTGGGAAAAAAAAACATCAATTTTGTTTGGGAGCCATGTCTCATGACTGCGCAATTGTCAGTTAAAGCGACGCAGTGCCGAATCGCAAAAAAGTCCTCTGGTCAGGAAGGGGGAAAATTCTTCCGGGGCTGAAGTGATTAACAATTAATGCCACAGAAAGTGAGGCAAATTTGTTTTAGGTGTATAAAGGTAGCCATACAATCTGAATTTCTGTACTATCTCTTTTCGATGTACCAAAACAATATAATAGGAGGACACACCTATCTATCTAATCACTCTGTATCCAATCAGGCAGGCCCTTGCACTACATGGCTGGTGGTAGATCTAAAGGATATTGTATAATCAAATTGGATAGTGTATGGTGAGACCTCCAGGGCCAGAGTTCTCCTTTTTTTAATACTACAGCTCTGCTCCACTGTTCAGCTCCTGCACACTCTGCCAAATGAACGATCTATGTAAAAAGAAGCCATGGTACAACAAATTGATCAGCATAGGAAAACACTAGCTGTGTTTTCATTGAGAATGGTGCTCAATGACAATGTCCCAAAGGACCTATGCCACAAAGTCGTGGAGGGGTTTTCTATAGGAGAAGCTAGTGTAATGCACCCCCTAAGGAGCCGCAAGTAAACTGGGATCCCCTACCCTGCGCAGCCAGGCACACTGTATTTTCACAGGCACTCTTGAGCCTGAGAACAGTGCATGACTTTGTTTTTTTTATTTATTTCAATTTTTTTATTTAAACTTTAAGCAATAACTTGGATAGGGATGGGAGGTTATGGGATGCCGATTTGAGTTCAACAATTTCAGGGACAACTTCCTATATACAGTCTCGATTTACAACTCCTCTTCTTCCTCCAGCACACACTTGCTTACAGAACCCAACTGGATCAGTGTGAAGATCTGTCAGTCACTCAATCAGATTTAAGGGGATAGCCCATTACAGGCAGGAAGCCGAGGCCGCTTATTGCGCAGCAGGAATTACAGTGTCCCCACTGTCCTCCAGACTGACATTCACCAGCCCACAATGCTGACTCTCAGGAGATCTCTGAGATGTGCTGACTTGCTCACGCTGTCCTACCTCCTTGCTCCTGTGCCTCCAGGAAGGGCTTCCTCTGTGTGTTTTGGTAGGATCCTTCCAGCTCTTGAGCCCCAGGTCCAAGTTCGCCCCCCCCCAGACTAGGGGGCACCCTCAAGGGCCACGACAGCCTCCTCAGCACTCCATCTCCATCTTCCGCCCGGCTTCCCTCCTGGCATGACTAATGCCTGTTTATGAGGGGGCCTGCCCCCTGCCAGCTCTTTAGTGGGGATTGGCTAAAGTCCTCATAAATATTCCAAACAGCTGATCCTAACCTCCACCCACTATGTCCAGAACATTCGCCAATGTCCTGGAAAACAGGGGGAGGCACCAGAGAGGCGGTTAGAAGAATGAGTCATCCAGCCCTGAGTCACTGAACACTGACCCAGATTCATAACTCAGGCTTATCCCTGAGCTAAAATAAATTTACTTACACTAACACTAGCACACTAGAGGGTGAGATAAATCCTGTCCTAGAATATAGAGACAGCTTTTTCTTTTCTTCAATAGAGGTACATTATTGGCATATTGGTACATAGGGGAGCTGAAATTTTGAAAAAAAAAAGTGAACTTAGCCTTTACAAGTCTTTTTATGCATGTGCATAGATCATACATTTTCATTACATATACAATGCTGCTTCCTCTTTAGGCCCCATGCCCCATGAACACATGGCATTTAGTACAGGTGCCCTGTCCAGCGCCATTGCAGGCTGCTGGAATGAATGCAGACGTATGTGTTACTTATATGTTCCAGACTTTTGTCCCTGAGTGCATGCTGCCCTAAATGTTAGTTACACCGTCCAGCCACAATAGCTGTTCATGGGGACTTAGCAGTTTCAACAATTTGATGCTTCCCCTGATCTCTTTTTGCTGCAAGTTTATTAGACAGTCTCTCAGACTGAAAACAATAGACTGTAGGCTGTAATGACTGGAAAAATACACTATTCTCCTGATAGCTAGGTAGGTCACAGGGGACTCAGTAGTAGCAGTTTTTTTTTTTAAATTCATGGAAAGCAAGAGGTACCATGCTGCTGAATGTGTCTCTATTGCTAATGATACCCTGAAGTCCACTGATAAACAGACACTTCTGGAGGTGTCGATCTCCATTCTCCCTAGCATCTCTCACTGCTTGACTGCTGCGGTGCAATGGGCCCCGTACAAATTAAATGTAACCTAAATGTATAGAAAACCATCACCCTTGCCTCTTCACCCCATTAAATAAACACACTTACAACCATTAGGTTGCAAAGGGCAAGGCCACAGCTTTATTAAAATCCAACACATAACATGTGAACCCTTTTAAACTGGTGCCAGTCACAGTTGTACTGTGAGCACGCAATTCCAAAAGGGGGCCTGTCCTTACCATAAGTGCTGGACAGGCCTCCTACCGATTTCCAGCAAGGGCATAGCCCATTACAGACACTTTTATACTGGCAAGGTCAATAAACCAAAGCAAGTGGTGACATACAGTAGAAAAAAAGCCACATTCCTCGAAAGACTCAGAATTCCCTGGAGGCAAAACTTTCCTGAGCTCAGGCCCAGCCCATCCCCCATAACAACCAACCTTGGTGACCACTCGGCCATCTTGCCCTGCACCTGGCTATGCCCCCATCAGTCAATGCTCTCTTTCCCTGGGGTGGGGGGTTCAAGAGGCCTTCATTCTCTTGGTGACCTCCACATCACTGCTGAAGAAAGTAGCGGCTTGGAGGTCAGCAGGAAGAACTCGTAGGGGTAGCCAGCAATCCAGATAATTTATTCTCCAGTAAATGTTGGTTTGCCTTTTGGCGGACCATTTCCAAGAAAAGAAACAGCATTCAACTGCACGGCATCAGGAAAGGTACCTTTACTCTTCTTTTACAGCTATAGCTTCTCTTGGAAACTTTTCTGCAACCATGGGGTTGTTGTTAACTATAAAGCCTTCTATGAAAATTACATTGTGTGTTCATTTCCATGTTTTGGACCACGAAAAGATGATCAGCTGTGGCTTAAACTTTGAAAAGTTTAGTCTTATAAAATATTTTTACTGACTAGTAAGTGAATTGACAAAACAAAGTGATTGAACTATGCTTGTGATAAACCTATAGCATTACAGACCAGTGTGAGGATAGCACCGTGTGATTTTCAGTGAAGGAAACCACATTTGAGGATCTGATTGATACCCCAAATGTTAGAATATAATCATCTGTAAACTTACATTGTATGCAGTTGTCTACTTTGTTCGGCCAGTGTTCTGACATAAAGTGTCCACCTATCGAATAGTGTCCGGGCCGTACTGCGCAGGCACAGCACTTGCGCAGTACGGAGGACAAGGAGACTCCGAAAGTCCCTGAAGAAGAACGGCGCCTAAACCCGACCTAAAGGTTTTCTGACAAATCTGTTGGGGTGTACTAATTTTTTCTGAGTGATGTAACTGCCATGCTTTGCGCCTATCCAATTTCTACAATATGAACCTTTAAACAACTCTGTGTGGTAATAACTCACAATCCTCAGGCAAACTGATAGGCCCCGTGGACAAACTAGTAATGTTTGGAAGGGGAGAGGGGTGCAATAATCCACCCAGCAACTGGAGCGTCTGTGAATTAGGGATAGAAAGAAGTTGCCTCCTTGTGAGTGCAATCAGAGCCGTCTTTAAGGAAGGGCAAAAGGGGCAGCTGCCCTGGGCCCTGTCATTGTTGTGGGGCCCCAAGCAGCTGCCTCATACTTGACAACTATCCCAGTTTAAATTCCCTCATTCCTTGAAGTTTTAATCCTGTGTTGTGTCCCGATATCTCAGTGTGAAGTGTTGGTACTAATGCTGCCCCGACTGTGCCCTATTGTGTACAGATAACTCACCTGCAGACCCTGTGTTTACATGTAAATAACCGGCATTCATATGTAAATAGCGGCAGCATTACTAAGTAATGGGGACGGCAGTATTGATATGTAAATAAAGGCAGCATTCACATGTATATCATGCTCCCCTGCAGTGAGGAGATGATGTGCTGTAACCTCTAGCAACTAATCAGTGATCAGTATTACTGTACAGTAATCTCTAGCAACCAATTAACAAGCAGAAATCATTAGCTGTAACCTCAAGCAACTAATCAGTGAGCCGCAATGTGTGCTGTAACCTCTAGCAACCAGTCAGTAAGCAGTAATGATATGCTATAACCGCTGGCAACCAATCGCAATTGCTGCCTGATCTGATACAGTAACTGATTTTAAATCCAGATGCTATTTATTGTATGTCAGAGCAGGTGGAGAGTGAAATTGAATGGGGGGGGGGGGCCCAAGAAAAATTTTGCCCAGGGTCCAATCAATATTATAGATGGCCTAGAGCGCAATAATACCAGTATAGCATATGCTGAAGTTCTC
The DNA here is from genome assembly GCF_037356315.1 of Lithobates pipiens. Lineage (NCBI taxonomy): Eukaryota > Metazoa > Chordata > Amphibia > Anura > Ranidae > Lithobates > Lithobates pipiens. Next base: position 40,048,783 of record NW_027507789.1, read on the forward strand.
TTTCCAGTGGCAAAGTGACTTCAACTAATACATGAAAGCGGGTCAGCTTTGGGGGCCTAATAATAGCAGAAAATTGATATCGATGTCTAATCTGGTTACACCACCTTTCCTCATTTACTGTAATAGTTAGATTCTGTTGGTCTTTGCTTATATGCCCCAAACTTCTTTTCATACACTTTTGATGAATTAACCTTTTTTTTATGGAATGTTGTGAACATTTTTGTCATGTTAGTGACACTTTTAGTGATGATTCATATTTGTTGCAGTGAAAAAATGATATTGAATATTTGGATTACCACTGCAGGCCTGTTCCAGTGCCAAAAGATGGGTTCCGTTTCCTTTAGTCACAGGGCTAGAGCAATGAACCAGATGCTAAAAAGCATTGATTCTTTATACAGCAATGAAGCAGCGATCTCTCCCCAGGAGCAAAATGTGTTGCTGTGCAATTACAATAAGTGTGCTCATTTATTAAGATTGATTAGCAATCCCAGGTTGTTCTTACTAATTGTGTTAATTATTTCTGTGGAAGACTTTCGAAGTGCCATCATTTTTAATATGTGCGAATAGCAGTTCACATTTAAAGAAGTTAGGAGGAATGAGATTTGAACTGTCAGGCATGGAACCTGTATATTTACAGGGTCTGTCCGTGTATACCACACTGAAACCTGTTCAGTATACGACTGTTTTTGTGAATGGACATCACTACAGGACCAGTTCTTTATCTGGTTCCACCATTAAGACCCCTTTCAGGCGTTTTAGCACTAGAAATAGCTTCTGTAAAGTGCCTGAAAACTGCCTCCCATTCATTTCAATGGGTGCTTTCACATGGCGGTGTGCCTGCGGGACATTAGAAAAAGTCCTGCAAGCAGCATCTTTGGGGCAGTTTGGGAGCGCTGTATACAGCGCTTCCAGATGCCCTTGCCCATTGGAATGAATGGTGACCCCCCTCAGACTGGCCTGGCAGTGCTGTCACTGACCTCCTCTCTAGTGCACCGTGCAGGGCTCAGTCAGATTGCTTGAGCTTGGCAGCTCTGGTTTTATTCTACAGTCTCCGCTCCACATTCCACACATGTCTGTCTCTTCCCGTAACCCCCATCCCGGCGGCGCTCCCACTCTTCACTCCTTTCTAGGATCCCCCTCAGAGACTGCAGACATGATAAAATACAAGAGATGGTCAGAGGCTGCAGACATGATACAGAAGGTGGACAGAGACTGTGGACATACTATATGAGGTGGACAGAGGCTGCGGACATAATACAGGATGTGGACAGAGGCTGTGGACATACTACAGGATGTGGACAGTGGCTGCGGACATACTACAGGATGTGGACAGAGGTTGCAGACATACTACAAGAGATGACCAGAGGCTGCGGACATAATACAGGATGTGGACAGAGGCTGCGGACATACTACAGGAGGTGGACAGAGGCTGCGGACATACCACAGGAGGTAGAGAGAGGTTGCAGACATACTACAGGAGGTGAATAGAGGCTGCGGACATACTACAAGAGGTGGACATAGGCTGCGGACATACTACAGGAGGTAGACAGAGGTTGCAGACATACTACAGAAGGTGGACAGAGGCTACAGACATCCTACAGGAGGTGGACAGAGGCAGTGGACATACTACAGGAGGTGGACAGAGGCTGCGGACATACTACAGGACAGTGCTGTCCTGACCTGTGGAGAGGTGAAAGGGGCACAGGAGGAGGACACAGCACACTGATTAGATGTGGAGAAGTAATATGATGGTGGACACTAGACATGTGCACACTGAAATGTTTTGGAATTTATTTTTCGTCCGAAAAATAAATGTATTTAGTCCCGAAATTCGTTTTTATTTAATTTGTTTCGTTTAAAAAATGCATTTGTCTGAAAATCCAAAATAATTAAGGTCGAATCTGTCATTGAAGGCTTATGGTGTCTGTTGATTGTTCTAAGAAGATTAGACGGAGCAGCTAAACTGTACGACGCCGCAATCGTACATTTCCGGTCGAATGTTCCGCCTACAAGCTATAGTAGAATTCTAATGTTGTATGACACTAGTAATAATTATATTTATTAATTATTATTACTAGTCAACCAACATTAGAATTCTTCTATAGCCTATGGGCGGAGCATTGGAGCATAAATGTCCGCTTGCGGCGACTGCTTCGTCGAATCTTCATCTTGAATCTTTTCTCTCTCTGTCGAATTATCTTGGACTAATAGAGCTAAGGTTAGGCACATTCGACCACAGGTTCGATGGACACAGATCGCTATTGTCAGCGTCATGTCGAATCTCCTGTCTATATCAAACTGTTGCCGCAACAAAAAATAAAGTATTTGTTTATGTCGGATCTTTTCGGTTTGCGGATTCTGCGCGTTTGTTATCGTTTGTTAAAACGATAATGAAAACACCCGAATTCGGCAGAAAATGCATTTGGACGAAAACGATTGCACATGTCTAGTGGACAAAGCACATCAGTCGGTCCCCTGCATGCCACGGCTTCACTCTCCCGGCTCCCAGTAATGTCCTCCTCTCACTCTGTACCCTTTTTGCTATATCACTCCACAGTTTCACTCTCCTCCTCCTCCTCACCCCTGCTCGGCTCCTTTGCCTATGGCGAGTGCACTGCACGAACCACCGGCCCCCTTGGTCTCGATTGTCTATTAACAAATGGCGCCATTACGTTACTGCACAATGCACTGCATGGCCAAACGCATATGAGCTTTCCCGAGCCCGGCCGGCTTCAGAACGGCGCATTCGCAGTTGCATGGTCGGCACGCGGCCATCTTTTTTACGGGCACCGATGCCCGTAATGGAATTTAACAGGCAGCCTTAAAAAATTGTTACATTTATGGGCTGCCCGTAAATCTATGGGTGGTTGGCAACACTGATACACACACACAGTTACACATAGTATACATACACACAGTCACACATACACACAATATACATACAGAACACACAGTCACACGTACATACACCAGCACTTTCACCCAAAAATCAGCCTGATTGAACAAACTGTTGCCCACATCTCCTGCAATGCTGGGACTTGTAGTGCCCCAGAAGCTCACAGACACATTCGGTGGTAATGCAGGAGAGGAGGGGACTATGCCTGTGTACTGGTGGGCAGGTAATGAGCAATGAGGGTAGCAAAGATTAGGGGAGAAGTTCAGACCATGTACTTCCTCCAGAAAAATGGCCCTTCTCACATAGAAAATTGATCTAACAACTTCAGAGACAGGAGGAGCCCTGCTAGAGCAATACATCCTCCCCTCCCTCTCTGCTCACCAGGGTAAGCACTGACAAAAATACACTCAGGGCAGCTCAGCAAGCTTACCTTCCAGCAGACTGCAGCCCTTCCCACACTCCTCCCTCTCCTCTCCTCCAGCTGTCGGCATCTCCCGCTCTGAAATCAAATAAGCCGCGGGGGGGGGGGGGGGGGGTAGGGGCGTTACACTGTGTTCTTATTGGCTGAGGAGGCAGTGCAGAGGCGGGGCAGCTATAGCCTCGGGATTTACACCTCAAAATGATGTCAGTAAGGGACATTTCAGGGACAGATGAAAAATACAGAGATTTTTACATACTGTCCCTGCTTTTACTGAGGCTGGCCACCCTGATGGGGCTCCCTAATGGCCCCGGGCCCTTGGGCACTGCCCGAGTGCCCGAATGGTCAGTCCGCCCCTGCATGTGTGTGGTCCAATCTATCCTTCTGTATCATATATATTGTACATAAAAGGTGTTTTGTCCTGTTGGAACCACTCAAAAGGTCTTTACAGCAGGGCTAGAACAAATTTGCTTTGAATCTAGAAGCCAGCTAAAAAAGTTAGGAGACATTTTTTAAATCAGCTGCCGTTGCCCGGAACTACATGTCCGGGGGCTCGGGCAATAGGAATTGCTCACGCCTGGTGCCAAGCGAAAAAAGACAGAAGATGTAAAAAAATAAAAAGAAAACCCCTCTTTTTTAGTTTGTTATAAAATGTTGCAAATAAGTATTTTTTCCCCCTTCACTGATGTGTGCTGATGAGGCTGCACTGATGAGGTGGCAATGATGGGCACTGAGGAGGTGGCACTGATAGGCGGCACTGATGAGGTGGCACTGATAGGTAATAATGAGGTGGCACTCATAGGCTGCACTGATTAGGTGGCACTGATAGGCGGCAATGATGGGCACTGATAGGTTGCACTGATGAGGTGGCACAGATGGGCATTGATAGGCAGCACTAATAGGCACTGATGTGGTGGCACTGATAGGCTGCACTGATGAGGTGGTACAGATGGTCACTGATAGGTGGCACTGATGGTCACTGATAGGCGGCACTGATAAGGTGGAACTAATGGGCACTGATGAGGTGGTACTGTTAAGATGGCACTGATAGGCAGCATTGATGGGCACTAATAGGTGGCCCTGACCTATTAGTGCCCATCAATGCTGCCTATCAGTGCCATCTTAACAGTACCACCTCATCAGTGCCCATTAGTGTCACCTTATCAGTGCACTGACAAGCTGCACTTATTAGGTGGCACTCCCTGTCCACTCACTGGCGGTATAGAAAAGCGGATAGCTGAAGGCCGCAGCCCCAGCTGTCAAACTGAAAAAGAGATGCAATTTCCAGTTGCCATGGTGACCTGGCACCTGGATTTTGTTGAGACCTGCTTTACAGATATCCATGACCATGTGGGACTACCCACCTTTCAGTCCTCATTTGACTGCCAGGTTTTGACTGGGAGCTTGGTGTTTAACCACTTCCCGACCAGCGCACGACGATGTACGTCGACAGCATGGCACGGGCAGGCATATTGGCGTACATGTACGTCCAATATTCGTTGCCGCCGTGCCATCGGGAGCGCGCCGCCGGCGGCGCGCTCCCGCGCTGGTCGGGACCCCCGTGAGTCCGGTCGTGGGACCCGCGGACTCGATCGCCGCGGGCATCCCCGCGATCGTCTCACGGAGCGGCCGAATGGAGGAAATGCTGTATAAACAACATTTTCCCATTCTGCCTAGCAACTAGTGACGCTGATCTCTGCTCCATGTGATTGGAGCAGAGATCAGTGTACACTAAATGAAAGCCCAACCCCCCCACAGTTAGTAACACACCCCTAGGAACACTTAACCCCTACACTGCCACCCACTGGTTAACCCTTTCACTGCCAGTGTCATTTACACAGGAATCACTGCATTTATATAGCAGTAATTACTGTATAAATGACAATGGTCCCAAAAATGTGTCAAAAATGTCCGATGGGTCCCCGACAATGTCGCAGTCACAATAAAAATCGCAGATCGCCGCCATTACTAGTAAAAAAATAAATAATAAAAAATTATTAATAAAAATGCTATAAAACTATCCCTATTTTGTAAACGCTATAACTTTTGCGCAAACCAATCAATAATCGCTTATTGCGATTTTTTTTACCAAAAATATGTAGAAGAATACGTATCGGCCTAAATTGAGGGAAAAAAATGTTTTTTTATATATTTTTGGGGGATATTTATTATAACAAAAAGTAAAAAATAATGCGTTTTTTTCAAAATTGTCGCTCTATTTTTGTTTATAGCGCAAAAAATAAAAACCGCAGGGGTGATCAAATACCACCACAAGAAAGCTCTATTTGTGGAAAAAAAAGGACGTCAATTTTGTTTGGGAGCCACGTCGCACGACCGCGCAATTGTCAGTTAAAGCGACGCAGTGCCGAATCACAAAAAGTGGTCTGGTCTTTGACCAGCAAATTGGTTCGGTCTGAAAGTGGTTAAAGGAGTTGTAAACCCTTTAATGCATTCTATGCATTAAGGTGAAAGACCCTTTGTGCTGCAGCAGCTCCCCAGAGCCCCCCTTTTTCTTACCTGAACCTGACCGGTCCAGCAATGGGGATGAGCACAGTAGCTCCAGCAGTTGTCTCGGGTCCTCATTGGATAGATTTATAGCAGCAGGAGACATTGGGTCTTACTGCTGTCAATCAAATCCAGTGACACGGGAGCTGGGGCCCAGTCCTGCCGTCTGTGTCAATGGATGCAGCAGCAGGACTCAGGAGCATGCCTGCACGAGTGCTCCCATGGAAAGCGAGGAGGGGCCAGGAGCGCCACCAGGGGACCCCAGAAAAGGAGGATTGGGGCTGCTCTGTGCAGAACCCTTGCATAGAGGAGGTAAGTATGTTTGTTATAAAAAAAAGGAAGCTTTACAATCACTTTAATATTTTGGGGGGTGCGGCAAACAAACATGCCCCCTCCCCCGCGGGAGATGATGGGCGGACATCAGTGACCCCCCCCCCCCCCCAAGAGACGGATAGCGGCGATCATTTCTAAGTCTGAGGACACGCTTCCTGATTAGCTGGGAGGAAAATCAGGAAGACAATTGAATATTAGTTCCCTATTGTCACACAACTGGGTGGGCTCAGGGCGCAGTGCTCTGCACCCCGAGCCCACCCTTTTTGAAGCCAATTACAGCCTCAGGCTCTAATCATGTGCTTAATAAAAAAAAAAAAACCTTAGTGTGCGTCTGGCACCCTGTATGTAGATTACGGGACAGGTGCATGGATTAGGGAGGCGGCAGCCACTGGAGCTTACCTTCTGCACTTCTGGGTAGGGGGAGAACTGCTTCTGCTGTGATTTGTCACAGCAGAAGCCAATCAGCAGGTGCCGGCCAATGGATATCCAACTGCACCCACTGATCATCAGGAAAAACACAGAGAAGGGAACTCTGCCTATGTAAAAAAGGCAGAGCTCTGTTCTGACAGGAGAGAAGTAGGCATTTTCTTTTCATGGGAAAGAAAATCTCTCACTTCCCTTAGTAAAAGCAACACACATAGTACACACAAACACTAGCTAGGCACACATTTAACTCTTTGATCGCCCCTGATGTTTAACCTCTTCCCAGCCAGGGTCATTAGTACAGTGACAGTGCATATTTTTAGCACTGATCACTGTATTATGCCACGTACACACAATCGGACTGTCCGGCGAACAATCCGCAGGACTTTGCAGTGAAGGTCTGCCGGACTTTCTGAACGAGCGGACCTGCCCACACATGCCCGGATTTTTCCGGCGTGGAAAAATCAACATGGGGACAAGGTGCTTTGGGGTGGGGGGGCCGCAGGGCCCTCCTTCCCCAAAGCACCCCCCCATGTTGAGGGCACGTGGCCTGGTACGGGTCAGGAGGGGGGGGTGCTCGTTCGTCCCCACCCCCTTTCCTGACAGGCCGGGCTGCGTACTCGGATAAGGGTCTGCTATGGACTTTGGGGGGACCCCCATTTTTTCGGTGTAGGGGTTCCCCTTTAAATCCATACCAGGTGACAGGGCTCGCGAGGTGTCAATCTCGCCAATGGAGGCAGCGACATTGACTTCCTTCGCTAGTTCCGTCTACCTGGAGTCAGGTTCAAATTGAACAGACTTTTCTACGTGTGTGGGCAAGTCCGTTCATTTCAAAAGTCTGGCGGACTAGTACACAGACGGACGGATTCTCCACCGGACTGTCGAGTTCGGCGGACAATTTTGAGTCAAAATTTCTAATGCCGCGTACACACGATCGAATTGTCCAGCGTATTTAGTCTGGCAAACAATCCGGCGGATAGTCCAGCGGACTTTCTTCCAAACGGACTTGGCCACACACGGACACACAGAAAGTCCGGCGTTTGCTAGCGCGATGACGTACAGCACATACGACGGGACTAGAAAAAGGAAGTTCAATAGCCAGTAGCCAATAGCTTCCTTTTCGTACTTGCTTCTGAGCATGCGTCATTCTTAGTCCACCGGACTAGCATACTGACGAACGTATTGTCCGCTGAAACCCAAGTTTGATTGGATTGCAAAAATACTTTCTAAGTCCGCCGGACTTTACGCTGATAAAGTCCACTGAAGCCCACACACGATCGGATTGTCCGGTGAAATGCGTTTCGGCGGACTAAGTACACCGGACAATTTGATCGTGTATGTATGTGGCATTAGTCCGCCGGACTTTTGGAAAGAAAAAGTCCGCCAGAGCACACACACGGGCAGATTGTCCGGTGGACTCTGGTCCGCCGGATAATCCGATCGGGTGTACGATGCATTAGTGTCACTTGTTCCCACAAAGTGTCAGTTAGTGTCAGAATGTCTGCTGCAATACCGCTATAAGTCGCTGATCGCCGCCATTACTAGTACCGTATATACTCGAGTATAAGCCGAGATTTTCAGCCTCTTTTTTGAGGCTGAAAGTGCCCCCCTCGGCTTATACTCGAGTCACCGCTGTCTGACTGCCCGAACAGCGTGTCGAGCAGACAGACAGCGGCCATTCTACCTTTCAAAAGCCGCGCCTCCGCCTCCGCCTCCGCCTGTGATAGGCGGAACACTCAATTTCCCAGCAGTCAGTGTTCCGCCTATCACGGACATCGGCTCATCCTCGGATGAGCCGATGTCCGTGATAGGCGGAACACTGACTGCTGGGAAATTGAGTGTTCCGCCTATCACAGGCGGAGGCGGAGGCGCGGCTTTTGAACAGGGGAATGGCCGCCAGGGCGCCGACGAAGAGCGGCGATCCTGGCATGGGACGACACGGAGGCTCGGGACGGGACGACACGGAGGCTCGGGACGGGACGACACGGAGGCTCGGGACGGGACGACACGGAGGCTCGGGACGGGACGACACGGAGGCTCGGGACGGGACCGGACGGACACAGGTAGGCTGGACACACAAGGCTGCACGGACACACACACACACACACACACACACACACACACACACACACACACACACACACACACACACAGGGATGGATGGATGGATGGACACACACACACACACAGGGATGGATGGATGGATGGATGGACACACACACACACACACACACAGGGATGGATGGATGGATGGACGCACACACACACAGGGATGGATGGATGGACACACACACAGGGATGGATGGATGGACACACACACAGGGATGGATGGATGGACACACACACAGGGATGGACGGACACACAGGGATGGACGGACACACAGGGATGGACGGACACACAGGGATGGACGGACACAGAGGGATGGACGGACACACACAGGGATGGACAGGCATATCTCACCCTCGGCTTATACACGAGACAATAGGTTTCCCAGTTTTTTGGGGGTAAATTGGGGGCCTCGGCTTATACTCGGGTCGGCCTATACTCGAGTATATACGGTATATAAAAAAAAAAAACAGTACATATCCCATTGTTTGTACACGCTATAACTTTTGCACTTACAGTGCCTTGCGAAAGTATTCGGCCCCCTTGAACTTTTCAACCTTTTGCCACATTTCAGGCTTCAAACATAAAGATATAAAATTTTAATTTTTTGTGAAGAATCACCAACAAGTGGGACACAATTGTGAAGTGGAACAAAATCTATTGGATATTTTAAACTTTTTTAGCAAATAAAAAACTGAAAAGTGGTGCGTGCAAAATTATTCGGCCCCTTTACTTTCAGTGCAGCAAACTCACTCCAGAAGTTCAGCGAGGATCTCTGAATGATCCAATGTTGTCCTAAATGACTGATGCTGATAAATAGAATCCACCTGTGTCTAATCAAGTCTCTGTATAAATGCACCTGCTCTGTGATAGTCTCAGGGTTCTGTTGAAAGCGCAGAGAGCTTTATGAAGACCAAGGAACACACCAGGCAGGTCCGTAATACTGTTGTGGAGAAGTTTAAAGCCGGATTTGGATACAAAAAGATTTCCCAAGCTTTAAACATCCCAAGGAGCACTGTGCAAGCGATCATTTTGAAATGGAAGGAGTATCAGACCACTGCAAATCTACCAAGACCTGGCCGTCCCTCTAAACTTTCAGCTCAGACAAGGAGAAGACTGATCAGAGATGCAGCCAAGAGGCCCATGATCACTCTGGATGAACTGCAGAGAACTACAGCTGAGGTGGGAGAGTCTGTCCATAGGACAACAATCAGTCGTACACTGCACAAATCTGGCCTTTATGGAAGAGTGGCATGAAGAAAGCCATTTCTCAAAGATATCCATAAAAAGTCTCGTCTAAAGTTTGCCACAAGCCACCTGGGAGACACACCAAACATGTGGAAGAAGGTGCTCTGGTCAGATGAAACCAAAATCAAACTTTTTGCCCACAATGCAAAACGATATGTTTGGTGTAAAAGCAACACAGCTCATCACCCTCAACACACCATCCCCACTGTCAAACATGGTGGTGGCAGCATCATGGTTTGGGCCTGCTTTTCTTCAGCAGGGACAGGGAAGATGGTTAAAATTGAGGGGGAAGATGGATGCAGCCAAATACAGGACCATTCTGGATGAAAACCTGTTGGAGTCTGCAAAAGACCTGAAACTGGGACGGAGATTTATCTTCCAACAAGACAATGATCCCAAACATACAGCAAAATCTACAAAGGAATGGTTCACAAATAAACGTATCCAGGTGTTAGAATGGCCAAGTCAAGTCCAGACCTGAATCCAATCGAGCATCTGTGGAAAGAGCTGCAAACTGCTGTTCACAAATGCTCTCCATCCAACCTCACTGAGCTCGAGCTGTTTTGCAAGGAAGAATGGACAAGAATTTCAGTCTCTCGATGTGCAAAACTGATAGGGACATACCCCAAGCAACTTGCAGCTGTAATCGCAGCAAAAAGTGGCTCTACAAAGTATTAACGCAAGGGGGCCGAATAATTTTGCACGCCCCACTTTTCATTTTTTTATTAGTTAAAAAAGTTTCAAAAATCCAATAGATTTCGTTCCACTTCACAGTTGTGTCCCACTTGTTGGTGATTCTTCACAAAAAATAAAAATGTTATATCTTTATGTTTGAAGCCTGAAATGTGGCAAAAGGTTGAAAAGTTCAAGGGGGCCGAATACTTTCGCAAGGCACTGTATGTAGTAGAATACATATTGGCCTAAATTTATGAAGAAACTTGATTTTTAAATATTTTTTACTGGATATGTTTTATATCAGAAAGAAAAAAAAAATACACATACACATATATATATATAATTTTTTTCAAAATTCTCATCTTTATTTGTTTATAGCGCAAAAAATAAAAAAATGCAGTGGTGATCAAATACCACCAAAAGAAAGCTCTATTTGTGGGAAAAAAGGAAATGTTTGGGTACAACATTGCCTGACCATGCAATTGTCAGTTAAAGTAACACAGAGGCGTACCACAAAAAAAAATGCTGCGGTCATGAAGGAGGGGTAAACCTTCCAGAGGTCAAGTGGTTAAAGCGCACAGTTTCAGTATTGTAAAGTCACATACAAACCAATCAAGAATAGAAGGGAGATAGCGGCAATCACAACACAAGTCAGTCAGATGTGTTTCTGAGCATGTGCTTCAGCTGATAACAATTCTAATTTCCTTTGTCTTTATTGAAACACACCCCATTAAAAATTCACAGTGCTGGAGGAAAATGTAAGTGAACCCATAGAGTCATAAGCTGGTCGAACCTCCTTTGGCAGCAATGACTTCAAGCAAGCGCTTTCAGTAGTTCTGGAACACATTTGGACAACGTTCCGGAGGAATTTTTGACCCTTCCTCTTTAAAACCTGCTTCAGCTCAGACACATTTGTAGGCTGTCTGGTGTGAACGGCTCTCTTGAGATCATTCCACAGCATCTCTATAGGGTTAAATGCTAAGTTCACCTTTCCAGGCAGAATTTCACTTTTCATAATAGATAGAAGCTCTAATGTCTTTTCTGCCCAAACCATTCCTATGTGCTTATCTCTCACCTAGTTCATGGCAGCTTTAAGGCTGGGTTCACACTATTGTGAATTGGATGCGGCTTTCCCCACATCCAATTCGCATTTCAGGAGACTGTGACTGGCTCTCTGTGGAGCCAGTTCACACATCTCTGGAGGGGCCTCAGTGCAAATTGCACAGGAGCCCTGTGCGTCTTCTGGTCTGTTTCAGTTCCGAATTCAGCCAAAAATTCAGGCTGAAATCGGACCGGAAACTGTGAATGGGGACGCACCGGACCCCTGTTTGAGCCACTCTGTGCTTAAAGCGGAGTTCCACCTAAAATTGGAACTTCCGCTTTAAGTGACGATGACCCCCTGCCCCAGTTGAAGGCCTGTTGGTCGAAACGCGTAGGGATTACTATACTTGCTTTCCACATTGCTTTTATTTATTTTTAAGTGATCACTTTTTATGCAATCATCTGTTATTTGATGCCTTGTAAAAAATGTTATATGTGATTAAACATCTTCTATTTTTATGACCTGCGCCATATGGAGCTTCTTTTTCTTTTTTCAAAAAGGTCAATATGTAACAATGTTCCATTCTGTCACTGGTCCTTCATACTGACCTGTTATTGAGGTACAATCTGCATCTACCTGGAAAACGTGCCTCAGTTCCAGGTAGTCGGTTGTCTTACTTGGATCTACATTGGCTGATTGACACGTTTTCTTCTGGAGTGATCCTTCCATAAGGCTTCGTCTACCTCTCAGTCGGTGGTACTGATGAGCAACTGGCTTTCGGCCAACACACGCCCTATTGACCCACTGTCGTATGACAGGTGGGTCCAACTTGTCTGGTAAGAAGTACCCATCGATTATCTTCTATTAGATAATGTTCATGTCGTCGCGTTTGGAGTCTTAGCCTTTGTACACACGGTCGGACATTCCGACGGAAAATGTCCGATCGGACCGTGTTGTCGGTTAATCCGACCGTGTGTGGGCTCCATCGGTTTGAGAGCTGGATATAAAAAATTTCCGACAACATGATCCGATCGGACTTTGTCCGATCGTTTGTAGAGAATTCCGATCGGACAAAGTGCCACGCATGTTCAGATCAAATTCCTAGACCAAAGCTATTGGCTACTAGCCTGAACGTAGTCCCGTCATAACTAAATAACGTAATCACCTTACAAACGAACGGATTTTCCGACAACTTTGTCTGACTGTGTGTATGCAACACCAGTTTCGGACAAAATCCGTCGGACAAAATCCGATGGGTTTTGTTGTCGGAATGTCCGACCGTGTGTACAAGGGCTTACAGTCATCCTCGTGTCCATATCATCCTATCATTTGACACAGAGGATTTTATCATATTTATTTGATTGGATATTTTTTGAGTATTTTTTAAGCCGCGTACATACGGGCGGACTGTCTGGCCAACTTAGTCCGTCAGACAATCCGACGGACAGTCCGTCATACTTTCGAATGAACGGACTTGACCACACACGGATACACAAACAGTCCGTTGAAAGCTTGCGCGATGACGTGTACAGCACGTACGACGGGACTAGAAATAGGAAGTCCAATACACAGCAATGCAACCTTCCGCCGTGTAAATCCTTTCTGAGCATGCGCCATTCTTAGTCCGTCCAACTAGCCTACTCACGAGCGGATTGTCCGCTGAAACCAAAGTATGACGGACAATATTACGGAAATTCCGAAATACTTAGTCCGCCAGACTGCACGCTGAAAAAGTCCGCTGAAGCCCACACACGAGCGGACTGTCCGCTGAAATGTGTTTCGACGGACTAAGTTGGCCAGACAGTCCGCCCGTGTGTACGCGGCTTTAGTATTTTGACTTCATTATGTTATAGTCACCACACTTTATTATTGTATGTTGTTTTTACATCTTTACAGGTTTACACCACTGTTATTTTGTATTATAACACCTTCCTATACCAATTGTTGTGATATACATTTGGTCCATCATCTTCACGGTTTTTCATTACATTTTTGATATATTTAGTGCTAAATTTTTGTATTCACTATCAATTCTGGACTTTGTTTTAGTGTTAGCAGCTTTGTGTATTCTGTTTTGTTTTATATAGTGGTTCAGCGCAGCAATTTTCCATACATTTTTCACCCTCTGACATGTCACATTTGGCATGTCATCTTTTTTTTGGGGGAGGAGTGGGTATCCAGTTTTTATGGGCACCAGCTCCCACTTCCTCCTCTGGCTCCGCGGCGCCAAAAGGAAGTTCCCCCCTCCCTCCCTGCAATCTTCTGGGACACGTCACAGGTCCCAGAAGATTGACATTCACAGCGTGCAGCGCGGCTCGTGCATGCGCAGTGAGCGCTCGGCTGCGAAGCCACAGCCGGGTGCCCACAGTTAGAATTCCGGCACCGCAGAGAGGAGGGGAGAGGAGCGAGGCTTAAAAAACAAAATATAATACGGCGCACTCTGAATATGACTAGTAAACAAACTCATATAGTGTTGAATAGGAAAGAACATTATAGTACAAATAGTATAAATAGTATTAATGACCACAGTGGGCTCTTACAGTCAGTAATGTCCATGAAGTATAAGGTAAAATATTAAAAATAGTTAAAATAATTAAAAAGAAACAGTCCATAGGGGGCTGCCAGTTCCGAGTAGAAATGTAAAAAGTGCTCTGAAAAAGACAAATGGAAGAGGAACGTCACCTTCTAAGTGCAGTAAAACTGTAAATTTTAATAAAATTTTAAACATCAATACACTCACAAAAGTGGTTCATAGATGGGCATTGTAATAATTTCAGCATCTGCTAGTCGCCGTCAGAGAGGAGAGGCCATCAGCTGTAAATCCGGCAGAGGGATAGATGATGTGGATGGTCCCAGGCCCGGAAACACAACTGGATACATTGTTTCCGGTGGTTGTGGAGCGCAAACACTAGGCACCAGTGTTGGCGGGGATCGGCGTCACTTCCGGGCGTCACTTCCGGGTTAGCGGGAAGGAGCTCGCGTTCGGGACATGCATTTGAGAGGAGCGGGGATTCATATGCCCACATTGCTGGACCCTGGGGCAGGTGATTGTCTGATTATTAAAAGTCATCTTTGTAGCTGCTGACTCTTAAATGGGTGGAACTCCGCTTTAAGTGTGAAATCAGCCTCAATCTTCACTTCTCAGTTCAAAATGCAAAAAAATAAAATGCTCTTTGAGACCTGACTTCCTGCAGCATCATGTAACCTTCCAGGAAACGTCATATCCCATCATGCACTGCCTTACTGCATCACAGAATAGGGTGTGTTTACTTCCGTGTACCACATCTCCCTCATTACTACACCATTTTTTTTGTTATTTCCACCCACTTTCCTACTTCTGCATTTCATTCACACCATACAATGCAATTGTACAATCTCAGATCTACCATCAGCTATATAGTGCAAGGGCCTGCCTGGTTTGATACTAATTGAATAGATTGTTCAGGTATGTCCTCCTATTACATAGCTTTGGTAAATATAAAGGACATTGTACAATTAGATTGCATAGTTTATGGTCAAGTTTATATAAGTAACAAATCAAATTCTAATTGTGCTACCAAAATAAAAAAGAAAGAAAATAGTAGCCAGCATCAACAATGATACAATTGCGTAAAAAATGTGGAAACAAAAAAAATGCAGTGCTAAAATAGTCAATCACCAAGCAGTGAAGATGAGTGAGAAACAACAAATCAGTGGCTTAGTTAGCACTAAGCCAAAAAATATGGTAATATGAACGGTGTTAGTAAACCCATAAAAAGTTTCCTTTGACATAACAAACTGGTGATAAGTGAAAACAAAAAAAAGCAAAAAAACACACACAAAAAAACCAAAACACCATGAAAATAAAATGGATGGATGACTTGAAGTCAGGCACAGAACAAAGGAGGAACAATAGTCCCTTTAACCATATAAAGTCCTTTCACAGTGGAGAGTGGCCGGAACTAGTAATGATACAGAACGTCCCAATATCTCCACAAATGAAATAATGAGGGCAATCCAATCACTAACTCTTGGGGTGTCTTCTTACAAATAACACAGCTCACTATGCATACACAGAAAAGGTAATGGGTACGCTTACCCGAAGGTGTGGACCCACACACCTTAGTGGTGAGTCATTCAGGCATCAAATAATGGTTATCTCAAATCCTCCCATAGGGATGGCGTGGATTCCAGCTGTGCCAAACGATCCTCTGTGATCTCTCCAATCAGGGTGTTGAATATGTAATGCCACGAAATTGGACTCTCCAGAAGTACGACATAAATTCACACCCCAAACAGGTGCATAAAAATAAAAGAAGGAAAAAAAAACGGGAAAAAAACAGAAGGCCTCCTCATAGAGCAGATTAATCCAATAAAAATGGTAATTTATTAAGATAAAAAATCAATAAAAATTGCATACATGCATGTACAAGCGATCAGTGAAGAGGGGTACACAGCAACAAATATCGATATCGACAATATCGATAAAAAAAACATGGAAAATCTCACCTGCAGGCTATGTACCCTGCAGGCGAGATTTTCCACGCTTTTTTATCGATATTTTTCTTCACTGATGGCTACCGCGCAATTGTCAGTTTAAAGCGACGCAGTGCCGAATCGCAAAAAGGGACCTGGTCCCTTTGGTTAAAGGTGGCCATGCACTATACAATCTGATTGTATGATCTCCTGAATTACCAAAACAATATAATAAGAGGACACATCTATCTATCCAACATATATATATATATCTATATATATATATATATATATATAGATATATATATCTATATATATATATATATATATATATATATATATTCATAAATTTTCATAGCAACTCCCCCTAACTCCCTCCCTCTAGTTCTAAAAGGTTCTCCAACCTTCCAGATGAGGCACCAGAGCACTACCAGGATGAGTCATCCAGCCCTGGCCTCTAGTAACCCCGACCCAATTCAATGACTCAGGCTATTCCTGGCCAGAATATGCCTTTACCTACTCTCAACACTAGTAGCACACACCAGAGCACTGATGGCGAACCTTGGCACCCCAGATGTTTTGGAACTACATTTCCCATGATGCTCAACTACACTGCAGAGTGCACGAGCATCATGGGAAATGTAGTTCCAAAACATCTGGGGTGCCAAGGTTCACCATCACTGCACTAGAGGGTGCTACTAGACACGTGCAATTTGTTTCAGTCCGAATACAAATTCAGACACGATTTTAGTTATTCGGAGATTCAGATGTATACAGTAAACATCTCCTAAATGGCGCACGTTTAAGAGATATTTACAGTACCTATAAGTAAGCCTTAATCTAAGTTTACCTATAGGTACAAATAATATAGGAAGGTATACAACCTCTTTAAATTTGATGGTTGGAAACTTGGCCTAAGCAAAACTTCCAAAATGGATGGGCTATGTCTAAATATTTCCCTCACTTGTATCTTTGAAAGATTCCTTATAAGAGTGAAAAGATTTGAAGCCATTGTCCTAAATTCAAGGTGATGCCAACTATTCACTCTCAAGGATTCTTTGGAGATGACAGGTGTTGAGAGACCGCTGTACAGATATGATGGATGTTGAGTTGTTTGGACGTTTGATGGATATGTATAGTGTTGTGAGATGTGTCCTGAGGAGCTTTACTAGCATCAGAGCCCTATTGTTGTCACAGAACTACCTCCTCTCCTATTCCTGCACAATAATTCTCACCCCGCTTATTCATTTGATGCATTTACCTTGGGCGGGGGGGTAGAACAACTAAGGCCTGCATTGGGCATTGACTATAAATTAAGACAAACTAAGGACTAGCTAAAAGCCTCTCTTATGGAGCATATATCTGGGCTCATAGATTACACAGAAGGTACATTGCGATAAATTCTGTGTGGAGTGATCTATCTTTCTAGCAATTATACATACTTACCTAAACACTCCATACATTATAGTAGAATGTTTGAACTATTGGTAACTATGAATCAAAGAGCCCCGTAGAAAAATCTCGATCGGGCCCACTGACTAACTCTCTCCGTAGCAGCTGGCAGTGTCAGTGGTGACAGTACATGTCACTGATCTTAAAGGGGTTGTAAACTCTTACCATTTTTCACCTTAATGCATTCTATGCATTAAAGTGGAGGGCCACCCTAAAATAAAAAATGGCATTAAAATTCGTAAAAAATAAAATAAAAAATATATATAAAAAAAAAATGTTTAGCTTATCTGAAACTGCTGTTGCTAGGCAGTCTTCCTAATCTGCCTCTTCCTATTCCGCGGCACTTCCTTCTCTTCAGCGAGCGGCCCTGTTGCCTTCTGGGACATGTGTGTGTCCCAAAACACAATGGGGCCATTCTCAAAGAGCAGTAGGAAACCGGCAGTGAAGCCGCAAGGCTCCACTGCTTGTTTCCCTTCATTAAGATGGAGGCGCCGGCAGTCGATCCGTGGACGGATCGGCCTCGGGCGGACGACATCGCAGGCTCACTGGACAGGTAAGCGTCCTTATTAAAAGTCAGCAGCTACAGTGTTTGTAGCTGCTGACTTAAAAAAAAAAAAAATAATAAATAGCGTCCGGAACGCCCCTTTAAGGTGAAAAACAGTTTTGAATGCAGCAGTGCCCCCAAACCCCCCTTATACTTACCTGAGTACCGAAATTTGCGTGATAGGAACGAGCACACCAGCTCCAACCGGTGTCTCATGTCCTGGTTGGATAGATTGATAGAAGAGCAGCCATTGGCTCCCGCTGCTATCAATCAAATCCAATGACGTGGGCGCCGGGGGGCGGGGCCGAATCATACATTCGGGGCTATGGACGTCAAATGCTAGATTCAGGAGCACGCCCGCAAGGTAATCCCCTTGGGAGTGCGCTTATCCTAGGGGGTTATCTGATGTCGGGAGGAGCCGCGAGAGCTGCCAAGGGACCCCAGAAGAGCAGGTTCGGGGCCACTCGGTGCAAAATGAGCTGCACAGTGGAGGTTAGTATGATATGTTTGTTATTTAAAAAAAATAAAAAATTAACTTTTACAATCACTTTAACAAAAAGTATACCAGAATCAAGAGCAGGGGGCAGGAGAGCTGTCAGCATAGTCAGTTCACTGCTAGGAAGCAGTGCCTTGGATAAAAGTTATAGTTGTATTAGCAATAAAAATGACCATATTGATATTTTACGTTAAGGCAAAATTATCACTCTTCTTGCACACAATTACTTTTAACCAGTTCCCGCTTGGTCTATAGCTCCTAACTGTCCCTGATTTGGAGAAATGTCCCTCTGTCCCTCTTTCCCCCTTATTTGTCCCTCATTTTGGTCTGATCTGTATATTTGAATATAAAATGCACTAAAATTTAAATTTATATAATTTTTATAGTGTTTCCCAGTGCTAAACCTTTCGTCTGATTTCTAAATTGCTGCCTTTGTACATTTTAAAAGCCAATATAAAGGAATAGCAGGTGGTAAAAAAAAGTCCTTGTGGATTTAATTAACCTTTTTTTTGGTTAATTCTCCTTTAAGGGGGTGTGACGGGAGCGTGTCCTATGCCTACATACGTTTGTTAGTAGGTGTCCCTCTTTCCCATCTGAAAATGTTGGGAGGTGTGCAAGATAACGCTGGCGGGAACCTCTCGTCGATCCAGGTGGCCGTCATACGATGTCCTCCCCCCCCCCCCGATGCAGCCATGGGGCCGCGCAGCAGCATGATCTGTCATCGGCTTTGTCCACCGGATGACTGATCACTGTACCAGCCTGCTGCCGGCACCATGTGACCGCTTTAATCAATCCCAGCAGGTCACATGACAGTTGTAAAAAATGGATAGCCTCCTTTCAAGCCATCCATTGTATAGATTTGTGTTGCTAGCTGTGATTGGTCAGTGTGATCACATGGTACAGACTGGGTCAATCAAAGCCCATCGGTGCCATGTGATTAACTCTAGCCCATCACAGCTAACCACAACAAAACAGACTGAATTAATCAATTTTTTTCAGTAAAATGCTAGCATAGAGCAATGAAATTCATTGCTTTATGGAAACATAATGTGTAAAAAAATAAATAAAATACTGATCACTTCCCCAGAGTAGTACAATGTTACTATGGTAACATTATATTAGTCTGGTCAAAGTATGTTAAAAAAAAAAAATTATAATTACAACTTAGTTGTTCTATTAGGTTTTAGTTGGGGAGAAACTCTGGGATTGTTTTACTGCATTTTGACTGCATATGGTGTACAGGATTAAAGAGGAAGTAAAGCCTGGAAAAAAAAAAATACAGCCTGCAAGGCAAAGTCATAATGAGCTAGTATGCATAGCATACTAGCTCATCATGAATAACTTACCTGAGATCGAAGCCCCCGAAGCGACCCTCGTCCACATCCTTCATCGCTGCCATGATACCCGGAGTGACTTCCGGGTATTATGGCTCTGATGCTATGACTGGCTGGAGCCATAATGACGTCACTCCGGCGCATGCGCACGGGAGCTGTCAGTGACGGCATGTTCACCTTCACTTGCGATGCGCATGTGCCGTAGACAGCGGTGCCCGGTTTTTGTAAAATATCTCCTTAACCGCGTAGGTTAAGGAGATATTACTTGCACCTACAGGTAAGCCTTAATCTAGGCTTACCTGTAGGTTAAAGTGGCCCCAGAGGGTTTACAACCACTTTAATTTCATTCTGTATCAGAAGTTTTAAATAATTTACATTTTTATTATAGCTACACAAATGCTTATCACTGCATAGAGGGGGATCTGTTACTTAACTTATTTTAATTTAATATTTTGGTATGTCTGGTCAGCGATATGCACCTTTTTTTATGAATTGGGCTGCATTTGCATTTGGCTTTAAGGCTTTGATGAAGAAGGCACACTGCTTGAAATGCGTTAGCCATTAACACACTGATGTTAGGGAGTACTCTATCATGTCATATTTATGCTTCTTCTTGGAAGGGGTTTAACTGATAATGTATGAAGCTTCTTAACTATGCCAGTGTGCTCAGTGTTTTATTAGTAAGAGGTTTCTTCTCTGACCTGTATCCTGGACCTGCTGAGTGGATTGCCAATCTAGGACTAAGTGAGTGCACTGAGTGAAGAGTAAATGCATTCCATTTGTATTTAGGCTTGCTTGATCCCCCCTCAAGTATTTTTTTGTCCATGGGTGCTGTACATACTGCTGCTTTTAATTTGAAGCAGCTGCTTCCAAACTGCTCAGTTTATGTAAATTTTTAGGAAAACAAATAATTTTTTTTACTTTTGTTGCCTATGACTAGTTTCTTCAACAAAAAAAAAAAAAAATGATGTAAACTGAATGTAGCCTCCCTGTCGGTATGATTATGTCCGATTTTTGCATCTCAAAGCGGTACAATTGTTTTGCATAGAAATTTGGCGTTTTATATTGTAGGCCTGTAATTCTTAGCAATAACACATTTAAATCTGTCCAAACCAGAGTCTAGTAGATATCACGGGATGATAAAAGTTTGAAACACAAAATCATAAATTATAATATAATAAATAACTATAAATAATTATAAAAAAATAATAAAATAATAATAATAATACAATTAATTTCCCCACGATTCACTATCGCTCAATTCTTCAAGTGTTCTAATTCGCTATCGCTGTTTTCTAGCTGGTCTCAAACCACTTTTGACGTAAAGAGACACTTTTTGGTTGCTATGGACAATCTCCAGTTTCCAGGCAGAAAGAACAGTATATATAATATAAAACTGCATGCAGGGCACTGGACAAAGCACTAGGGACAAAAGGGATGTGAAATAATTTCATAGAGTAATGTAATCTGTAAGATTACAGTGTACTGTATATCTTATGTATTTTACATTTTTTTAATTTGCCGCCAGGCTCCGCCCCATGAGTCGCGACGCTCGCAAGGAACCTAGCCCGGCACACAGGACATCGGGGCAGAGGACAGACCCCCCCCAGACACAGCGGGGAGACATCGCAGGATCCTGGGGACAAGGTATGTACAGGTACACTACACCAGGATCCTGCAATGCAATGCAGTGTGGCTCAGGGTTACCGCTAATGGTACTGAAATTTAACCCTGAGCCACAATCTGGAAAACCACCAGTGAGGTTAATGAACTGAAGATTGAGGTGCAAACTGATATAAATTGATGAACCTGAATCAATATTCATCCGTTTTTTTTTTTTTTTTTAGCAAAAAGGTGACTGAACTGATGATGTCTGTATGAAAGGACCCATAGGATCCTCTCGCATGTTGCCACTCCCACTCCATTCTGCAGGGAATCCTTAAGCAGATCTCTTGCTGAATCAGAACTGAATGGGATAGATGTCAGTTTTGTGATATCCATGCCAACTCTGTTTTTGTCAGCATTTTGACAAGTGGCGGGTGATTCTCAAAATTTTTTGGGGGGGGGGGCAAACAAACTGAAAAATTCTGAAAAAAAACTCATCAATTGCAGCCTCAATGTGCCCATCAAAAGCAGCCACTGTGCCCATCAAAAGCAGCCACTGTGCCCATCAAACGCTGCCACTGTGCCCATCAAATGCACCGTGCATGCAGGTACGTGGAGGCTGAAGCAAGGTGCAGAGTGAGACAAGCCAGATCAGATACAGAGGAATCAAGGTACATCAGAGATATCACTAAGAATGGTCAAGTTCAAGCAGAGGTTTGGCAACAGAGAAATCCAGAGGTAAAGCTGAAGAAAGGTCAAGCAAGCCGAGGTCAGGAATAGAGAGAATCAGAGGAGTCAGGTAGCCAGCTAACGATCAGATTTAGGCTAGGCATCCTCAAACGGAAGGTAGAGGAGCGCAAGGTCTCTAACATCCACCAGCTCTGTGATGTCATCATGGAGGAGTGGAAGAGGACTCCAGTGGAAACCTGTGAAGCTCTGGTGAACTCCATGCCCAAGGGGGTTAAGGCAGTGCTGGAAAAAAATGGTGGCCACACAAAATATTGACACTTTGAGACCAATTTGGACATTTTCACTTAGGGGTGTACTCACATTTGTTGCCAGCGGTTTAGACATTAATGGCTGTGTGTTGAGTTATTTTGAGGGGACAGCAAATTGACACTGTTATACAAGCTGTACACTCACTACTTTACATTGTAGCAAAGTGTCATTTCTTCAGTGTTGTCACATGAAAAGATATAATAAAATATTTACAAAAATGTGAGGGGTGTACTCACTTTTGTGAGATACTGTATATACAGGGCTGAGGAGGAGGAAGAAGAGACCTTAGGTGCACACAAGGCTTCAACATACTGTAAATGTAAAGCTCCAAGGTTTACAGTGCAGGCAGCTATTAGACTCTCAATTACACTGCAGTAAGCTTGTCACTTTAACTGAGCATGTGTAAGTTACTGTCTGACAGGTATCCAGACAGTGTAATAATAACAGCCTATGATGGTATGTATGAGACGGAGAAGGAAGGGCGCACATTTTTAGTATGTTCTCTGCCCTTGTACTCTTTAATTAGACTCTCAGACCTGCATAACCCACCCATTTTAATAAGGTATCGTTATGAGAAAAATTTACATAAGCCAGTTTTATTTTAAATAATGGTAATTATATGCTGAGAGTAAAAATAAAGCATTTACGTACTTTTCCAGTGGTTAGTTGGATTGCCCGCTCATATTTGCCACATGACGAGAGACTTCGTAGATACCTGCTTATATTTTTAGAGAGCATATTGCATATATATTTAGCTTAAAGGAAAATTCCACACTTGAAAAAAATTTTTTTATACAATATAAGTGCTAATGATGAAAATGTATTTGTATTAAATATTTTTTTTTCTTATTTATATCCAGCTTTGAATTTATGTAATCTCATAAGTATTATCACAATTGCCTGGTTGTTGCCCATGTTTTATAATGAGTGACCATTTGTTACCCACATATCGCCACAATTGCTAGTGTGTTGCCTGCATATTGGCATATACTGATCAGCCATAACTTTATTACCACTGAGAGGTTAACTGAATAACATTTTTTATTTCATTACAAAGTTGGCGGGATATATTAGGTAGAAAGTAAACATGTTGTCCCTGAAGTCGATGTTTTGAAGGCAGAAAAAATGGGCATTGCAGTTTGTTGTATATGGGGCTGCGTAGTCGTAGACTGGTCAGGGAAACCATACTGACCCGTGCCTACAATGGGCACATGAGCATTAGAACTGTACCACAGAGACATGGAAGGAGGTGGCCTGGTCTGATAATTCATCTTTTCATTCACATGATGTGGATGGCTGGGTGCGTCGCCTACCTGGGAAAGAGATGGCACCAGGATGCAGGATGGGAAGAAGGCAAGCCGGCGGAGGCAGTGTGATGCTTTGGGTAATGTTCTGCAGAGAAACCTGCCATTCATGTGGATGTTACTTAATACATACTGTAAACCTACCTAAGCATCGTTGCTGACCAAGTACATCCCTTTGTGGAAACAGTATACCCTGATAGCAGTGGTCTCTTTCAGCAGGATAATGCACCCTGGCACACTGCAAAAATGGTTTAAGAATGGTTTGAGGAACACAACAATGAGTTTGAGGTGTTGACTTGGCCTTGAAATTCTCCAGATCTCAATCTAATCAAGCATCTGTGGGGCTTGCTGCAAAGTCTGATCCATGGAGGCCCCACCTCGCAATTTATAATTGACTTAAGTATCTGCTACTGAGGGTTTGGTGTCAGATACCACAGCATACCTTCTGAGATCTAGTGGCAACCATGCCTCAGTGGGCTGTTTTGACGGCAAAAAGGGGGGCCTATGCAATATTAGTTGGTCATAAAATTAATGGGCGAACTGTGTATGTTCCTATGATTTAACACTGCTTAGTGCTATAGTACCTTGTGTGTGCTGGACCTGTATGTTTTGAGAAGTATATATCAAGCCTGTTTCTTTCAAACCATACCCACTAACTTTGATTAACCACTTGCTGACCATATCACTAGTGGCAAGGCAGCTCTGCTGCGTCAGATTATGTACTAGGTACAGAACAGCCTGCCCTGAACCTGGACTGTCATTGACCACTCTGCCTGCCTGACAACTGCAAGTACCTATTCGCTGTGCTAAGTAGTCAGGCACTATAGCATTCTGTATAAGACCTGAGGGCAACCGAGTATGGTATGCTCGCTTGCATAGTTACATAGTAGGTGAGGTCGAAAAAATACACATTTTTATCAAGTCCAACCTATGTGTGTGATTATATGTCAGTATTACATTGTATATCCCTGTATGTTGCGGTCGTTCAGGTGCTTATCTAATAGTTTCTTGAAACTATCAATGCCCCCCATTGAGACCACCGCCTGCGGAAGGGAATTCCACATCCTTGCCGCTCTTACAGTAAAGAACCCTCTACGTCTAAGGTTAAATTTCCTTATGGGAAAGTGGGCTGCTATGGGCAAAGAAGACAGAAGCCAGCTATAGTGCCTGGCCACCTATGTCAGGGGTAGGGGTGACTTATCTGCATAATCAGTTTTTGGTGAAGGTGAACTAATCCTTTATAGTGAAACTCTAGCCAAAACTTAAGGCGTTTGTCCAGGACTGACTTTTATATCCAAGCTGGCTGACACTCTTAAAGGGGTTGTAAACCAGGGCTCAAGTCCTGTGGGAGCGCATGGGAACGGAGTTCCTGTGCTTTTTCCACAACAGGAACTCAGTTCCCGTTAGCAGCCGTGTCCTGCAAGACTTTGAAGTATGTGAAATGTGTGGTAGGTGCCGCACACCTGACCTTTCAGGCATTGACAGTAGGGGGCCCCATGACAGCTTCCGCTTCGATCTACCTGTCAATCACAGCTAACTGACGGGTAGATCAGGTCCCTGCTGCTAAGAGATTGTATTTAGTCAGACCTCTCGTGATGCGCTCCTCCCCGCCGGCCCCTCCTGATTTTCTGTCTCCTCATCTCCCCCCCCCCCCCCCCAGTCTCCTGCATACTTGCTCTGTGTGTCCCGCTGAATCCCCCCTCCTCTATCTTCAGTGCCATATGATGAGAGAACCCAGAGGAGGAGCACAGCTATTCTGCTCACAGGACATGCAGGGAGAGAGGTGAGCTGAGGGAGGAACATCAGTTTGGGGTGGTAAGCTGGGCACAATACCTGGCAAAGTTTAATGCCAGGGGGAAGTTTATGTGGAAATATGTGAAGGGTTGGAATAGCAGCGAGTGTGTGTTGGAGCCCCGCAGAGTTTGCAGCCCCCTCAAGCTAACATACATCTCCTAAGCAGGAACACATCACTTTCTCCCCAAGCATTCTGTCCAGATAATGTGCAGTTCATTTATGACCTTTCCGTATAACCCTGTGTTATCCAAACTCTGTTCAATGAAAAGTGTAAACTCACCACATAAACACTCTATATACAAAATAACATTCCCCAATAAAGATCAGAACATGATGTTCACATTTGCATGGAAGCACAACTGAATGAATGCTGATTATTCAGAGAATTACCGTATTTATGTTTATTGAGGATTTTTTTTATGTACTAACAGTTAAGCTTCATACACACAATACGAAAATTGGATGAAAAATACCATTTTTGAAGCGTTCGTGCATATGAGCATATCATTTTTTATTTTTTTTGGTGGGCGAGTGGATCTTGGGTGGGAGTTCCCACACTCTTTTCCCCAGGACTTGACCCCTGTTGTAAACCCTTGTGTTTTTTTCCCCTTAATGCATCCTATGTTCTTCAATCCCTCGGAGGCGATGTGCTGGACCTCTCTGCCTGGGGTTCTGCGCTCTTGATTGGATAGATTGATAGCAGTGCAGCTTTCACGTGTGTTTGCAAATGTGTGTCAACTTTTAACAGACGATTAGACAGGTTAATTTGGTTGGTCAGCAGACTGGTTGGTGAGTTGAGCTATGGAATTGTTTTTGTCTTAGCCCTTGTACACACGGTCGGACCGTTTTGTCGGATATTCCGATTGTGTGTGGTCTCCATCGGACTGTTTCCGTCGGAATATCCGACGGACAAAGTTTTCCAACTTGCCGGTAAAATTTTCCGACAAAATGCTCCGATCGGACATACTCCGATCATGTGTAGCCTACTCCGACGGACAAAGTGCCACGCATGCTCAATATTCAGGCTACTAGCCTGAACGTAGTCCCGTCCTAACGAAATAACGTCATCACATTATGTACAATCGGATTTTCCGACAATTTAGTCCGACCGTGTGTATGCAACATCACTTCCGGACCTCTTCCGGAATTAATCCGTCGGAATTACTCTGACGGATTTGGTTGTCAGAATCTCCGACCGTGTGTACAAGGGCTTACAATGGTGACATGGAAGCAAGCAATAGAAATCTAGCATTTTAATCCTTCCTTACACTATCCAAAAACAATTTAACTGAGGTTCCATTTTAAAAATAATATAAAACTAATTGGAATATGCCTTGTGTTAATATGTTTTTGTATGATTAGCCGCCGATAGCGTAGCACTGAGCACTCGGCGCTGAGCACTCGGCCTAGCATACATGTAGGACTCAGCCTCATGTCTCACACTTACTCTGCTTGCTCCGTTTATTCTACTCAAGGCCAGAATAGTGGACAGCTCGGTGATAAAATAGCTCGTCAGATGCTGAATTAGATGTTAAATCTTTTGCCAGCACTTGGGGGTGATGTGGGGGGAGAGGTGGGAGATGGCATGAGAGAGGGGTGTATAAAAGAGAGGAGGAGGAGGAGGTGTGAAGAGGAGATCTTTTTGTTCTGGATTTATAATGTGTCATTTCCTCTCCAGATAAACCCAAAGCAGAAGATTTGTTATACTTCTTGCTTGAAACTGCTGTTTCAGACTTGCAGAGGCTGCCAAATCTCTGATGGATTTGGGCACTTTTCATTAACCATTTGAATGCTTTCAGCAGTAGGTACTGACGAAGACCAAAGGGGGGGGAAGTAATATGATTTTAAAAGTTATCTGTACCATTTAAAGACTAGAAGACAGGGTTTGAATAGACTGTTATCCTGACTACAGACAGGGTTGGTGGAGAAGCGAATGGTAGTTTTGGTGCACCTGATTGTGTCTGGCTCAAATCTTGGATGTAACAGTATATTCACACAAACTGTTCAGTAGAATGGCAAACATTTGTGTTTAAGGCCCATTTCACATGGGGTGGAATTCATCCAAGCGGATCCACCTGCTCAGCTGGGATCCGTCTGCTGATCCCTGCTGAGCAGGTGGGTGACATGTCCATGTCCGCTCCGCTATGCAGAGCAGACACAGACAAAGCCCTCTGCTCTCTATGGGGCTGTCAGATGGAAATGGACTGCATGTCTATTTCCATCTGATTGTCATCAGATCGGATCCACTGGAGGGATGGCGAATGTATCCCCATCTGTCTGTTTTTAGTGGACTGGATGGGATTGGATGCCGGCAGATGACAGCAGACACATGTCCGCTGATATCCACCACCCCATAGAAAACAATGGGCGTCCTGATCGGGTCCGCCTGAAAAACGATCAGGTGGACATGATCGGTCCGCTGGTGTGAAAGGGGCCTTAAGTTTTATTTATCGCTAATAGCCAAACAGAATTTAGTTGAAATCAGTGATAGAAAAATAGTGATTGGTGTTAAAGCAGCACAAAGAGTTATGCCCTGTACACACGGTCGGAAATTCTGACTGAAAAGGTCCGACCGCATAAAATTTCTGAAAATCCAATCGTATGTGGACTCTATTGGACATTTTCCGTTGAAATTTGAGAGCAGGATCTAAAATTTTCCGACAAAAAAATCCAATCTGACTTTTTGCGATTGTTTGTAGAAAACTCAGACAGACAAAGTGCCACACATGCTCAGATCAAATTACGAGACCAAAGCTATTGGCTACTAGACTCTACGTAGTCCCATTGTATGCAATGAACGTCACCACGTTCCGAACGATCGGATTTTCCGACAACGTTGTCCGACCGTGTGAATGCAACACCAGTTTCGGACAAAATTCGTCTGAAAAACATCCGACGGATTTTGTGGCCGGAATGTGTACAAGGCATAAGTCTTTGACTTGTCATGCGATTTGATAGTTTCACCTGAATTTGAACTGGCATGAGACTTTGAAATTGTGAATTTTCAAGTGAAGCAGCACGATTTCAAAGTCAGATTCAGTGTGATTGATCAATGTAGGTGCCTGCAGATATAATATAATTCTTGTCTACTGAGTCAGACTTTTGGCTGTGCAGTCAGCAAAGCTCATGCTCACTGCTGATTGGAGAGCTCTGGCTCTGACTCACCAGGGGGTGTGTCAGACCTCTGCAATTAAAACACTTGTGGGGAGGTGCAGAAAACAGAACTGTATTGACATTGAAGTTCGGCAATGCACAACTAGCCCGTTGGGAAGACAGCCATACTAACAGAATACTAATAAAATGTACAGCGATGAGTAGGAGCAGTAGGTCTCATGTAAGCCAACAGTGTTTGTCTCAAGAGGCGAAATTTGGCCTTGCCGGCCTGTACCCATGTAGGGAGGCTTCTAGGAAGGATAGCGTGTCCCTGCACTTTCCATACTCATCTGGAACCTCTTCCTGACACCAAGCACTGTCCCCGATGGATGACCTGTCCCTACTCTAGTGAAATGCATGCCAAACTCGGGAGCCAGGGTCTTAAATAGACTCTGTCTAACCAAAGATGGTCGCCATGGTCACATGGGATGCCAGCATCCAATTGGATCCTGCCTCTCTGTGACCAAGGAGATCATAGAGGAACAAAGCTTCTCTTGACTTCCTCCTCCACCTGCATTGCCTCTACGGATGAGTGCCACCTGCAGTGGAGACAATAGACTGCACTTGACTACACACTGCTTCAGTTGGGATTTAAAGTTATTAAATTCCCTCTCTTGTCTGTGTCTGGTGCCAGCTTTGGGCTATATATTTGTACACACACCAAGCTTGCATACATTAGAGAAGATGGGCAGACCCAGGAACTCAAGTGCAACAATCACAATCTGGTGGTTTACTTCTCCAGCATCTGCTAAACACTGAACTATCTGAAATATGCTCTGGTACTCTAGTCTCATAGCGTTTTCCTACAATGCCACTTAGTAAAATATCCAGTTTACTATGTAAATCATATTGCGGGATATTTTGCAACTTTTCTTACCTCCTGGGGATATTTAGTCTGGGAATCGGCATGCTACTGGGCCACGCTCATTGTGTGTACAATCCTGCTCACACGTCTACCCCTCAGCCCCCCTCCTGGGCATGTGGAAGTCATGTTGAGAAGCATTTATTTATTGGGAAGGATTTATTTGTCTTAGAGATGCCACTGGGGGGTTAAGACTTACCTTGGCTCGGGGCCCATCAACCTTGATACCAGATGTATCCATGGAGAGTACCTAGGCTCACTGCCAGGTACCACAGAGAAGGAAGACTAACTGGCCCAGAGCCTAAGATGAGTGACTCCAGTAGAGTGAGGCCCAGTCTTGTTTTCCCTTAATCTCTTGCAGCCAACAAGGTTTATTGTCCTTACAGCTGGGAACCCGGCATGAGTTTCCTCCACAGCTATTCTGTATTTGACCTAAGAGCACTCAGTAGATGGACAGCACACGTGGTTAAGTTACAGGGACAAAGCATGGGAAAAATGTAACTGATGGAGACAAGTGTTAAAATTAGTCTTTTGCTCAATAGGCTGAAGTAAGCTAGAGCGCTTTGCAAAACGGTTTAGTACCATCTATAGCCAGCTTGAGGCTTTTAGGTAATCACCGGTATGTACTGAATTTAAAGTATGTATGAATAATAAACAGGAAAAAGAAAGCATATGTACATATATATATATATAAATTAACCGCGTACGGCACCCCGAAAACCAATCACTGCCTTCAGGGTTTCTAAGGGTGCAAATTTTTGATTTCACTCCTCACTACCTATCACAGTTTCAAAGGTCATAAAATGCCAAAATAGCACAAAACCCCCCTAAATGACCCCATTTTGGAAAGTAGACACCCCAAGCTATTTACTGAGAGGCATGTTAAGTCCATGAAATATTTTATATTTTGCCACAAGTTGCAGGAATATTCCAATTTTTTTTTTTTTTGCACAAAGTTGTCACTAAATGATATATTGCTCACACATGCTATGGGCATAAGTGAAATTACACCCCAAAATAAATGCTGCTGCTTCTCCCGAGTACGGGGATACCCCATGTGGGGGACTTTTTGGGAGCCTAGCCACGTACGGGACCCCGAAAACCAAGCACTGCCTTCCGGATTTAAATATAAAACGCTACTAAAAAAAACTGTTAGCGATTGCAGGGATCAGGCCTGACTCTGCGATCGCTGCAGTTATGTGTTTAGTGTTTTGTAAGTGACAGTGATCGATCGATGCTGCACTTGGGTGGGCTGGGCAGAGGGGCAAAACGCAGGTGCCAGCAGGTATCTGGGCTGATCCCGCTAACAATACGTTTTTTTGGAACCCTAAACTGCTGGGGATGCTAGTATAGATCTGATCAGATCAGATATTGATCTGTTCAGATTCTATACCACTACGGGAGGTGTATGCTTTGCGTGTGGGTGTTAGCAGTACTGGCACTAACCTAGGGCTGCCTGGGGCGACGCAGACCCTGACACTAAAACCTAATTGATATCACCTGCCGGGTGATCAGGGGGTTAAACCTTTATTGGGTAATAAATGGTGGGTGCCCTGATGCTATAAAAAGCAAACTAACTAACCAGAGTCACCCGTAACACTTATACGGTGATCAGTGGTGAAAGGGTTAACTAGGGGCAATCAGGGGGATAAAATCTTTATTAGGTAGTGAATGGGGGTCCCTGGCGCTATATAAAAACCTGACGGGGAACCTAAATAACTAACTGGCTAACCAGCGTCACCAGTGACACTTATATGGTGATCGCTGGTGAAAGGGTTAACTAGGGGCAATCGGGGAGTTAAAACCATTATTGGGTAGTATATGGGGGTACCTAGCGCTATAAAAACCTGGCGGTGAACCTAAAAAAATAACTAGCTACCTAGCGACACTAATGCAGCGATCAGAAAAACTATCGCTTAGTGATACTGGCAAAAGGGGGTGAAAGGGTTTAACTAGGGGCAATCAGGGGGTTAAAACCATTATTGGGTAGTATAGCGGGGTACCTAGCGCTATAAAAACCTGGCCGTGAACCTAAAAAAATAACTAGCTACTTAGCGGCACCAGTGACACTAATGCAGCGAGCAGAAAAATGATCGCTTAGTGACACTGGCAAAAGGGGGTGAAAGGGTTAACTAGGGGCAATCAGGGGGTTAAAACTGTTATTGGGTAGTATATCGGGGTACCTAGCGCTATAAAAACCTGGCGGTGAACATAAAAAAATAACTAGCTACCTAGCGACACTAGCGACACTAATGCAGCGATCAGAAAAACGATCGCTTAGCGATACTGGCAAAAGGGGGTGAAAGGGTTAACTAGGGGCAATCAGGGGGTTAAAACCATTATTGGTTAGTATATCGGGGTACCTAGCGCTATAAAAACCTGGCGGTGAACCTAAAAAAATAACTAGCTACCTAGCGACACTAGCGACACTAATGCAGCGATCAGAAAAATGATCGCTTAGTGACACTGGCAAAAGGGGTGAAAGGGTTAACTCTAGGGGCAATCAAGGGGTTAAACCTTTATTGGGGGGTGGTAGGGGGCTACCCTGGACCTAGCACTAACTGCCCTGCCAGTTTTTACTTTTACAACTGACACTGAATGCAGTGATCAGTAAATAAATGATCACTGCAATCAGTGACACTGTGACTGGGGGGGGGGGGTGTGTGTGCCTGTGTGTACCTATATGTCAGTGTAGTGTTGGTGCACACTTACTTTCACTCTTCTCCTCGTAGTCCGGTCAAAAAGACCGCCCCGAGGAGAATGACATCACTTCCTCCCTGCCTGTGTTTACTATACACAGTGGGCGGAAGCTTCTCATTCGCCAGGAGCGATCGAGAGGGGATGGCCAGAAACCAATGGCCATCCCCTCATCCCGGATCGCTCCTGCAGTGAAACGGACCGCTGCATCCAGCGGGAGGGGGTCGATCGGACCCCCCACCCACTGAAAGGCAAGCACGTACATGTACGTGCTTGTGCCTGTACATGCCATTGTGATGATGTACATTGGCATGCGTGGTCCTTAAGTGGTTAACTGGTATGTGAATGACCCTTCTTCAGTCACAGATTTTTTCTGTATGACCTAAGCATACATGGTCACTATATATGTTGTTCGCTACTATTGCATCCAGTAGGATTACAGGTGATAGGGATGTGAGCAAAGCACAAATGTCTGCATACAGTGTCTATTGGAGTAGGAAACATCAGCGTCTTTTTATATCCTCTCCCAGCATTCTGTTCTTCTCTCCTCAGCAATCTGGTAGCTGTAGTTCAGGCCAGTCCTGCTGAAACTGAAACCCCAGCATTCTGAACTACACATCCCATGATGCTTTGCTCTAAGTTCTGTTTTAGTAAATGACACATGGAGTCCAAGCCAACACTAGAGGGAGACAGTTCCACGTTAATTGCACTGCATACTGTCCCTGAATTGAAGCCACAATAGGCGGCTCTTGGCTACATAGAGTTCTGCAAATCCTTATTAAAAGAAGTTTATGAGTGGGCGAATTTTACATAATTTATCATAATTTGAATGATTTCGGGGAGGGCACTTTGTGTTGTCGCTAAAATAAGGAAGCACATAATCATCTCTTATCAGGACCTGGGCATTGCAGCAGAATAAATGAGCACTTGGTGGATGGGGTTGGTGGACCAGTAGGCATGTCCGTAATTTTATTTTTGTAAGCACCATGTTTATGGTGAGGCCCATAAACAATTTGAACTCCTCCGATATCAAATCTTTCCAGTCAAACGGAGGGGCATATGATGATTGAGGTTGTTGGCAATATACTACTGGGCATATAAATTGGTCTAGTCCATGATGAATTGCAGCAAAGTGACGGGCAAAAACAGATAAAAGCAATCAATTTTGCAGAAATTTTGGTTATTGCTCTGCATACCTGGCTGTGCGATGAATACTTGTTGATCCAGAGTTGGAAGGCAGCCATATTGAGTTGGCAAGGACATCTGGGAGGACGTGACACTCCAGTGCTGGTAGTTGGGGGATTTGAAGTTGCTGTACTGGGCCTGGGCATTTGTTCCCAGGGCCTATCGCTGGTGGCAGCACTGGTACTGGGCCTGGGAATTTGATCCTGGTTGCTGGCGGCTGCCTAGTTTCCAGAGCACTATGCCCTTTTAGGAGGGATCCATTCTTCCTAAGATTCATTTGCCGATCCGCTGCTATCAATCGGTTCAAATGCTGAATTTGATACGGACTCATAATCGGCATTGGAATCAGATGAGAACTCCCTGCTGGAGATGCCTCCTCACTGCTATATACTTTTTTGGACATCTTGCTGATGGCTGTACGATGGGTGGCAGGTGACGGTCACTGATGGGCTGTGCGACAGGTGACAGATGGATGGCAGGTGACGGTCACTGATAGGTGATGATGGTGTGACTGGCGATGGTCACTGAAGGGTGACCGGTGATGGTCCCTGATGGGTAAAGGGTGACTGGCGATGGTCACTGATGGGTGACTGGTGATGGTCAATAATGGGTAACGGATGAAAGACCACGGTCACTGATGGGTGACTGGCAAAGGTCACTGATGGGTGATGGGTGACAGGCCACAGTCACTGATGGGTGATGGGTGCACTGCTGACGGTCACTGATGGCAGTCTCTGATGTGACAGATGCACTTTATGGGCACTCTTGCATGACAGGTGCACTTTATGGATGCTGATGGGCACTGATGTGATGATTGTTGGGTGACAGGTGGGGGGGTAGGGGCTACATGACAGGTTTTCTATAATGTGTGATGTTTGTGCTGTTCTCACCCCATGCTCCTCTCCATTCAGGAAATGGCTCACAGCTTCTCCCCAGCCAATGAGAACAGAGGAGTGTGGACTGTGGAAGGCAAAGTGGAAGCCCATTACTGGAGAGTGGCTGTGGGGCCCTAGGGCAGATCGAAGTTGGAGTTTGTGGAGGATATGATAATATGACAGGGAGGCTGCAGAGGTCCTGGAGCTAGGGGCAGGGTTGCGAATGTGACTTCTGCAACCCCTTATGCTACACCCATTCAGGTCGACTGTGCTGCATTGAGGGGCCAATGGACAGGGCCATGTATTGTAAAATCTTGAATGAGAACCCTTTCTTCTGAGCCAGAACAATGACAATGGGTCATGGATGGGTCTTCCAGCATGACAATGACCCAAAACATACCACCAAGGCAACAAAGGAGTGGCTGAAGAAGAAGCACATGAAGGTCATGGAGTGGTCTAGCCAGTCTCCAAACCCTAAACCTATAGAACATTTAAGGAGGCTGCTGAAACTTTGAGAAGCTTCACCAAGGGACGGCCAAGAAAACTTAAGGATTTAGAGAAGATCTGTAAGGAAGAGAGGACCAAAATCCCTCCTGAGATGTGTGCAAACCTAGTAGCCAACTACAAGAAACGTCTTACCTCTGTGCTTGCACACAAGGGTTTCTCCACTAAGTACTAAGTCGTGTTTTGCTTGGGGATCAAATACCTATTTTACTCACTGAACTGCAACTCAATTGATAACATTTGTTTCATGTGCTTTTTCAGGATTTTTGGTTGATATTCGGTATCTAATATTTAAAATATACCTATACCTGATAAAAATTATAGACCTTTCATTTCTTTGTATGTGGACAAACTTACAAAATCTGCAGCGGATCAAATAATGATTTTCCCCACTGAACGTAGACATGAAATGGCTGCAAATAGATCACAAGAATTTATCATTAAAGTGATGAAAAAAAGTATTAAAAAAAAAAGGTGAAAGCATGTTCTTTATAAGAAGAATAAAAGGAATGTTTATAGTATTGTCTATATCCACTTTAAGGGCCCATTTTCGTTTGTACGGTGTAATAATGCACATGCACTGTATTAATGCAGCCTGTTGAAATCAGTGGGCTTCCAAAGCACAACTGTCCCAATTATTGGTGTCACCATGCATGTGCATTGCCTTATGCCCCATACACGCGGTCGGAAATTCAGACGGAAAAAGTCTAATTATGTTTTCGGAAAATCCGATCGTATGTGGGTTCTATCTGACTTTTTCTGTCGGGATCTCCAACAGAAAAAGTTTGAGAGCTGGAGCTAAAATTTTCCTACAAAAATATCCTCGTGTGTAGTGAATTCCGACGCACAAAGTGCCACACATGTTTAGAAAAAATTTGGAGACGAAAGCTTTTGGCTACTGGCCTCTACATAGTCCCGTCATACATGTATAACGTCACCTCGTTCCAAATGATCAGATTTTCTGACAACTTTGTGCGATCGTGTGTATGCAAGACAAATTTCGGGCAAAATCCGTCTGATTTTGTGGTCGGAATCAGGGGCGGACTGACCATTCAGCCACTCGGGCACTGCCCGAGGGCCCCGGGCCACTAGGGGACCCCATCAGGGTTGCCAGCCTCAGTAAAACCAGGGACAGTATGTAAAAATCTGTGTTTTATTTACATCTGTCTCTGAAATGTCCCTTACTGACATT
Source organism: Lithobates pipiens (assembly GCF_037356315.1). Classification (NCBI taxonomy): domain Eukaryota; kingdom Metazoa; phylum Chordata; class Amphibia; order Anura; family Ranidae; genus Lithobates; species Lithobates pipiens. The sequence continues at coordinate 40,084,881 of NW_027507789.1, forward strand.
CTTTTGGTCTAAAAATCCCAAGATAATAGCTGCCCCACCTCTCCAGTACCTTCTCAGCCAATAGTAACATGTCTGTATATACAGTGTGATTGTATACTGTGTGGCCCCATAATCTTTGATTGCCGGGGGCCCCATGAGTTGTCAGTCCACCCCTGGTCGGAATGTCCGACCGAGTGTATGGGGCATTAGAGCTTTGTAATACTATTTAAAATAAATGGCATTTCAATGAGTCAATGCATGTAATGTGCATTAGTGTGCGTTAACCCAACATTGCCTGAAGGCATAGATGTAAAATGATTAAAGTATAACTAAAGGCAAAACTTTTTTTTCGTTTTGAATGGTTTCGAGAGGGATTAGAACCCCTTTAAGGTTTTTTTTGTATGGCTGTCTTTGTCCCCATTAGAGAGATTCACCATCTCTATTTTTCCTGTTTACCATTATCATTGAAAGCGGAAGTAAAAAAAAATTCTGGGTTGTCTTCTAATGGGTACACTAACTTATTTTGCAGGAATGTCCTCTCACTTCCTGTTTTGGCTATGGGACAAGAAGTGGAGTGAAATCAATGGGACAAAGATGGCAAAAAAAAAAAAAAAGATTGGCAGAGGTTCTAACCCTCCCTTACTCTATCCAAAAAAAAAAAGTTTTCCTATAGTTCTACTTTAGGGTAGTGCTGGGTAGTCTTAGGAAGTCCATTATACTCTGCAAACTAAATAATAAATGGGGCACACACTGTATTAAAATGTGTAAAATATGTAAAACAACGGTTTTATAGAAGCAATTAAAAGCATATATAACCGATCAGTTCATAAATGTCTAAAAATTTACAAAAAATTAAAAAAGCATTGGCCAAAAAACATTCTAGCTCCCCTTTAATATTCTTGTGCAAATATATTCCATGATATTTCTGTTTATCTTATCCCTTTATAAGCGCTGCAATTTCCTGGTTCATAAATCAGCCTCTTACAAGCTTATTTAACAGGGTACAGAGCTGTAGACCTAATATTTTAGTGTGTTAATTGCTATTAACCAAAGAAAAGTAGAATCTACTTGTTATGGGTCACTGCACCAGACACAAGACTATTGCACTTTGCACTGTCCTAATGCACTTCATGTCCGCACTGTGTTAATATGCAACAGCCACTAGAATTTCATAATGTGCCGATGTAGTACCGGAGGAAACATTTCCAATATGAGTAACATAGCTCCCAACTGTCCCTGATTTTGAGGGATTGTCCCTGATTTGGAGCAATGTCCCTCTGTCCCTCTTTCCTCCTCATTTGTCCCTCACTTTGGTCTGATCCATATAGTTGTATATAAAATGCACTTTTTGTCTTTCAAAAAGTGTTTCTCAGAGCTAAACCTTTCATCCAATCTCTAAATTTCTGCATTTGTAAATTTTAAAAGCCAATATAAAAGAGTAGTAGTGGTAAAAAAAAGTCCTTGTGGATTTATAGTGGTGTTTCCGCCCAAAAATAAATAAATAAAATGAGTAAAATCCCCCCCCCCCCCCAAAAAAAACAAACATTTTTTTCATCTAAATGCCTGTTGCTAGGGGGTCCCTCGAAGTCGGCCTCCTTCAGTGCCCGGGCACCCAACGTCACTTCCCCTCAGCGCAGGTAGTCATCTGGGACACGTGACAGGTCCCAGATGACTGTGCGGCGTATCACGGTGCCGCTCGCACATGCGCAGTGGGTGCCCGGCTGTGCCCACAGTAAGAATGCCGGCGCCGCCGAGTGGAGGGAGGGGGCGATGAGCGGAGCTTCGTTCCCCCTCATCTCTGGACCCTGGGACAGGTAAGTGTCTGATTATTAAAAGTCAGCAGCTGCAGTATTTGTAGCTGCTGACTTTTAATTTTTTTTAAGGGGCACCCCACTTTAATTAACCTTTTTTTGGTTAATTCTCCTTTAAGGGGGTGTGGCAGGGGGCGTGTCCTATGCCTACATACATTTGTTAGTAGTTGTCCCTCATTCCCTTCTCAAAATGTTGGGAGGTATGGGGTAATCAAGGCTGGGGGGGGAGGGGGGGGTCTGAGCTCTAAGGCAAATCCTAAACCCTAAACCCTGGATACAGCACCAATGTCACCCAGAGGGCATTCTTAACAGTCTTGCTGGGGGAGCAATTGAGATTAACGCATATCTACACCAAAATACAAAAATGTAATGTATTACGGATAACAAATATTTTTTTGGTTTGTTTGCTTTTTGTTTTTTTATAGACTAAGAACACTTTTCGCAACTAAATTGATCTTGCCAGATATGCAATGCCCATATCTCTTGGGGTATCTTTATAAGAACATTTGCATAGCTAGGCCAGGGAAACTGCTGGTACACTTGTTCTGTGTGAATGGGGCAAATTGTTCTTTACAGGTAAAATAATAATCATTCATAAAAAACAGTAGTTTGTAAAAATACTGCAGCATGGCCACTAGATGAGAATCATAGGAAGCAAATGCTTGTTCCTTGTGTTCTGTGTAAAAACACTGAAAGACCCATTCGTATGACTAAGGCCAGTACAAAATACATCCATGCCAATAAATAAATCCTCCCAGCACAACCTTTATAGCACTTAGGCCCCTTTCACACTGGGGTGCTTTTCAGGCGCTACAGCGATAAAATTAGCGCCTGGAAAGCGCCCTGAAACAGCCGCTGCTGTCTCTCCAATGTGACAGCCCTGAGGGCTTTCACACTGGAGCGGTGCGCTGGCAGGACGCCCAAAAAAAATCCTGCTAGCAGCATCTTTGGAGCGGTAAAGGAGCGGTGTATGAACTGCTCCTTTTTTTTGGTGTCCTGCCAGCGCACCGCTCCAGTATGAAAGCCCTCGGGGCTGTCACATTGGAGAGACAGCAGCGGCTGTTTCAGGGCACTTTGCAGGCGCTAATTTTATCGCTGTAGCGCCTGCAAAAAAAAAATCGCAGTTTTACCGCCGACGCTGCTCCCACCCTAGTGTGAAAGGGGCCTTAGATACAAAATTTGCAGCTCTAATAATAATTATACAGTTAGTGCCAGTGGCGGCCCGTCCATTAGGCACCGCCCCCCTAATCCATCCACCCGCCCCCTAATTTACATGCAGGGCGCTGAACACATAGATTTTAATTTTTTTTCCTCTGCCGTCTCAGTAAAACCAGTGATAACGGAGGAATACCAAGTCCTCTCATCCGCTTATCGCTCAGATTACCTCTCATCGCTTTACATCATGGTGGCAGTTTTTTTTTTTTTTTACCATGTCGCATCTGCTCTGATAACTTAACATAGTCCCACTTCATCCAATCCGTGCCCCCCAAACCCAAGTATCCCCCCCCACCTCCCGCCCATTAGGACCCCCCCCCTCCCTACCTAGTAGATCATCTTTTAAACTTATCAGTTCACCGTGTTTGTACCCGTTTAAGTACACATAGATTCTGATGGGGTTTTTATTTTTATTTTTTTTAGAAGCACATGATTAGAGCCTGAGGCTCTAATTGGCTTCAAAAAAGGGTGGGCTGGGGGTGCACTACGCCCACCCAGTTGTGTGACAATAGCAAATTAATATTCTCTATCGTCTACCTGATTCTCCTCCCAGCCAATCAGGAAGTGGGTCGTGAGACCCGAATGGTCGAGAGGGGAAGTGATCGTATTGGCCGCCGTGCCAAGGAAAGGAGGAGGGAAGCCGCGGAGGAGGAAGCTGCCGTGAAGCCCGAGACTCAGAGGAGGAGGAGACGCAGGAAGGAGCCAAAGCTGCCTGTGACCTAGATGGGGTAAGTGCAGGGCCGATTGACCAAGGGAGGGGGGTGGGGGTGGGTGTTGTGCTCAGATATATGGAATGTGAAAGTTCAAAAAGTCAAATAATAATACGTGTAATCGTAATAGTGCATGAAAAAAGGGAAAATAACAGCGCTGTCTCAAAACGTTGAAATGAATATCCGTGAAGAAAAAAATAAAAATAAAAATTCTGCTGCAACTTAATGTGAGATACACACAATAGAAAGCAATTTAAAAAAGAAAAGCTGCGTGGAAAATCATATACCATAAATAGTGCTAAATTATATCATTACCACCATAACAAAACTTATTTTCTACCATATGTGCAGAAGATATTGATTTAAAAACACAAATAAGAAATAAAAAACAATAATAGTAAAAAGCAAAAAGCAAATATATGTAAATAGTCCAAATTATAAACGCAGGAGAATGAGAAGATTAAACTTCAGTCCACTTAGGTGACACCGCACACACCACCCTCAGAGTATGAAGCAAGTGCACCCAGAAAAGAATCCTCCACCACTAGATCCAGTGAGGCTTACCAGCTAGCCAGATCTCTTTTTAAGGAGATCACACGTGCCTGTAATTTTAACCCCCGATCTGGACCTTTAAGTAACACCGCTGTCGCTTCCAATCCGTATATCACCTCCTCAGAGCATCTCTCGTTCCAACCACATTGATTTAGTGAGATAAAACAGACCGGAAAGGTCCCATAGCGTAACTCCATATAAAACTTTTATTAAATCATATAAAAACAAGATTTCAAACTCACAATTCAGCCGTATACAACTATGCAGTGCCGAATAGCAAAAAGTGCTCTGGTCTTTGGCCAGCCAAATCCTCCGGGGCTGAAGTGGTTAAAGAGAAAATGCAGTCTGCTCACATAATTTGTAATAAAAACATAATTGCCAGTCTGAAGCTTCCCTCTAACCACTTTGCATAATATTTTATATATATATACTGTGATTCTGTACTTGCTAAATATGCTGCAGAAATCTCCATCCACTAAGTCTGGCTACATCCATTTCAATTGTTGGCAGAGGCACACCTTCAGCTCTGCAGGCCTACAGCTCTCATTGGCCCTCTTATGACTCATTCCTCCCTCCCTTCTTAGCAAAGAAGAGTGAGAGAGCTGTGCATGATGTCATAAGGCCTAGGCATGAGAGTGAGAGAGCTGTGCATGATGTCATAAGGCCTAGGCATGAGAGTGAGAGAGCTGTGCATGATGTCATAAGGCCTAGGCTTTTTACCAAACAATTAACAGGAAGCGGGCTGTATAAGGCATTTACTAACAGAACAAAAAAATGTTTTACTATCCAAAGTTAAAACAACAACAAGGGCAGAAGATTTAATAGATGGAAAAATGAAAAAAAGCGTCCGCTTTCTATGCATTAAAATAAAAAAAACCCTTCTGTGTGTAGCAGCTGCCCCAGCACCCCCTAATACTTACCCTGAGCCCCATCTCTATCCAGCGATGTCCACGATTCCCACGGCTGTCCAGGACTCTGCTCCTGATTGGCTGGGGCACAGCCGGCTCCTACAGCTGTCAATTAAAGTCAGTTAGCCAATTAGGGAAGAGAGGGGGCGGGGCGTCAGCTGCGTGTGTGTCTGAATGGACACATGGAGCTGCAGTTTGGCTCGGGTGCCCCTATAGTAAGCTGCTGGGCTGTGGGGGCACTTGTCAGCAGGGAGGGGCCAGAAGCAGCGAAGAGGGACCCAAGAAAAGGAGGATCCGTGCCAATCCACTGCAACAGAGGAAGTAAGTATAACATGTTTGTTATTTAAAAAAAAAAAAAAACAAGACTTTACAATCACTTTAAAGTGAATAACTCAACTCCAAGTTGCCCCTGTACAAATCGCCAGCAATCATTGTATGGGTTTCCGAATGAAAGGCCTCATTTTTGTCACATGGGGGGGGGGGGCTTACTGAGCATTAAAACTTTCTCAGAAATCTTGGGACTCTGTGGCCTCCGGGCCCCTGGGGGACTTACAAGAAAAGTAAATACAGGAACCTTATGGTACAGGTTCTGCAGCAAACTTGTTACTTTGTCTAGAATGAGCAATGTACGGAGGCATGGATTTAATTAGCTTCTCTTTTCTATTATAATATAAATCCTACCCCCCCCCCCCCCCCCAATCTATTTGTTTAATAAGGATGGGTGCGTAGCCGCATTCAGCCGTAGTGAGATGGATAGTTGCAATGTGCGTAAAGTCAGTAACAGAAGCGCTGTATATATTTATTTATATTTAGCTGAGGTTACTGACTTTCTCAGAACTTTGGCAACATCCGTTGAGTGAAAAGATAACACTAATAAATCATCTTCCCAGTGAACAGACCTCCTGTCACAGTCGACAGAAGCAAGGTAGTACAGTTCAGCCTATAGGAATATTAAATGGTAATATCATGAAATCCTTTGCAGCAATTTAAAATTGTGGTGCTTTTATGATGTACATGTTTGTAGATAATGGGGCAAGCCTGTTTCTATGAAAATGTTACATAATATGCAACCGCAAGACTAAGTAGAAATGCAGTCATTTATATTGTATATAATATTCTGTATATCTCATAACAGTATTTATTAAATGAAGACTCCTCTGTAATCAGAAATCATATTTTTAATCGTCATTCTGCATTATAGCAGAATGACGGCTACAGTGTGGACCTACTTTGCCGGGAGGGCGTATATTGACGTCCTTTTGTGCCCGAGCGGCCTGTGCGCCCCCTGCAGGGCACGAGCGTCGCGCTCTGTGATCAGTGAGCCTATGAGATGCGGCTGATCTGTGTCACCTACCAGTGCCCATCAGTGCCCTCTATCAGTGGTACCTATCAGTAACACCTATCAGTGCCCATCAGTGCCACCCATCAGTGCCATTTTATCAGTGCCGCCTTATCTGTGCCCATCAGTACCGCCTTATCTGTCCCCATCAGTGCTGCCTTATCTGTGCCTATCAGTGCCACCTTATCTGTGCTTATCAGTGCCCATAGTTGCAGCCTATCAGTGCCCACCAGTGCAACCTATCAGTGCCCACCAGTTCCACTTACCAGTGCTCGACGGTGCTGCCTACCAGTGCCCACCAGCGCCACCTACCAGTGCCCACAGTGCCACCCATTAGTGCCCACAGTGCCACCCATCAGTGCCCACAGTGTCTCCAATCAGTGCCTCCTCAACAGTGCTGCCCATCTGTGTCACCTACCAGTGCCCATCAGTGCCCTCTATCAGTGGTACCTATCAGTAACACCTATCAGTGCCCATCAGTGCCATTTTATCAGTGCCCATCAGTGCCACCTTATCTGTGCCCATCAGTACCGCCTTATCTGTCCCCATCAGTGCTGCCTTATCTGTGCCTATTAGTGCCACCTTATCTGTGCTTATCAGTGCCCATCGGTGCAGCCTATCAGTGCCCACCAGTGCAACCTATCAGTGCCCACCAGTGCAACCTATCAGTGCCCACCAGTGCTGCCTCATCATCACATATCAATGAAGGATAAAAATGATCTATTTGCAAAATTTTATAGCAAACTATGAAACATGATTTTTTTTTTTCCATTTATTTTTTTGTTTGTTTAGCAAAAAATAAAAACCTCAGCTGTGATTAAATACCACCAAAAGAAAGGTCTGTTTGTGTGAAAAAAATGATAAAAATTTAATTTGGGTACAGCATTATATGACCGCACAATTGTCATTCAAAGTGTGACTGCGCTGAAAGCTGAAAATTTGTCTGGGCAGGAAGGGGGTTTAAGTACCCGGTAAACAAGTCTTGAGAAAGTCCTACAAATTGAAGTGAAAACCACAATTAGTGACGGGGTCGGTAGTGAGTAAATATTGTTCGTTTTTTGCTGCTGACTTAAAAGAAATGTATATCAAGGGAAATATGTAGACGTCCATTGCTAACCTTCTACTGAAAATGAATCATTTATTTCGGAGCTGATCTTGGCACAGGGACTGTAAAGTTTTGGCACCTGTACCTAAGGTGCAAATAAAGAAAGTATCCAGTTTGGCTCCAGAGCAATATTTTTTCTTTGTCGCTTACATGTAAAAATCCTACATGTAAAAAATGACAAACCCCTAGAACATTATATATTTTCTGAAAGCAGAGGACCTGTAGAATTGCAATTTTCCTTTCACGTGATATTGGCGCAACTGTTTATTAAATGCAATAGTTCCATAAAAAAAACATAATAAAATGGATTTTAGTGCAAAATCACACCATATGATACCCATTCTTGGTTAAAATATAAAAGAGGAAGTTGCATCGAGTAAATAAATACCTAACATTCCATGTTTTAAAAATTGCGTGCCCCCCGTGCTGTCGCCAAAAACTATGGTGCCCAAAAAAAAAAAATCACCATAGGTGACGCTTAAAAAGCTGCCACAGCTCATTAATTTAGGGTTAGCTAGGAGCTCTAGAACTATTGTTCTCACTCTGACGTTCGTGGCGATATGTCACATGTGTGGCGTGACCGCAGTTTACATACACGTACGTATGCACCCTGGGCTTGCGTTTGCACAGGTGTGTGGGGCAATAAGGGTTTTGCCAATTTTTTTTATACATTTTAATATAATTTATTATCATTTATTTTTTTTTTTTTTTTAGGTGATTGCTATCAACAAGGGGTTAATTAATCTGTATGTGATAGCATTGGACAGGGGACAGATACTCTTTTTGGAGACCTTTTTGGTCTCCCCTGCCCTTCAGATTGGCTTGGTTAGATGTGTCTCCTGGCTGTACTAGCCAGGAAAGTGTGCATATGGTACAGGAAGTGAATACTTTCGGTTTCAATGTTTGCATGTGAGATTGAGACATGGATTTGCCTCGGTCTCATTGCAGTCTCTCCCCCACCGAATGTTTTCCCGGGCGTTGGTAAGCACGGGACAGCCTGTGTGCCATGGGAGGAGGGCCAATGGGGAGGGGGTGGCAAAACCCACACAGGCTGATGGCTGCTACTGCCAATAGCTTGTGATCAAAGGATTATTGTTTGGGCGTACGTGGTACGCCCAAAGAGCTAGAATGCGTATGCGATTTTTAGAGTTGGTTTAGAATTAAAGTGGAAGTTCACTCTAGAATTACTCTATGAATATTAATTTAGCTATATAACATGTATTTTGATATATGAGACAGAACCACCAGTTTTGACATCTGCCCAGTATCAGCACTAGAAACCGATGGTCATTTGCAATGAAAACCATGCAACTCATGGTGTTGTTGTGCCCCCCCCCCCCCCCCCCCCGGTATATATGTCTTGTGATTGAAGAGACTGACTGAATAATGCTTTCTATGTGCCCTGCTGCTGTCAAAGGCATGGGAAGCTGCGAGACACCATGAGTTTCATTGCAAAGGACTTTCCGTAATAATTATTCTGCGTGCCCCCCTTGTTCCGCCCCCCTTGTTCCTCTGCATCCTCCCCATTCTCCTATTCTTTTGGACACTGCAAAGGGTGGATTTCATTTAAATCAACTCAATTTAACCACTTGACCACTGGGCACTTAAACCCCCTTCCTAACCAGACCAATTTTCAGCTTTCGGTGCTCTCACACTTTGAATGACAATTACTCAGTCATGCAACACTGTACCCATATTAATTTTTTGTCCTTTTTTTTCACATAAAAAGAGCTTTCTTTTGGTGATATTTAATCACCGCTGGGTTTTTTATTTTTTGTGCTATTAAACAAAAAAGACTGAAAATTCGGGAACAAAAAAACGTTGTTTCTTTAAAAATTTATTGCAGAGTATTGGCAGAGTATTGGCAGAGTATTGGCAGAGTATTTGCGAGTATTGGCAGAGTATTGCAGAGTATTGGCATAGTACGTAAGGTATTACGAAATATCTCGGGCTGTTTGTGCTGATACCACCACGTTTAGAATATTCCCCAGCACGGGTGGATATTTGTTCTTAATTTAACTGTTTTTTTATTTATTTCTTTTTTATTTGTTATAACCTGGCCATTTTGGGTCATACCTCTGGTCTGCTGTACATATATATTTTTTTAATCTAATACATTTGTCGATTGTTTAACGGTACGTTCACGATCGGAGTCCGCTTTTGTTTTCCCCTTCCCTTCCCTCGTGGCCAGGCGGCCCGAGTGTTTTATGTCTTACTACAGGTTTGTTCACTGAAAAACCTTCGTATACGATAGCCTATTGGAGAGCTTTGTATAACTCCAGAAACTCACAGTGATTGGACGGCCACCCTGCCTATTTGCTTCGCGTTGACTGAGAGGAAGAGCAGGACGATCGGCTGGTTCCGGAATTCTTTGGCCCGTGTCGGTAATCTTCGGAAGATTCGTACGTGCTCACGCCCTCAGCGGCGTGTGAGAACGGAGTACGCATCTGTGATCCCTGCAGAGGGTTGTCTGCCAGCGCTAACGACTCCGTTGGTTTGGAGTCCATCCATTGCGGTAAGAGTCCAACTTTTTTCCAGTCTGGAAGTGATATTGGCAAAACCAGGAAGGTCTCATCAAACTTTTGAGAAGGACTGATTTCCCTGTTCACTATTTTTTGGGGACTTTAGTTAGAACCAGGATTTCTTTTGTATGAGGACTTTTTTGATTGAATTTCTTATATGGTGTTTTTTTCGATTTATGTTTTTAATCTATATTGGGTTTCATTACTTTTTACACTATAGATTTCACGTATATCCACTTTATGTATAATTTTTTCTGATTTGATTTGATTTTGATTTGATTTTTTCTGATTTGATCCATAATTTGATATTTGATGGTTTTTAGTTGCAGCTTTTAGGTTTTGCCCCAAGCGCGATATTTTTGTTTGTTTTTTGTTTATTGCACAGTATGGGCACAGTACTGAAGATTATTGGCACTGAGCAGCACTGTGGGCACTACACATCCAGCCCACACTGTGCGCATGTGTGGGAGTAAAGTCATCATGGCCTGGCCATTTAAATGGCTGGAGCGCTTGAACCTGAAAGGAAGACTAGGCAGAGTAGGCTAGGGCCGGTGGCAGTGACAGCTCAGTGCTGGAGGGCTCTGTTTCAAAGGTAAGTCTGTCATAATGTGCTAGTATGCAGTGCAAGCTAGCACATTATGGCAAAAGATAGACACTCTTGTCAGCACTACAGGTAGAGGGACTCAAGATTGTAAGTCCCCATGTAGGCTTAGAGCAGACCCTTCATTCTTGTCAATACAATATAGGTATAGGTAACTGCCACTGAAAGCTTCACTCTGCACACTACAAGGGCCTTTCTGCCCACTTCAGTTCAGGGAAACCAATACTGAAATAAAAGGAAGAGAAGAAGGTGCTCTGGCCTAGAGCATTACTGTAAGACTCTTTATTAGATAAAACCAAATGCTAATGTACTCAAAAAGGTACTCGATCAAATGCATGTAACACATCCAGTCTCAACACAGGAAACATGTCCATTTACAGCACGTAAGCAAGAGAGGGTGGCTACATTCCTACATACAGTGGAACCTTAGGGAATGGATGTAGCCACCCTCTAACAAAAAGTTGTATCGCGCCAAAAAAAAAAGGAATTTGGACACTCGGAGGAGGCTGAGGGCAATAGGGGCTTTTTATATATATATATATATATATATATATATATATATATATATATATATATATATATATATATATTTATATTATATATATATATATATATATATATATATATATATATATATATATATATATATATATATATATACATAAGAATACATACTTGAATATCATTTTTTTTAAACCAGGGTCACTTAGCATGAGTGTTCAACCTGTGACCCTCCAGCTGAACTACAAGTCCCATTAGACATTGCAAAGCTGACAGTTACAAGCATGACTCCCAAAGGAGGAGGCGTGATGGGATTCGCAACACCTGGGTGACCGCAGGTTGAGAACCCACGCTTTAAGGATTTCTCCTTTTGTACAAAAAATAATAAATGCACTTTTGTTTGTAGGTAAACAAATGTGAATGTATTATTTTTTTGTTGTAGGAACCTGTAAAGCATTGCACCAGTGATCAGCAGACCTGTCAGTGTATCTGCTTGTTCGTACCTCATACAGGCAAGCTGATACACTCTGACAGGAAGAATCAATGCTAAGGCTGTCAGGACTTGTAGTTTTCCATTCACAGAATACTGTGAATGAGTGACGTGGGCAAGCTTCTTTTTTTTTTTACATTTTGACGGCTAGCAAAGGAGAAGATCCCCTGCTGGTTGTCAGGGCAGGGGATCAGGGGAAGCGGGGGCCAGTCCTTTCATAATATGGTACATGTTACACCCTAATATATAGATGTAACATATTATGAAAGGTGAATTTTTCTTTAATCCTTATGAAATATTTTTGTTACGCAGCAAACAAAACTATGAAGCCATAAATTCACAGACACCCCTGAAATGCATCAAAATGATATCAGCTCACAAAATGAATCCCCGTCTTTTTTTATTAACTACTTGCCGCTAGCCACACGCCGCCACACGCCATTTGGCAGCGGTGGGCAAATGGGTGCACCTGTACATTCCCTTTAATTGGCGGGGTTAGCGAGTGCGTGTGCGGCCACCACGTACAGCGTGCCCATACCCGCAGGACCTGTGGACTCGATGTCTGCCGGTCTCCTGGCCATGGAGCCACAGAATGGGGAATTGCAAGGCATTTCCCTATTCTGCCTTGTGACATGACAGGGATCTACTGCTCCCTGTCATAGGGAGCAGTGATCACTGTCATGTGAGTAGAAACCCATCCCCCCACAGTTAGAATCACTCCCTAGGACACACTTAGCCCCTTGATCACCGCCTAGTGTTTAACCCCTTCTCTGCCAGTGCCATTTACACAATAATCAGTGCATTTTTATAGCACTGATCGCTGTATAAATGACAATGGTCCCAAAATAGTGTCAAAAGTGGCCGATGTGTCAACCAGAATGTCACAGTCACGATAAAAATCGCAGATCGCCGCCATTACTAATAAAAAATAATAATAATACAAATGCCATAAAACTTTCCCCTATTTTGTAGACGCTATAACTTTTGCGCAAACCAATCAATATATGCTTATTGCAATTTTTTTTAACCAAAAATATGTAGAAGAATAGGTGTCGGCCTAAACTGAGGAAAAATTTTTTTTTTTTATATATATTTTTGGGGGATATTTATTATAGCAAAAAGTCAAAAATATTGATTTTTTTTCTCAAAATTGTCACTCTTTTTTTGTTTATAGCGCAAAAAATAAAAAACGCAGAGGTGATCAAATAGCAGCAAAAGAAATCTCTATTTGTGGGAAAAAAAAGCACATCAATTTTGTTTGGGTGCAACGTCACATGACCGCGCAATTGTCAGTTAAAGCAACGCAGTGCCGAATCGCAAAAAGTGTTCTGGTCAGGAAGGGGGTAAAATCTTCCAGGGCTGAAGCGGTTAAACTGATACCATACCACTGATACCTATGCTCGGCAATGGTCTCCCCCACTACCCCAGATAAAAATGCAAAGTTCGATGCTCTCAGACACGGATATTTTCATGTGGAATCGCACTGCAGAATTCCCAAGGAATTGGTTCTTATATGTATCTGGATACAAACTTCAGATTTACAGCTTATGCCGAGGAAAGAATTAAAAACAAACTGATATTTTAATGTAGATGCTCGAAACCCTTTGAGCGGTGGAATAAACATAAAACAATTAGATTCATATATGCTGGCTATCTATTCCTTTGTTCATGGAGGAATGGTTGGCCGGCGTCCAGCCAAGATCATCTCTGAGGTCAGTGAGTAAAAGCAGACAGGAGATGGTGGCTGAATTCCAGCTCTTATGGAACAACAGAATAACTTGCATTTCTTATCCTGCAGAAAAGATGGACGGAACAGGATGCAGAATACAAAAAAAGAAGTAGAGGGAGTCTTGTGCAGGGCTGCCATGTTTGACACATGAATGTGACATGTTATTTAGTTAATGTGTGGCGGGGTTGCAGGGATCTCCCACTTTGTGTATTTCCCTACCGTCAGGGGATGTGACAAGACACAGAGAGGTCTCCGCAGCCTGCCAGACATTGGCTGGCGCTGGGTGATGGTTTTGTGTAATGTAGATGTCTTGCAAGTCAAGCGCTGCCAGAATTAGCAGGGAAATACATCTGAGTGTTTGTTGGCAGCTGAAAGCTTTATTTCCACCCAGAGGCTGTTTTGCTGTTTAACCCTTTACTAATAAAAAAACATGACTTATAATATTTTAAGAAATGTGTTTTAAAATGGAAGAATTAAAGTTCAGTTTAATTCAACTAAATGCACTCCAGGTGCAGCAATGCAAAAGCAGTCTTGCAGTTTGTTTTCTTTAGAAAACAGCAAGAGTAGAAAAGACTGTGCCTGGCCCGCGTGCTGCAGTGCAAAGAAGGACCTTTGATTTGGAAGCAGTGTTGTCCTGGGCAGGGCTGGTGTAAGGATTTTTGACACCCTAGGCCAGTGATGGTGAACCTTGGCACCCCAGATGTTTTGGAACTACATTTCCCATGATGCTCAACTACACTGCAGAGTGCTTGAGCATCATGGGAAATGTAGTTCCAAAACAGCTGGGGTGCCAAGGTTCACCATCACTGCCCTAGGAGAAACCTCATTTTGCCACCCCCACTGGCTCCACCCCTGACTTCACCCTCTTTGCCCTGCCCAAACATACCCCACCTTTTTTAACGAAGCGCCCATCAAATGCAGCCCAACAGCACCCATCAATGCAGCCCAACAGCACCCATCAATGCAGCCCAACAGCACCCATCAATGCAGCCTCACCAGCACCCATCAATGCAGCCTCACCAGCACCCATCAATGCAGCCTCACCAGCACCCATCAATGCAGCCCAACAGCACCCATCAATGCAGCCTCACCAGCACCCATCAAATGCAGCCTCACCAGCACCCATCAAATGCAGCCTCACCAGCACCCATCAAATGCAGCCTCACCAGCACCCATCAATGCAGCCCAACAGCACCCATCAATGCAGCCTCACCAGCACCCATCAATGCAGCCCAACAGCACCCATCAATGCAGCCACATCAGCACCCATCAATGCAGCCCAACAGCACCCATCAATGCAGCCCAACAGCACCCATCAATGCAGCCTCAACAGCACCCATCAATGCAGCCCAACAGCACCCATCAATGCAGCCTCACCAGCGCCCATCAATGCAGCCCAACAGCACCCATCAATGCCGCCTCACCAGCACCCATCAAATGCAGCCTCACCAGCACCCATCAATGCAGCCTCACCAGCGCCCATCAAATGCAGCCTCATCAGCGCCCATCAAATGCAGCCTCACCAGTGCCCATCAATGAATGTTTGCTTGCTACCATTCAATCAGGAGTAGAGACCCAGACACAGTCCTCCGCCGCCACTCTGCCTCTGACACTATGTGCAAACTGAGTGGCGGCTGCCTGCTGATGCTGAGACTTATGCCGCGTACACACAATCGGACTTTCCGCCAACAAAACCGTGGATTTTTTTCCGAAGGATGTTGGCTCAAACTTGTCTTGCATACACACGGTCACACAAATGTTGGCCCAAAATTCCGAACATGGGAACGCGGTGACATAGAAGGCATACGACGAGCCGAGAAAAAGGAAGTTCAATAGCCAGCATGGCTCCTTCTGTTTGATTCTTAGCATGCGTGAACTTTTGTGAGCCGGACTTGTGTACACATGATCGGACTTTCTGTCAACAAAGTTAAGTTGGCTGAAAATTTGAGAATCTGCTCTCAAACATTTGTGGGTGGAAATTCCGACAGCAAATGTTCGATGGAGCATACACATGGTTGGACTTTCCGACAACAAGCTCACATCGAACATTTCCTGACGGTAAGTCCGACCGTGTGTACGGGGCATTAGTTGCTTGCTGCAGAAAGAAGAGAATAGGAACACCAGTGGCCGGGTACCCTAGGCAGCGGTGCGCCCTAGGCGCCTGCCTAATGTGCCTAGTGGTAGCACTGGCCCTGCTCCTGGGCCTGCAGAGGTCTGACACACCTCCTGCTGAGTCAGACCTATAACTCTGCAATCAACAAAGATTACACTCCCTGCTGATTCAGCAGGAAAGGGTGTGTCAGACCTCTACAAGAAGACCAGTGCTTTCACACATAGACTATGGGGGGATTTACTAAAACTGGAGCACTCAGAATCTGATGCAGATGTGCATAGTAGTCAATCAGCTTCTAACTTCAGCTTGTTCAATTAATCTTTAGCAATAAAGCTTGGAAGCTGATTGGTTTCTATGCAGAGCAGCACCTGATTTTGCACTCTTCAGCTTTAGTAAATAACCCCCTATGGGTCCTTCTCTATAGCATTCTGGCAGAAGGCAGGCTTTTCTACTCAGGCTGTGGTTGATTTCTCAAGAATCTGAAAGACTTTGCGCACCTTTTGTTTTTATGCATCTAAATAGACACACACAAACACTGGCAGTGCTATAAACTCTTATGCCTTGTACACACGGTCGGACATTCTGACAACAAAATAGGTCTGATTTTTTCAGACGGATTTTGTCCTAATCTGGTGTTGCATACACACGGTCGGACAAAGTTGTTACCGCAATCTCCTTCTCACAAACAATCGGAGTGTGAGGAGGAGAACCTGGTAAAATCTCGTTACCGCTCTGTGTTTACATTTAGTGATTGGCTGTGAAAGGATCACAGCTGATCACGTGGTAAACAGCCGCCGGAAACACGCTGCCACCGACTTGCAGTTTCAGCCAGCTCGCAATCACACACACATGCGCCGTGCAAAGTAGGGAGGTTCCATCTGTGATCACCTGGTAAGCAGCCATGCCCAATGGCTGTTCACCCCCCTCGGTGATGAGCGGCGTCTCAGTGACACGCCGCCACCGACAGTACAGGGCTGCGCGCACACGATCGCGCGCATGCCCTGTTTAAATGGACTGATGTCATATGACGCTCACCCAGAACGAGAGCCATGCCGTCCGCCCGTCATATGCAGGTCGGGGGGGGGGGTGCAAACGGTTAAGAAAAATAGTAACTGGATTCCCCTCATGTTTTAACTGGGTTAAAGGATCGTGTCTGTGTAAGGCAGCCCATAGATGAGTCAGTTTTTCCATTCAACCATGAGTTCAATGGGGAGAAAAAAAAAATGGACTTGCTTCCTCTTTCCACACACTTGAGCTTCACTCCCTTCTGAGCTATTGTATTCTGATGACAGGGAGACTTCCCCACCATCATAGAGCACTGATCAGTGGTGTAGACTATAACCTGCAGAGCTGATCGAGCGGGGACAATCTGCCAGGGCGGATGTACAGAAGCCGATTGGTAGATAGACCAACGTGTCCATACATGGATCAAAACTCAGCCGTTCCCTGCCGAAGCAGACAAATTTTGATCCATGTTTGGCTGGTTTAAGTAACTCCCTTAGTAACAGGCAAACTGCTAAATACTCAACAAATATACATAAAAGTGAGCAGCCTTATCTACCAATAGATGATTTGATTTAATAGATGAGATGTTTTAATTTAGCCAGTGTTGTAACATAGTAACATAGTTACATAGTAGGCGAGATTGAAAAAAGACACAAGTCCATCAAGTCCAACCTATGTGTGTGATTATATGTTATATGTTAGTACTACATTGTATATCCCTGTATATTGTGGTAGTTCAGGTGCTTATCTAATAGTTTTTTAAACTATCGATTCTCCCCGCTGAGAACACCACCTGGGGAAGGGAATTCCACATCCTAACTGCTCTTGCAGTAAAGAATCCTCTAGCAGTTTAAGGTTAAACCGATTTTCTTCTAATTTTAGTGAATGGTCGCGTGTCTTATTAAATTCCCTTACGCGAAAAACTTTTATCCCTATTGTGGGGTCACCAGTACGGTATTTGTAAATTGAAATCATGTCCCCTCTTAAGCGCGTCTTCTCCAAAGAAAATAAGTTCAGTGCTCGCAACCTTTCCTCACAACTAAGGTTCTCCAGACCCTTTATTCGTTTTGTTGCCCTTCTTTCTTTCACACACCGCTGCCACATTGCACAGGCCATGCAGGTGACACCACAGATTCATATTTCAGCTTTGTGTGTCACCTGCCTGCCCATTGGACCATAAAGGTTCAATGTCGGATCCGCTGGCTGGTGGCATAGGAGGCTGGAATTCTCTTGGCTTCAGAGACATGGTTGGTTCCCTAAAGTGGCCCTCCTACCAGGTTGCACTTTGTAGCCTGAACACAGCATTAGAATGTTTGAAAGAAGAACTCATTTATGTTCCTGTTATCCTGGAAGTTTGTTTTCACTCTTGTCAGTTAAGGACTCCAAAGTTCTCTTCATCCTGCGGAACATCCAGGAGTGTTAGTGGCTCTCTTATGCCGCGTACACACGACCGGAATTTTCGAGGGACTAGGTCCGACAGACTTTCGACGGAGTTCTGACAGAGTTCTGACGGACTTTCCGAATGAACGGACTTGGCCACACACAATCACACCAAAGTCCGACGGATTCGAACGTGATGACGTACGACCGGACTAGAATAAGGAAGTTCATAGCCAGTGGCCAATAGCTGCCCTCGCTTCGGTTTTTGTCCGTCAGACTAGCATACACACGAGCGGATTTCTCGGTAGGAACTGGGTCCGGCGGAGTTCCGGCCGAACAATTTGAAACATGTTCCATTTCTAAAGTCTGTCGGATTTTTGCAAATCAAAAGTCTGCTGCAGCCCACACATGATCGAATGGTCTGCCGGAATCATTCCGTCGGACCTTTGATGTTGAAAAGTCCGGTCGTGTGTACGCGGAATTAGCCTTACAGTAGCAGATGCTCCAAACCCCTCCACTGCTCTGCACTGGCCTTTAAAAGTTAGAGCTTTGTATAGCTGTCTGGTTAGGAACATTAGATACTATCACCTGTAGGCGAATTCCACCTTCCTGACCATGCCAATGTAAGGCTACTTTCACACTGAGGCGCTGGGCGCGCTGGCGGTAAAGCGGCGCTATATTTAGCGGCGCTTTACCGTCGTTTTAGCGGCGCTTTTCTGCCACTAGCGGGGCAGTTTTGAACCCCGCTAGCGGCCGAAAAAGGGTTAAAACCGCCCGTAAAGCGCTGCTGCAGTGGCACTTTGCAGACGGGTTTGGAGCGCTGCCCCATTGTTTTCAATGGGAAGGGGCGTTTTAGGAGCAGTAAATACACCGCTCCTACAGCGCTCCAAAGATGCGGCTTGCAGGACATTTTTCAGAGTCCTGCAAGCGCACCGCTCCAGTGTGAAAGCCCTCAGGCTTTCACACTGGAGATACAGCAGCGGCTGTTTGAAGGCGCTTTGCAGGCGCTATTTTTAGCACTCTAGCGCCTGCAAAGCGCCTCAGTGTGAAAGGGGCCTTACACCGATATTTGGAGTATAACATGACTAATGGATTTGTCAACCTGGTCCTAAAACCTGCCCCAAAATAAAGGACTGCGCAAAATGCGTTTTAATATGGCCACAGAAGCCAATTTATTAACACTGAATAAATAACATAACAACGAAAATACCATTCAACAATGTAATTCCAACAATGTAAACAAGAGGTTTTTGGATGTCCATAAGGCACAATTTTACTAAAATCATCCATGTCCTCAGCTGCACCCCAACTGGCTCGAGTACGTTGCAACCTTACCATACTTCCATTCTCCCCCCCCCCCCCCGGGGGACCTAGCTCCTGGGGGATGGGTACCACTAACCAACCACGTGTAGGTGCCATACCTTAGATGGACCCCACAATTTAGCAACAATGTCAATAATCACTGACCCCCCCCAAGACCCCCTGACCCGCCATGCTGCTATGACAAAATCCCCACCAACACAAGTGCTCATTGGGTGGTTTTTTTTTGTTCTTAACAGAAACACAAAACAGGACATATCCTGTATATATATATATATATATATACTCCCCAATTATTATTTATTTATTTTTTTGACATATGGGCGGGTGGGAGGGAAGTTTCTTCTCTGGTTGATCTGCCTGTCTGCCACATACCACCTACAACAGCAACAGTCTATCTGTCCCGTCCCCCCCTTGCCCAACTAATCTAGGTGACCTTTCCCTGACCTAGTGCCTCCCCTAGTCATGCAGACCCTTCCGCCATTTTTCTTCTCCAGGTCTCACTTGAATCGTGGCGCCATTCTCCAGCCTCCAACCCTCTATCTGGCCCCCCCCCCCTCCCATCCTCAGTCATATCATTTACTCAGATCTGTGTTAGGAAAGACTACAAGTTTCATATGATATGCCACCATAGCAGAGGTACTTTCAATTTAAATTTCCATGGAGTACAAGTATGGTGATGTTTGCTGCACTCATAGTCCATTGATTACTTCCTCCAGTCCCATAACTGAAGGTTGGTACCTTTCATACAGACTCGGGACTAAAGGAATAGTCTATAGGAGCCTCTGCACTACCCCGTCCACCCACATATCACAGTTTCCATGCTTTACAGGCTCCAGTGCAAAAAATTCATTTTTCTCTTTTTGCAATGTGTGTGCATTTATTATTATTATAATAATTATTATTATTATTAGTAGTAGTAGTAGTAGTAGTAGTAGTATTTATTTATTTTTATTCTAAAGGTGAAATAAGTCTTGAAAGCCTCAGTTGCCTATGGTAATTTCATAGTTTTACATGTGATTGGGTAGTTAACTTTTAATATGATGTCACTTCCTTGTAACTCTTTCCCTCCTGTGTTCTGTCATTGGTGATCGTCAGCAGTGATGTGAAGTCTGTAGCGAAGGCCGATAAGCAGGAAGCGGGGGGTGAAGTTCAGGTGAATATATAAATAGATTACTGATGAATATTGAACTTTTATGTTATAAGACACCGGGGGGGGGGGGGGGGGGCATAGTAGGGGAGAAGGGAATGTGTGAACGATGAGCAAGTGTTAAAATGTTACCAAACCTTCTATTTTTTTTTTTTTTTTTTTTTTATTAAAATAATAAACATGTTATTATACTTACCTGCTCTGTGCAATTGTATTGCACAGAGCCGCCCTGATTCTCCTCTTTTCAGGTCCCACCCCAGTGCTCCTTGCTCCACCTCTTCAGCGAGTGCCCCTAGTCAAAGCTGCTTTTTATGGGGGCACTCATGTGGGCTTGTATCCCAGCCGCCCTGTCTTCATCTATTGACAGGGAGGCTCGGCCCCACCCCGCCCCATGCTCCTCCATCACAGAATTTGATTGACAGCCAATGGCTCTCACTGCTATCAATCTACCCAGTGAGAAGGGAGAAAGGCGCTGCTCTCGTGCACATTGCTGGATCGAAAATGGGCTCAGATAAGTATAAGGGGGCTTCGGGGATCCTCTGCACAGAACGTTTTTTTACCTTAGGGTAAAAAAACAAAAAACAACTTTAAAGTCTTGTTAAAGGGAGACTCCAAGCAAAAACACAAACACTTTTCTACGGAGGTCTACATTGCCCCATATCAATGCCTACAAATAACTGTCTTTATTCATTACCGTTAACCAGTGTGCAATATACAAAATAAATTATAATATCAAGAAATCATGACCAGGCTGATTTTTGCAAACTTTAACTGACAATTGTGCAGACGTGCGATGCTGTACTGAAATAAAATGTATTACTTTTTCCCCATAAATAGAGTTTTCTTTTGGTGGTATTTACGGTTTTTATTTTTTGCCCTATAAACAAATAGAGATCGACAATTTTGAAAAAAAATATAAATATTTTTCACTTTCTGCTATAAAACACATCCATTAAATACATTTAAGAGATCAAACTTCTTCATAAATTTAGGCAAACTAAATACTACATATTACATATTTTTGGTAAAAAAAAATCCCAATAAGTGTATATTGATTGTTTTGTGCAAACGTTATAGCTTTTAAAAAAATTAGATATTTTTATTTTTGGTTATTTGTTTTTTACTAGTAAAGGCGGCGATCAGCGCCTTATTGTGGGACTACAATATTGTGGCAGACAATTTGGACACTTTCTGACACTTTTGACACTCTTTGGGGACCACTGACATTATTACAAAATATGCACTGTCAGTGTACTAATGACACTGGCTAGGAAGGTGTTAACATCAGGGGCAATAAAAGGGTTACATTTGTGCCCAATCAGTGTTTTTGTGTGGGACTAGGGGAAGGCATGGATCCATGTCCATGCTTTGCAGGAACACTGGATCCATGCTTTCCCTACTGGCAGAACGATGATCTACCTTGTTTACATGATCGGTGGGTATCGCATCTGCGGTACCCACCACTCGGCTCCCTCTGTGTAAGCACAGCAGGAAGGAGCCACCGGTGCTGCGCATGCACATGCCCTACCCTTAAGAGATGGATCAGGTATATACATGATCCGGTGCATGGGTACCGCTCTGTAGTAAAACTGCAATGGGGCGGACATTAAGTGTTTAATAACAGATCTGTGGAGTTTAAGGCCTCCTTCACATGGCTGGTTATCTGCATTCTGTGGATTCCAGTGGCAGATTCTTTCCAGTATAATGCCCGGATAATGCGATTAGCAGCGGCAGGTCAGCCTCTAAACTAATGACAGGCTGACAGTGGCCACCACTATTCACATATAGCCGCACACTGCGTGTTTACCTTGCGAGCCTTGATGCTGTCAGCTGTGTCCAACTCCGACATCCGCGGGTAAACGATCGGTGTGCGCCTACATGTGGAAAGCGGCATGGTAGTTCACAAACTTGCTCTGTGATTGGAGGAGAGCTGGTCATGTGTGTCTGACAAGTGAAATAACCAGGACCCCCATTTTTTTCTCATAACTCCATTTTAATAAATGGTCAAAAAACATTTTTTTTAGAATAATATACATCCTCTGTAGAACAAGATACATAAGTTTGGTGATTTCTATTAATCTAACTTCTCTGTAGAACAGAAATAGAAATAAGTCTTTGTTCAAATCCAAATACATTTACACATCCTGTATACATAACCCATCATGTGCATCAGTCCCCTGCACACTGCTAGACATTTCTATACATTTCTATACATTTCTTGCAACCTTTGCATACAAACAGGGATTTTTGGTTCACATGCATTGCAATACATGTTTAAGATGGCCAACTGCATCAAAGTAATCCCTCTCTGGCCAGTCCACACAACACACACACCACACACACAGCACACCACACACACGGCACACATATCACAACACACACACCACACAATACACACCACACAAATCACACTTCACAAATCACACCCCACACCACACACTCACCACACACACACCACACACACACACCACACCTACCACACACACCACACACACAGCACACCTACCACACACATCACACACACACACAGGTGCGGACTGACCATTTGGCCACTCGGGCACTGCCCAAGGGCCCTGGGCCACTAGGAAGCCCCAGCAGGGTTGCCAGCCTCAGTAAAACCAGGGACAGTATGTAAAAATCTGTGTTTTGTTTTTACATCTGTCTCTGAAATGTCCCTTACCGACATCCCTTTGGTCTAAAAGTCCTGAGATTATAGCTGCCCCACGTCTCCAGTACCTTCTCAGCCAATAGAAACATGTCTGTGTATACTGTGTGATTGTATACTGTGTGTGTATACTGTGTGGCCCCATAATCTCTGATTGTCTAGGGGCCCCATAATCTTCTATTGCCCAGAGGCCCCATGAGATGTCAGTCCGCCCCTGCACACACACCACAGACCACGCAACACACAACACACACAACACACACACATCACACACTACACATCTATATATTTCTCTGTAGAACAGGGTACAATATGCTTTGTCGTCTTCCATCAACATTCTCTGCAGAACAGGGTAACAAGCTTGGTGGTTTCCATCAAAAGTCTTGAATGCTCCTATGGAGCTAAGGAATGAAGGCATCTTCTGGAAGGTCCTGGTGGGCCTGCAAAATATAAAAAAGAAAGTGTGTAAGTTATGTTTGTTACCGTGCATGCTGGCATGTGTTTTTAAGTTGCACTGTAATGCATTTTTTTGCTGGTGTTCTAGTGCATTTTATTACCCCTTTCTCTTTTTTGTAATGTATAATATTACTAGGTCCTATTTTTTTTCAGTGCAAATCAATGGAGGGCATTAGTGTGATCTGAAACAATGGGAAACAAGGGTATTTTCCTTGTGCTTGCATTAAACTATATTGGACAACACTGCTTGTGTGAACACACCCTTAGCCTAGGTTCACACTTATGTGGTGCGATTTACCTGAGGTTTTTAGTGTGATTGCAAGGATAATGTCCAGTGTGACTTCATGCGGATTCAGGTGCGATTTGGATACAGTTATGCCCCGTACACACGAGCGGACTTTTCGACATCCAAACTCCGACGGACTGAGTCCGGCGGACTATCCGATCGTGTGTGGGCTGCAACGGACTTTAGCGAAGCTAAAGTCTGACGGACTTTAGAAATGAAGCATGCTTTAAATTTTCCCGACGGAACTCCGCCGGACCCGGTCCCCTTTGAAAAATCCGCTCGTGTGTGTGCTACTCCGACGGACTAAAACCGACGCTAGGGCAGCTATTGGCTACTGTCTATGAACTTCCTACGTCGAATCCAGTCGTACGTCATCACGTTCGACTCCGTCGGAGTTTGGTGTGATGGTGTGTGGTCAAGTCCGTTCGGTCGAAAAGTCCGCCAGAACTCCGTCGGAACTCCAGCGGAACTCCGGCGGAACTCCTTTGGAGGTCTGTCAGACTTAATTCCTCTCGTGTGTACGGGGCATTACGATTCTCTTTTTATCTCTCTTTCTCTGAAAATCACCTCAGAAAGACACTATAGCCTACTAGAGATCGCACTGGATTCGCTTAGTCTTTGAACACCTATGCGTTTTCCATGCAGTTTCCATTACACTCTATGGAGATGAAAATTGCACCACACACACACACACACACACACACAGGACCCTTTTTAAACAAGTATCGCATTCGGAGTGCATATACATGAACGGCCACCATATAAAGTCATGTTATTTCACTCGTCGTGCAATTCTATGCATTCTGAAATGCATATGAAATCGCATCAGTGTGAACCAGGGCTTACTGGGTGATAAAGTATTGTGAAAAAATCAAATCTAGTTCTGGTTGAATGCTCTTACCTTCATATATGCAAAGTCACGTCTTGCCTGATTGTAATTCCACCGGGCATCCTCCAAGATTCTGAAAGATAAAGAAGTAAAACATATCAATGTAATGACCAGACAACTAAAACTGGCAATAGACTTTATAGGATGTTCAGAACAAGCAGCACCATCCATTTACAGCTGATGTGATTCTCCACCCCATAGAAAAGAAACAGAATAGAAAGAAAAGTAATAATGGAAACTTACTTTCTGGCCCAATCCTCCGTAATAAACTTTTTAATAACGTCGGCAGCTGCATTTGGGCCGTCCAAGTCATAATTGCCATTGGTGATGTAAAAGAAGTCACCCGGAATCTGATTTTCTATCTGCAAAACATCAAAATGAAATATAATTAAAAAACTGGAGAAGAAGCTATTGTGGAAATAAGTAAATTTAGGGGCCTATTTATACCAGAGAGCAGATGTCTCTATCTGCTCTCCATTATACTCCATAGGGCTATGCACACCATGGTCCACATTTTACCGCTAATTCACAATGTGGGGGTCACAGTGTGTACTCTGTGCTAGTTCATTGAGCTGCTCTGTGATTGGAGGAGAGCTGGTCATGTGTGTGTTCGACTAGTCAAATACCAGCACCAGTTGCTTTTACCTGGTGCGGCGCTGTCATCTAAGAGGGGAGCTCCATGAAATACAAATTCTAAGGATATCCATCAGGGACCGTTTATTATTCTCTTGACTGTTGGCTTTTTTACAGTGGGAGGTCCAAAATCGAGTCAGCCTATACTTGGTTGTTCTGGACGCTATTGTTCGTATCTGTGATTGCTAACTACCCTAGTGTATCTGGTACCAGATGACTCTATTAGATTACTTCAATAAGCAACTTGAAAATCTGTTTTTTCTGAAGGACCACTAAGGTTGAGGAAAATAACATGCCAAAAGCTCCTGAGGAAGCGACGAACGCGTAACATGTAGAGTGAGCTGAGCTGATGATACACTGTCTCTTCGAAATTTGATATCATTGGGAATTTGAATTGCTTGGTTATCCAAATTTTTCAATACCTAAATTGATTATGTAGATGGTGTAATTAACATGCTCATAGGTATTATCTGTGAATTTATGTAAGTCTATGTACGTGTTCTCTAGTTTTATTCTTGTAATAAATATTTTAACTTTTTTTAAAACTTTTTTGTGTTATGCCTATAAAATCCATTATTCCAAATTTCTTCCAACGACCAGTCAAATAACCAAGCTGTCCTCCAGTTTTTTTTCCCCTCACAGCCCCATGGCTACACTTTATAAATGCCCCCCTTAGTTATATACTGATAGACTTACCTTCAACTTTTTAAAGATGGCCTCTGCGTCCTGCCAACTCCACTTCATACCAGAAAGGGACCTGAAAAGGAAAGTGTTGGTGAGATTAGTAATAGACAATAGAATAACAGGACTCAACATTTAATTTCCAAGCAGTATATATATATATATATATATATATATATATATATATATATATATATATATATATATACACAGTATATATAGTGGAAACAATGGTAAGCACAACATTTCCCTCTCACTTCCTGGGTCACCTCCATTTTGTCAGAGATCCAGCGAATCGATTATCTCATTGGTAAGGGGCGATGTTAATGTAAACAGCCTAGACTTCATACAGAAGAGCAGTAAAGGACTACATTGACTCTTCTCTGAGCAGGACACAATTCCACCGTGGACAAGTACAATAAAGGTTTTGTACCACCAAGAAAAAGTAGGCCGTTATAAAAGGAAAAACTGTTGTCATATGGCTTGTGCCTATGAAATCAGTTTAATGTTAGTTTAAGATATTTCTAAAATAATTCAGAATTAATTGAAAGGTGTATATGACCTGCAGTTGGCCTCCTTTTTACCTGAATTTGACCTGCTTCATATGGCTTTTACATTCCTATAGACTTGTTTTTGAATGCAAAACCCACCTGACATGAAAAAAAGTCCTTCAACATAAAAAGCAAACTTGGAGATCACTGGAGTAATTCTGAGGCATACTAATAATAAAATGTAATAGCTTTCCCCATCCATTCTGTTGCTACTAGTGTATTCTGACAGCCGCTGGGGATGGCCTTCAGAATACCCAAACAGTAGCTGCATCCAGTCCTTATTGGTCCAAATATATTCAATCAAAGATTGTCAGGCAGCAGGGTGGAGACAGGGCCACACATGGAGCGAATTTCAGCTGTCTCCTGATGAAGATCTCCTAGTGTATGGCCAGCTTTAACCACTTGCCGACTGGGCCGTAGCCAAAAGATGGCTTGTTCTGGGAGGGGGTCCATGGACTGAATCCAGAATCTTGCTCTCCCGCAAACATCTGTGACCTTCCGGACCCGGCACATCACGAATCGCGCTAAATGCTTTTTGGCGGCCGATTACTACGTGACTGCTCCGTCAAATGATGGAGCGATCACTTGTAAACAAACCAGCGTCATGATATGCCTTCCTCCCTCCCCTCTCTGTACCGATCTGTACAGTGCGAGGGGAGAGGGGGAGAGATCGTTTTTAGCAGCGCTGTGGGCTTGTTCTGTAGTGCCCGCAGCACTGCTCTGTGCCCATACTGTGCAATACTCTGCCAATACCCTGCAATGCCCTGCAATACTCGTCAATACTCTGCCAGTACTCGCCAATACTCTGCAATAAATTTTAACAGAAACAAAGATTTTTTTTTACCGAATTTTCAGTCTTTTTTGATTTATAGCACAAAAAATAAAAAACCCAGCGGTGATTAAATACCACCAAAAGAAAGCTCTATTTGTATGAAAAAAAGGATACAATTTTCATTTGGGTACAGTGTTGCATGACTGAGTAATTGTCATTAAAAATGTGAGAGCCACGAAAGCTGAAAATTGGTCAAAGACCATCATGTTTTTGTTTGATGGGAAGATGGTCTGTCCCTCATGTCGGTAAAAACATTGTGGTGGAATATGGGGTTCTGAATTCAGGAGGTTGAAATCGTTCAAAGGCTGTGCCCAGTCCCAGTTGTTTTCCCAAAGACACCTGTAAGGGAATATGGAGGTTAGGATGGTTTCCAGAAGACATAATAGAGCATTTTTTATTTTGATGAAAGTAAAAAAAAAATAACGTATGTACCCATTTAAAAAAGTAAAATGGGGTAACACATTTGTTCGGTTTCCACATGGTCATATTGCTAAAGCTAAATGGGATTGACAATCTCATATGAGAATTCGTCAGACCTAGATGTTAAAGAATGGAAAACAAAAACGTATGTGAAATCCATTCCCCAGAAACAGGGTGTCCCAATGGATTTAACAGAAACGTACTTGTTGGCGTATTCTTCAAACATTCCGGGGTCTTCAATGAACTTGTCATGGAGCTCATCATGGATAGACTCCAACTTTCCCCTATTGAGGAAGAAATGCCTGGGGATTTTATCTTTAGCCTTCATCTTCTGGAAGATGTTCATGGCTTGATTGTAGTCACCATTGTTTTGTCTGAGACACCTAGAGAAGAAAACATTGTTAAGAAAAGGTACGGAGAATATAACGATAGGAGGTAAAGAAGAAAGTCATTTATATTGTTTTAAAAACCCAACACGTTCAATATATCTGTACTAGAATGTGTAATTCCTCCCATTTGTTGGGTCCCCTTTCATTGTCAGAAACCCAGTTAAATCTACCAAGAATTTACATCCAGTAGTCCTTAGTTTCTATAACTGCCTTGTGGCTATGTTTTGGTGGATGAAGCTGACCGAAGACCTTTATTCAGTGATAAGAAACTATATAAATTTTGCATTTTTTTTATAAAGGTTGCAAATCTTTTATATACTGCTTTTTTACATGTCGCTTCTGGCAACGGCTTAACTCTTATCTTTATATTTTTATTGACAATTCACAAAGCTTTAACGTCTGAACAAGGGTCTTTTTTCAGCCATATGACTATAATGTTCAAATCACATTGGCCTTAGCTGAAAATAACTTCAAATTTGAAAAGGCGTATACTTATCCTGGTGTTAAAGCTGGATCAACCGAGCCTCATTTTATTATAAATATGAAAGAACGCCCAAAAAAATATTAGCAAAAAACTTAGTTTGGCCATCTTGGGTACATTCCCGTAGCTTCGGAAAAACGGGAAACCAGCTCTTCACTCTGCTGTTGTAGTTGGCTGGATGGTGGCTTTGGTGTAGTGGCCGGCTTATCGGCCTTGACAGACTCACTTCTGATACTGAAAACAAAGAAAATATTTGTTAGCATGGACTATATAAAGCTTTGTCATGGATTTTTTTCTTTCAATGATGTTTATTCAGTTTCAAGAGATACAAATCAAAATATGGATTCACAGACTCAGTCAGTAGGAAGATCACATTACTAATCCTAAAATCCTACCCCCCCGACTTGATACCCTCGGGTCCCTCTTCGCTGTTCCTAGCCCCTCCCTCCTTTGAATGCCCTTCAGCCAGCAACTTGCTGCAGGGGGAACCCAAGCCGAGTCAGAGCTCCGTCTATCCATTCAGACACAGAGCACTGACCTGGCCCCGCCCCCTCTATCCCCTTTGATTGGCAGCCGCAGGAGCCAATGGCGCCACTGCTTTGTCTCAGGCAGTCAGGAGGAGTCTCCTGGATGGCTGAGGGGATCATGGACATCGCTGGAGAGAGAAGGGGCTCAGGTAGGTGATAAGAGGGGTGCTGGGGGGCTGCTACACACAGAGTTTTTTTTAGCTTAATGCATTCTAAGATAAAAAATCTTCTGCCTTTTCAACTCCTTTAAACTACAGATAAAATATTGTGATACACAACATGGAGCTGATATGTAAAAAGTGTGCTAAGCCGACTCTTTGCCTTTAGAGATGAATCAGAAACTTTGGGGTTGATTTATTAAAACTGGAGAATTCAATATCTGGTGCAGCTCTGCATAGAAACCAATCAGCTGTAATCATATTACAAGATTAACTTTAGTACACCTGAGTGCAGGTCAGACATGTGCACTACCGAAAAATGCGTTTAGTTTTAGTTTTTAGTTTTTTATTGGATCATTCATTATGATCGGCATTCGTTACTTCGAATCATTCGTAACTTTGGATCATTCGTAACTTCGGATCATTCATTACTTCGGATCATTCATTACTTCGAATCATTCGTAACTTCGGATCATTCATTACTTCGGATCATTCGCTACTTCGGATCATTCGTAACTTCGGATCATTCATTACTTCGGATCATTCATTACTTCGGATCATTCGTAACTTCGGATCATTCGTTACTTCGGATCATTCGTTACTTCGGATCATTCGTTACTTCGGATCATTAGTTACCGGATCATTCATTACTTCGGATCATTCGTAACTTCGGATCATTCGTAACTTCGGATCATTCGTAACTTCGGATCATTCGTTACTTCGGATCATTCATTACTTCGGATCATTCGTTACTTCGGATCATTCGTAACTTCGGATCATTCGTAACTTCGGATCATTCATTACTTCGGATCATTCGTTACTTCGGATCATTCGTTACTTCGGATCATTAGTTACCGGATCATTCGTAACTTTGGATCATTTCGTTACTTCGGATCATTCGTGACTTCGGATCATTCGTAACTTCGGATCATTCGTAACTTCGGATCATTCATTACTTCGGATCATTCGTAACTTCGGATCATTCGTAACTTCGGATCATTCGTAACTTCGGATCATTCGTTACTTCGGATCATTCGTTACTTCGGATCATTCGTAACTTCGGATCATTCGTAACTTCGGATCATTCGTAACTTTGGATGCATTCGTATTCCAATCGTTTAGATGCGTCATTCGGTACTTCGGATAATTCGTAACTTCGGATGCATTCTTATTCACTAATGCCCTGTACACATGATGGACTTTGTGCGATTGGATCGTGTTGCCGTAAAATCCGTGCCGCGTGGGCTCCATCTGACTTTTTTCGTCTGAATTTCCAACACACAAAGTTTGAGAGCAGGATCTAAAATTTTCCAACAACAAAATCCAATTGTTTAAACTCCGAGCAAGCGTCACGCATGCTCAGAATAAATTACGAGACGAAAGCATTGGCTACTGGCACGTTTACAGTCCCGTCGTACGTGTTGTGCGTCACCCCGTTCGGAACGATTGGATTTTCCAACAACTTTGTGCAACCGTGTGTATGCAAGACAAGTTTGGGCCAAAATCCGTCGGAAAAAATCAGACGGATTTTGTTGTTGGAAAGTCTGACCATGTGTATGGGGCATAACAGTTACTTTAGCCAAATTTGAAAGGAGACCTGAGGAAGAATTACCGACTTCAGATATCTTACTTATAATTTAATAGTTTATAATAATTAATAATAATACAAACTAGAATAATTTAATTATAATAGAAAATACGAAAAATGTAATTATCTGAATGTAATCGATTTGTTAAACTTGTACGTTGAATAATTGTTCGTTCTTACAGATTTTTGTATTTTCTGATTTTCGTTCTTTCGGGTTTTCGTTCTTTCTGACAATTCTACTCTAGATTCTCTCCCTACACTAGCCACACTCTCCCAATCAAGTGGGCTCCTGTCCCTGATCTAGCCACACTCAAAATGCATAACAACTGCAGTGAGCCAGTGCTTTTTTAAGCACTGCCCTCACTAAAGATGGCTGCCGGGGGAATTCGGGTGACAGCGTCCAATTGGATAGTAGCCCATTTGATGATACATATGGAGGCCTTCCTTTACCCCACTCCCCCTGCAGGGTGGCTGTGACAGTTTCCACCGTATAAAGAGGTCATACTACACCTGCCTACATGAGATGAGCATCTGGAACTGAAGCTGGGGCAGCACTACAGTGAAGATTTCTACAAAATCCAGCGGCATGCACATAATGTGACATATATCATTACAGGTGTGTAATGTAGCGCCCCCCCCCCCCCCCATGTAGGAGCCACTGGTGAATAGGGATCACCCCACTCTGCACAGCCAGGCACACCAAATTTTCACAGGCACACTTCTGCCCTGTACACACAATCGGACATTCCGACAACAAAATCCATGGGATTTTTTTGCAGTGACATACGATGAGCCGAGAAAATTGAAGTTTAATAGCCAGTGCGGCTCTTCTGCTTGATTCAGAGCATGCGTGGAACTTTGTGCATCGAAATTCCCGACAACGGATTTTGTGTGTGTTGGAAATATTGATGGAAAATGTCTGATGTAGCCTACACATGGTCAGAATTTCCATCAAAAAGCTCCCATCGAACATTTTCCAGCGGAAAATCCGACCGTGTGTACACATTAGGGTCAGTGAACAGTCAATAAGGCAACAGTCAGATTTTGAAGCAAAAGCCCTTTACAGGCAGGGACCTTGAGCCCCCTGGGTTGTATAACTAAATATAGCGCAGCGTCCAGCTTACATCCCTGTGGCTACTGATCCCAGCACCACCTCTTCAGGCACTGCCAGCCTACCCGGCTCCAGTTGCCCCTTTCACTAGCCCACCTGGCTACTTCTCCAAAGTCCTCCCAGACCGCACACTCACTAGCCCACCCAGCTGTCTTCTCCTGGAGA
The DNA here is from genome assembly GCF_037356315.1 of Lithobates pipiens. NCBI lineage: Eukaryota > Metazoa > Chordata > Amphibia > Anura > Ranidae > Lithobates > Lithobates pipiens. The sequence continues at coordinate 40,117,143 of NW_027507789.1, forward strand.
ACTCCTGGACATGTTAACGCTTATCCATTGTCCTCACACCTGTTCCCATGCATCCAGGACAGGACTCCTCTGTGTGCTGTAGAGCAGTGGTCATCAACCCTGTCCTCAGGACCCACTAACAGGCCAGGTTTGCAAGATAGAGCCCTGAGGACAGGGTTGATGACCACTGCTGTAGAGGTCCCTCCAGCACCTGAGCGTCCAGGTCTGAAGTCACCCCCCCCCCCCCCCCACAGACTAGGTGATACTCTCAAGGGCCACCGACAGCCTTTATCAGCACTCCTCCTCCTTCTTCCACCCGACTCCCCCTTGCTGGCATGGCCCAGAGTATTTAAGAGGTACCCACCCTCTGCCAGCCCATTTGCTAGGGATTGGCTGGAACCCTCCTCAATACTCCAGGCAGCTCCTCCTAACCTCCCACACATTCTTCTTGAAGCTTCTCCAAGGTTCCAGCAAGTAGGAGGATGCACCGGATGTGCTGCCTGATGAGTCACCCAGCCTCCCAAAGTCACTCACCCTGATCCAAATTCAGCTCAGGCTTGGCTGCCAGCCAAGCAAAACAATTTACCTACTCTAACAACTATATACACTTTCTAGCACACTAGAGGGTGCTACAGTAATGTAACAAAGGCCTCTTTCACAGGGGTATACTGCAGAGAAAACATGGCCCTCATACATTTGCACGCTGCAGTACACCCGTGTGAATGAGGCCTAAATCTGTAGGGAAAAAAAGTGTGTTTTTTTAAACTAATCTTAAGCTTAAGGGTAACAAAACAATCTGTTGAAGTCCTTTGATACGTCAGGCCCATGCGTGTCATATTAACAAGCAAAGGCAGATACGTTTTGTGGATTGCTATTTTTTTCCTTCTTCTTCATACACTTACTTCTCTTACCACGTCTTTTGGGTGTGCCTGCTATGAGAGCTAGGTGCTTTTATTTGTGCAGTGATATGATCTGATTTTCTGAATTTCTGTAGGCAAACTAAATTCACTTGAGACAGACTGAAATACTGGTATGAGTGGACGAGGATCAAACAAGCCCTGAGGTTTCACAGCCACTAGGAAATGGGCACAGAGGGTGGGACAAGTGGGTTTCAGCTTAATATCTGGCAGTTTAATATTAGCAATCCTACTTTATTTTTTCTCAAAACACATTAATCACCCATGTCAATTACAGTACAAAGTGGCCTAGGAGGTGTCACTTGGGTGACAGTTTATCTCCAGCAGATGCCAAGCGTTTGAAGATCAAAGCTTAATATGAACTTGGTGCCAGGAATGACTTCAGCAGACCTCAGTTCCCACACGTGGGTGCGGTGTGGTGGTTGCAGGGTGCAGAGACGCTACGCAGCCTCTGGGATTTGTAACCTAAGGTAAGGGGTGGGCAGGTGCAGATGGCACAAGAGCTGCTATAAAGACGCTGCATTTTGAAATGTCACTTTCCCGTGTTCAATAGATTTTTCAAAGATCACTTAATCTAAATTAATAACATTTAGTAAAATATGGATAAACATTCCCATCTGTTAATATAAGCTGAAATGCTCATGTTGCTTTTTTAATTGTAACTTTGCAACTCAAAATAAGCATTTTAAGCTTAAAGGGGTTGTAAACCCTGGTGTTTTTTCACCTTAATGCATCCTATGCAAAAGCACCTGGCAGTGACCGGCCCCCCAGCACCCCCGTTTTACTTACCTGAGCCCTAGAATTTCCAGCGATGAGGAGGCGCTGTCCCTCTGCCCGGGGAAGTCAGTAATAAGGAAAGATCAACCGAGACCACAAGCAATACTGGGCTGGTAACTATTCCTTCATTCTCTGTCTGTCTTTTTTGGACACAACTTCCAGTTTCTCTTTAAAGCGGTGTTCCGCCCAAAAAAAATTAAATAAATTAAAAGCCATCAGTTTGCTGGCTTTTAACAATAGGACACTTACCTGTCCTGGAGTCCAGCGATGTCGGCACCTCAGCTGATGTTTCCATCAGCTGTTGGGTGCTGCCGCTGCCATTGCACGTAAGGGTACCTGGCAGTGTAGCCAGCATGAAGTGTAGTGTAGCCAGCAGCTGCAGTATGTGTAGCAGTGTAACCAGTGTAGCAGTGTATGTGTAGCAGTGTAGCCAGCATGAAACCTTATGGCTTCATGCCAGGAAAGCTACTGCGAATGCGCGAGGCCCCACTCCTCTCTCCTACTGGCCCGGCGACAGGGAGAGGAGGAGGTAGGAGGAGGGAGCCCCGCGCTGATGTCACGGGCCGCAGCCCCGACTCCCGGAAGTGAGAGCAAGATACTTGTCCTTGACAGGTATCCTGTCCCCCCTTCCCCTTCGAAAGGTGCCAATTGTGACACCAGACGGGGAGAGGAGAAAAATGAGCGGACGTTCCACTTTTGGGTGGAACTCCGCTTTAAGCCCAACTGTGCACAACAAAAAAATACCTCTACACCCCCCCACCCCCCCTTCTGCACTCCAAAAGCTAAATGCCTGTTAGCTGTCAAAGGGGTAGGTACAGGAACAGGTCTACTTACCCGCTCAGATTCTTCCTTCTGCAACCCCGAAGCTCTGGTCTGTGGGTGGTCCTTCCGCATCATCATGTATAATAAAGGGCTATTAACCTTGTATTGTACATGGTGGGGATGTGTGTGTGGCCGTGGGACCAGTCAAACCACTGGAGGAACCCCCGCTTGAGCGAGGGAAACAAGATAAGTAACACATCCTCTTCTGCAACCCATTAGACATAAACTTGAACTATACACACCTCTACAGCAATGTGTTGTCCTGGAGCTTCCCTCGTTGCCATCTTCTTCCTGATTCCGGATTTTCGGTTGTTTTTATTGGCTGGGCCAAGGTGACGTCACTCTTGTACATGCATAGGGATTAATTTATCGTGCCAAAATTGTACACTTTTTTTTTTACTGAAGTTCCACATTGATTTAATCCTTGGAGTGTGTGTGTGTGTGTGTGTGTGTGTGTGTGTGTGTTTGGGGGGGGGGTTGACAACACTGCAAGGGTATTTTTTTTTTTGTTGTGCCTGGAGTTGGGCTTCAAAATACTGCTGGAACTGATTCAGGTCCCTTATCCAAACCCATCGACATTCCTCTCAAAAATGGGAGAGGGAGATGAACTTGTCCCTGGATGACATGGAATGGGGCATAACAATGGTGCATTCTTTTAAAATATCTATCTCATCTCATGCCCAAGAATGGAATTATCATATATTCTTTAGGTGATATCGATGCCCCACTATTCTACACAAGCTTGCGCCTAATGTTTCTGACATATGTTGGAGATGCTTGCAGGCCCCGGGTAACTTGACACACATTTGGGGTATGTGCCCACGTCTTACCCCCTTTTGGAACAAGATTCTCCAGCTATATGACAAACTTGTTGGGGACAAATATCCTAATGAACCCCGCTTAACGGTCTTATCTATGTTACCGGGGGTCATACAAACACATCAAGAAGAGCTTAATTCACCATTTTCTGACAGCTGCACATTCAGTTATTACTAGATCTTGGTGTCAACCAGTGGTCCCCTCTCTAGCGGATTGGGTCTGCAAAGGGGACAGGATCAAACATATTGAACGGGTGTTAGCATGGGATGTTAATAAAAGCGAGACCCACACTATTATGTGGACCGTCTGATTACACTTCCGGTTCTCTTACGATTCTGACCCTTTTATTAGGGGTACAGCTCCTACTGTTCCCCCTGGGCCCTCTTATGTGTAGCTTGATATACCTTTTCCCCCACTTCCCTTTCGTTCTTATACCCTTCTCCCCTCCCTCTTTTTTATTGCTTTCTCTCTTTCCATACCTCTCCGCCTTTTCTACTCCTCCTCCCTTACCTTTTTAAGATTATAGTAATCTTTCCAGTAGATTCACCACAATCTCAGGCCATATGTGTTGAGCCTTGGTTTTTGCTGTGCTCTACACCATTGTTTAAACTGGTCTACTGGTTACTTGAGTCACCATTACTTGGTTTATTTCTATACTCTTTGATGATATCAACATGACTACGCTTATGTGTTATATATGTTTTTTTAATGTCCTTCCGATACTAACGTACACATGTTCATTCAATAAAAATATGTGATATATTTCCTATGGTTATTCAATGTTGTTTAACAAATGCTTGAAACTTAAAGTGGTTCTGCACCTTTAAAAAAAATATTAAAAGCCAGCAGCTACAAATATTGCAGCTGCTGACTTTTAATAAATTGACACTTACCTGTCCCAGGGTCCAGCAATGTCGGCGGCAGATGACGAGCAATCGCTCATCTCTCCACTGCCCCTGCCGCCATCCTCTGTCAGAGAATCGGGAAGTGAAGCATTGCGGCTTCACTGCCCGTTTCCCTACTGTGCATGCGCGAGTCGCGCTGCGCATCTGTGCTGGTCCCCGCTGTGTCCTGGGAACTGTGTGTTTCCCAGAACACAATGGGGGGCGGGGCTGGGCATCTGCGGCGGTCTGCGGCGGTCTGTCCCGGAAGTGGGTGCAGATACCTGGATTATCCAGGTAACTGCACCCCCCTCCCCCCTGAAAGGTGCTGATTGTGGCACCGGAGGGGGGGAGGGATCAGATGAGCGGAACTTCCACTTCAGGGTGGAGGACCGCTTTAATAAAATCGATTCAACATAAAATGCTGCTGGAAATACTTCTACAATGTAACTGACTTATAAGAAAACAATGAAGGCAGAGCAATGCATTTCTGCATTACTGGCAGTTCATCTGTATTACACAAGGTAGTGTGAATTTATGCTGTACACACGAAGTGCCAGCTCTGAGAGTTGTACTCAGGTCAGTATGAGGATTGCTGTTCCCTGTCATGCTTGTGGTCTGGTTTCCTGTCTCACATACAGAGCTGTGTGCTCAGCAGGGGATCTTTTGACCATCTCTCCTGATTTAGTTTTCCTGGTACCCTCTCCATAACCTCTTCGAAAGATGACTGACCACCTCACCTGGGATGAAAGGCCTGACTCACCGCTCTGGTTGGTCTCCTGAGGGCATGCTAAAACCCGCAGCCTTGGCAGAGCAAGGGAAAACCACAAGAAAGTTTGGGAATGCAAACCTTTAAAAATACCCTGCGAGTCAGTGACCTTCTCACCAGATGACTGATCCACCCTGGCAGAGAGGTGCCTGGCAGGCACTGCTCACCTCTAAAGGAAGTGGAACATGTAGCAAGCTTCCATGTATTTGTAGGAATTAAAAATCAAGAGGAAGAGAAGCAGATCTTGCTAAGAAAGCAAGAGTTTCTACAAGATCATGCTGTGAATTGGAGGGTGGCAACATCCTTCACTTCTGCTGTGGTTGGGTGGTGGGCAAAAAGCTTCTCGCACACGCAAGCACTCTTTTTTTATATTTTCCTGCAGATGCTTCATTTGTTCAGTAGGAAAATTTGTATTGGATAGATAAAAATTGTAAGAAAAATTTACCAGGGTAGTCCATTATGAATGTTTTAGGTTTTTAAGACAAGTCACAAATACATTTAAAGTTTTCACTGGCAGAGATGTTTTTGCGTTTTTTGCACACATTTTGTGTATCTTTGCATAAACATAGTTAAACCCCCAAACATTATATACCTTCTGAAAGCAGAAACCTTGGAGTAAATATATACACTAAAGCCCCATACACACTATCAGATTGTCTGCTGATTTTTTCCATCAGATTTACCAAAACCATCTAATATGAGGTCAAACCTTAGGGGTTTCAATGTGTATGCAATCAGGCAGGCCCTTGTACTACATGGTTTTGGTAAACCTGAAGGAAAAAATCAGCAGACAATCTGATAGTGTGTATGGCTTAAGGCTAATTTTATGGCATGCATAGAGCTACCCCATAGAGGCCACTGGTGATAGCTGGTTCTTTCCTAATAGTACAGAGGCTTCCCACCACAAGCACCAGTCCATACATTCCAGCTGCAATAACTCAGTCTAGGGGATGCCTTTTTGAAATGTATTGCTTGAAGAACTTTAAACAGGAGGAAGGTTAGGGTATGAGATGCTCCAAAATGATCAGCAAATAACTAAAATCCCTTGTACACACTGTCGGAGATTCCGACAACCAAATCCGTCGGATTTTGTCCGAAACTGTTGTATACACACGGTCGACGAAGTTGTCAGAAAATCTGATCGTTCAGAACATGATGACGTTTTTTCGTTACGACGGGACTACGTTCAGGCTAGTAGCCAATAGCTTTGGTGTAGGAATTTGATCTGAGCATGCGTGGCACTTTGTCCGATCGGAATTCTCTACACATGATCGGAGTATGTCCGATCGGAGCATTTTGTCAGAAAATATTTCCGGCAAGTTGGAAAATTTGGTCCGACGGATATTCAGATGGAAACAGTCCGATGCAGACCACACACAGTCGGAATATCCGACAAAATGCTCCAATCGGACACATCTCAAATCTCCGACCGTGTGTACAAGGGCTTAGAGGACAATCTTCTCCCAAGGTAATTGTGGTTATTAGACAGTCTAAGTTCTCAAAGCTGAAGACCATGAAAGCAAGTCTCTTTGGCACCTGGTTACCATGCACCACAGCACAATTATTGGTAGCCCATGCAATTTCTAGAACACTGTACAGTCACAGGGATCAATTTAGGTTCTTTACTCAAAAGTCCTTAGGACAGTTGCCACCTTCCAGCTTACTCTGGACATGGTTCAATGAGTGAGACAATCCTTCTCCAGACCAGATCCCTTGTGGTAAGTTCCTGCACCCAGTTTCTAGGAGGACCTCTTCAGGCCCTTAGCCCTGACATGGTTGAGGCCTCCAGAACAGCTACACATTCCATGGTCTACCTAAGGGCAGCAGCCTCTCAGGTTTTGGAACCCTTTTGGGAAGGAATCCAGGTCTACAGTGCTTCAGGCTATTTATCACCTCTCAGGCTATTTATCACCTCTCAGGCTATTTATCACCTCTCAAGCTCCCTTCTGGACACTCCTCTCCAGGGATAGGCTGGAGCATGATAAATATTCAGATTGGTTTCTTAATCTCCCTTCCCAAGCTCTGGTAGCATCATCCAAAGTTGGAAGAAGCAATCAAACTCCCATGCTGGGAAGCCCTGAACAGAGCAGGACAAACAATCACTGCTCCCTTGATTACAGAATGAGACAAAACCTGAATGTACATATTGAGCTAGGAGGGTGCTACAAATATGAAACATGAGGTTGTGCTAAGTAAATGGATGCCCAACATGTCAAGCCTTAAAATTGCACATGCCTGTAAAATGATGGTGAACTTCAGTACACCAAATTTTCCATAGGTGACCCTTTAAAAACCCTAATGCCATGTATACAAGATCGTTTTTTCCATCGAGATAAACTCTGAATGTTTCTCCGACGGAATTCTGCTCAAGCTGTCTTGCATACACACGGCCACACCAAAGTCCGACTGTCAAGAAAGCGGTGACGTACAACACGTACAACGGGACTAGAAAAGGGAAGTTCAATAGCCAGCAGCCAATAGCTTCCATCTCGTACTTTTTTCAGAGAATGCTCTGTTTTCGGTACGTCGGAACATCATACAGACGAGCAGTTTTCCCAATAGAAATTGGTTCTGACGGAAAAATGTATAATATGTTCTCTTTCTAGGTCTGTCAGAATTTTCAACGTAAAAAGTCCGATGGGGCATACACACGATCGGAATATACGATGAAAAGCTCCCGTCTACATTTTTCTGTCGGAAATTCTGCTCGTGTGTCAGCATTACAGGTCATCAGTGTAGAACCATTTTTCTCACTCTGGTGTGCACCGTGCTATGTAACCTGTAGAACATGTCAGCTGTCAAACTACTGAATTAGCTTCTGTTCTGATCTGTTTGGATGCAGCTGCTTTTCAGTCAACACTTTTCTGCCCAGACTTTTTCAACTGAGGTGGTTAGCAGGGCCACCCACTAAGCATATTTCAGCTGCTTCCTCAGGATTTGGACAAAATTTGTACATTGTATGGCCAGCTTTGCACCACAAATGTCAGCTTTATACTAATGTTGCCTCTACTTTGTGCCTCTCTGATAATTGTTCAATTTGATACTAGGAGCTTGTTTCCCTGATTTCTGGGCTAACCTGCATCAGTTGTCACCCCCTTTCTATTAAGTGTGCCCTTATTTGCCACTGAGGTACCACCATCCAAAAGAGGGATGGCAGTTGATGGGGTTTGGTCCTTATGGGAGTTGAGCACCTGGTAGCAAATTGAAACCAGCATCTGAAATGCACACAGAAGAGGTTCTCTGGCTAACAAGTTAATAGCTGAGACATTCTGGTGATTGCTCTTAAAGAGGACCTGTACTTTGGAAGCTGGGCCCATAAAAGGCAAACAGAGGATAAAGGACTAGTCAGCAGTATCACTGTAGGCTCCCTACAGCTGATATTTTCCCCAATTTTGACTTATCATGCCTTGTTCTACTCTGTGGGATTGACTGAGTTATGAAAAAGGGACTGTTAACTTTGCAAGGGAAGTTGCACGTTGCAAGGGAATTTTCCCCAGAGCTTAATAAATTGGATGATGTTCTACTGACTTCCATCATCCAATTATGTGCAAGCAAAAATGCAGGTTTTTTTTTGTTGTTGTAGCTCTTTCTCTACAGGAGCAGCTGGTAATTTGGGCCTATTTCTCCCACTCACAGCATGCACAGCCAGGCACGTGGTATTTTCAGCTACCTTCCACTGGCTGGCATGGGAGCATGGGATATCCTGAACTGTAGAAAGCCAGAACTTGTGGATGACTAGGTTTCTGGCTGCTCTGTACAAATTGAATGCTATATTGCACAAAAACTATACTCTCCTGGTTAATAAGTACAACTCCTGACTATCTTACATGACTCCTGGCTGCACTAAGCACTTTAACAATATGGCACACTCATGGTTGTCTTGCACAGCTCCAAGCACTGACTTGTAAGATGAATCAGCCCACAGTCACTTCTCCACCATGTAGCAGGATCAAGTATTCACTCAGTCCCAGACTAGTTGAGCTTTCTCACTCTTATCCTCCTGGCTCTTGTTCAGACTCTGACCTAGGTTTTTTCTCTCTCTGATGGGGCCCTAAGCCTAGCTGGGACCGTGATGTCTTCCAAAAATAAGGAATCCTGCTTCTCCTCTGAGCCTCAAGGACAGGGGTCTCCTTCAGCAGGTTAGACCCTGGAACTCTGGACACTAGCAGCCAGACCTCAGCATATTTATAGACTCTTCAACCACCTACTGGACACACCCCTCCAAGGATTGACCAGAGATCCATAAATATACAGACTGCATGTTCTGCTCCCACTATACTTCCAGAACTCTCCAGAAAATAGGGGGAAGCAGCAGAACAGCAGTTTGTGAGGCACTGGACAGCACTAAGCAATCGACCCCCTCTCCGCTGCTTACAGAGGTGCTAACTAAATGTAACCAGCAGCCTACTCCAAACTTGGAGGGCGCTACATCTTTATTTTCTTCGCACCTGATTTTATATTCTTTGCAAATGAAGTTTCACCCATTCACTAAGGTAGAGCACAGTGCTTTGCTTCCTCTTGTTATGGCTGGCCCTCTCAGCAGTCAGCGGAAGATGTTCAGAAAGCACCGAATAAATGAAACAAAAACTGGGAGATTTTTGCATTGCAGAACCTTAAAGTATTAATAAAACCACGACAATAAAATCAGTCTGTATATGCAGTAAAGCATGCGTGTTATACCAATTGTGGAACCTAAGGGGTTAATTCTCCACATTGTGTAAAAAGGCTGTTTGATCCTGTATTCCCTGATCCTCCCCTTCTTCCATTGTCCCTAATCCATCTCCTAATAGTATAGAGTTTTGCAAAGTTACATAGAGGTTTTATTTTTTCTTAGGAAGGTGCATATGATCAGCACATGGCCAATCAGCACTGTCCAGACAGAGAGTCAGGGGTCAGGGGACCAGAGTAGAATGGAAACTCCTCCTACAAGCTTTAACCAGATAGAAGGCTGCTATATACTACTGATGAAGGTATTTAGCAGTTTATATTTGCTAAAATAATTGCATTTCTTTGTTCTGTGTACTGTGGGAGACCAGATATAGTGAATGCAGGCTCCTGGGTTTATGCAAATGTAGCACTGACCCCCGAAGGAGCAACTGATTTAATTGGGCTTACCGTTACCTTCTTGACCTTGTGTATGTCTAGGAGTTTCCCCAGGTAGATGGCTCAAGAACTGCAGAGACTGACATCAGATTCACTTGAAGGATTTTTATTTGCAAGAAGGAATAAACAAAACACAGTCTCTCAAAAAAAAAGGTTAGAGGTTTTGGTAGAAAGTCCAGGTACTCTTGGAACTTAGTCAAATAGAAAAGAGTCTCTCACATTAGGAAAATCCAGAGAATAGCCATTCACAACTGGATCCTCACCCTTATCGGATAGTCCTTCTCTCACCAGGCCTAGCAGCTGATAGAGTGCTCAAACAAAGCAAAGCCTCTGCCACAGACTTGTTGTAGAAAACTTGAATAACTGAAAGATGTAGACAACTTAGAGAACCCTTGTACGGTACCAGTATCTTGCAGCCGGTCTGGCGATACCATGCGAGACCAGATTCACTTGGTGTCTTTCAACTAAGCCTCCAGGCTCCTTCTGAGAAGCCAACCTTTTGCGTGGCCTTCTCCCAAAGAGTCTTCCCCTGGATGCTTCTCCAGTTGCTGGGCCTCTCCACAAACTGAGACAGCACCGGACCACCTCCGAATCCTCCTTCCAGTTACTTTGCCTCAAGAGGACCAGGACCAAACAGACAGAAAGTGCTTCTGGACCGGAACCCCGAAGCACGTGATGTCAGCACCTTAAGCACCCTCTCCCAGAATGCACAGCAGGATGACACCCCCACTGGTAGCTGGGATAACCATGTTTGGTGGAGGAGGAATTCTGCCTATGATCCCAAGAACACTATCACCACCATCAAACATGGAGGTGGAAACAATATGCTATGGGGGTGTTTTTCTGCTAAGGGACAACTTCACCACATCAAAGAGACGATGGACGGGACCATGTACCGTCAGATCTTGGGTGAGAACCTCTTTCCTTCAGCCAGGGCATTGAAAATGGGTATTCCAGCGTGACAATGACCCAAAATACACAGCTAAGGCAACTAAGGAGTGGCTCAAGAAGAAGAAAATAGAAAATATGTGGAGGGAACTGAAGGTTCAAGTTACCAAACATCAGCTTCAAAACCTTAATGACTTGGAGAGGATCTTCTAAAAGGAGTGGGACAAAATCCCTCCTGAGATGTGTGCAAACCCTGGGGGCCAACTACAAGAAACGTCTGACCTCTGTGATTGCCAAAAAGGGTTCTGCCACCAAGTACTAGGTCATGTTTTGCAAAGGGGTTAAATACTTATTTCACTCATTAAAATGCAAATAAATGTATTACTTTTTTGAAATGCATTTTCCTGATATTTTTGTTATTCTGTCTCTTACTGTTAAAATAAACCTACCGTTAAAATTATAAAATGATATTTTTTTTGGTCAGTGGGCAAAAGTACAAAAATCAGCAGGGGGTCAAATACTTTTTTCCCCCTCACTGCACATATTTTAGTGTACTGCTTAGGCACAATAATATTTCTAAGGCCTCATGCACACGGACGTTTTTACAGCCGCTTTTTTGAGCGTTTTTTGCAGCTTAAAAATGCCTGTCCATGTTAGTCTATGGCTTCATGCCCACCTAGGTGTTTTTGAGCTGCAAATGGCATAGGCGTTTTTAAGCTGTAAAAAAAAAACCAGGACCAGTGCGTTCCGTGGCGTGGAGCTAGAGCTGTAAAAACGCGAATCGTGGAAAAACGCGCAAAACGCGTAACATATTTTCTTTGTTTTCTGTGGCATTGTGGGAAATTTGGGAGTGCTATAGCCAAGAGATGTGTTTCTTTAAAAAAACGCTACTTAACGCTAAAAACTTGCAAAACCGCCAATGCAGAACGCGCTAAATATCGCGTTTTTAATGCAGATTTTTCCATGCGTTGGAGCTAGCTTAAAACGTCCGTGTGCACGAGCACTAAATGTTTCCTATAGGATAGCAAGGTTCACTTTAAAAAAAGGACTTTGACGTTCATAAGTTCAAAATGACAAGTTTGCTTCCAATGAGCTACTGTGAATAATGGCCAGTTGTGGCTATAACAAAATAAGAAGCGTATTGCATGCTGGTTTCTGCTATTTCTAAACCTTTGTGTTACTTGTTTATTTGTTGACATGTGTCACTTGTGGGAGCTACTTACTGATGGTTGCATTGTATTTTCATTTTTGAACCTCCTGGGAACAGGGCCATGTGGTTGTTGAATTGGCATCATCTGATGCAAGGTGCCTCCAGCGTCTTTTTGTTTTTCTTTTGTTTCCGTATGTTTGATGGTGCCTACATAGTTCTGAGCCAATGCCACTTGGAGGAGCCAGTGGTATGACACCAATGATCTTTATAGCTCTCTGTAAAGGGGCTATTCTTACACTGACCACCAAAGTAAGGGGCATTGTTCCTACTGACCCATGAATGGGTTTTATCCAGGGTTCCCCAAGACCTGAAAATAATTTTAAGGGTTCCCTTGGGCTAAAAAGGTTCAGAAAGGCTGCCATATAACTTTCATGCCCTGAAATGTGTTTCTTTTGACATTTCATCTCACACACCATGCATGCAGGGCCGTCTTTAAGGCAGGGCAAAAGGAGCGGCTGCCCTGGGCCCTGTCATTGTTGTGGGGCCCAAAAACAGCTACCTCATACTTGTCAACTATCCAGGTTTAAATTCCCTTGTCTCTTGAAGTTTTAGTCCTGTGCTGTGTCCCGATATCTCAGTGTGAAGTGCTGGTACTAAAGCTGCCCAGGTCTGCCCTATTGTTGTGTACAGATGACTCCCCTGCAGACCCTGTGTTTACATGTAAATAACCGGCATTCATATGTAAATAGCGGTGGCAATACTAAGTAAATAGCTGCGGCGGGCAGCATTGATATGCTCCCCTGCAGCGAGGAGATGATGTGCTGTAACCTCTAGCAACCAATCAGTGAGCTGTAATGTGTGCTGTAACCTCTAGCAACCAGTCAGTAAGCAGTAATGATATGCTGCAACTGCTGGCAACCAATCGCAATTGCTGCCTGATCTGATAAAGTAAACTGATTTTAAAGGGATTGTAAAGTGAATTTTTTTTTCTTTAAAATAACAAACATGTCATACTTACCTCCACTGTGCAGCTCGTTTTGCACAGAGTGGCCCCGAACCTGCTCCTCTGGGCTCCCTCGGCGGCTGTCTGGGCTTCCTCTCGCAGGTGCTTCTCATGTTCATGCGAGCTCCCTCGCATGGTGAGAAGCATCTGCGTGCACGCTCCGTGATACAGCCGGCGGCTATAGCCGCTCGCTGTATCACACGGCCCCGCCCCCCGGCGCGCCGCGTCAGTGGATGTGATTGACAGCAGCGCGAGCCAATGGCTGCGCTGCTTTCCATCCATCCACTCCAGCCAATCAGCGGCCAGGCTGAACGGTGGAAAGGACGTCGGGGGACGAGCACGGGACTTTCGAGGGGTGAGGTAAGTAAAACGGGGGTGCTGGGGGTGCAGACACTGTCAGATGTTTTTTCACCTTAATGCATAGAATGCATTAAGGTGAAAAAACATTTACCTTTAAAACCCCTTTAAGTCTAGCTGCTATTTATTGTGTGTCTCAGAGCAGGTGGAGATTGAAATTGCATGGGGGGGCCCGAGAAAATTTTTGCCCAGGGTCCAATCAATATTAAAGACGGCCCTGGGTGCATGCATCATATATACATTGTGTGTGATCAAATATGAAGGAGTAAGGGGCGTAGCGCACTTCTGCCTCCAGCATCGAAGTGCAGGTGTTTTCTTCTGACATGGCCAAACTTTGTTTTGTTCCTTTGAAATTAGTGGTTGTGATGAGGAACCATGTTAGCTCATCGTTTTTACCAGCTTACAAGATGTCCTGTGAAGCTGTAGGGGAACCATAAAGGTTTGGGACCGTAATTATTTTCTCTCCTTGATAAGCCACATCAAAGTTGTGAAAATCCCTCAGGGGATATGTAGCCTGAAAAAGACAAACCTGATGTGTGTTTATAGGGTGCTGTCATCCTTGTGCACATGACCCAGTCCTCTGCAATAACAATAGATTTGTTGTTAAAAGTCACAACTCATAAAACCTGCTGATAACACACAGGTAGTCAAAGCAGTCGCAGACTCTTTAAAGTGTTTCTAAAACCAAAAACAAACATTTTAATATTTTGCAGGTCCTTAGATGAGGTTTAGAAGTTTTCCTTCTTCGGGCTTTAAAGCGGAGGTCCACCCTAAAGTGGACCTTCCGCTCATTGGAACCCTCCCCCCCTCCGGCGCCACAATTGGCACCTTTCAGGGGGAGGGGGGGTGCAGGTACCTGTACAGTACAGGTATCTGCACCCACTTCCGGCGTAGATTCTGCAGAAGGTACGCCCCTTTCCGCAGAATCTACGCCCCTTTCCGAAAGTCCCCCCGCTGCCTGCTGGGAAACACACAGATCCCAAAGACAGCGGGACCATCCTTATTGCGCAGCGCGACTCGCGCATGTGCAGTAGGGAACCGGGAAATGAAGCCGAAAGGCTCCACTTCCTGATTCCCATACCCAAGATGGCGGCGGTAGCACCCAAGAGACGATCGAGAGATCGGCTTCGGGTGCCGACATCGCGGGCGCGCTGGGCGGGTAAGTGTCACTATTTTAAAAGTCAGCAGCTGCAGTATTTGTAGCTGCTGGCTTTTAAAAAAAAAAAAAAACAGCGGACTCCCTAATTTCTCATTTTCATGCTATCCACTGTTTGTCCCTGGCTGTTGCGCTAGCTCCTCCGCCATATTTATGGGGGGAACCATGGTTGTCATTCAGGCTGAACTACAATAATGTCTACCTTTGTTCCTCTCTATTATATGTTGTTACTTAGTAGTTTTGAAGAATGAAGATAACCATGTTTTATGCTTCAAATTCAGCTCAAAGGAAATTACATTTCTGGAAAAGTCATTATGTATTTTCTATTCACTCTAAAATTTTCTTTATTGTCCACAGAAATACACAAGATTGCAGTAACTCTTGCACATATGGGTAATACTTTAGAGCCTCGTACACACTGCTAGTTCTTTTTTGTTCAACCCAGCGGGTTGAACAAAAATAAATGACAGCTCAGGTTGGAGCCGCTGTACTAACAATCCGATCTTAGTACAGTGATCTCCCCTGTTGTGCTATTATGTTCTGACAGGGGGACGGCTCCCCGCTAGAACACTCCGGTCAGCACTCTCAGCCATTGGCTGAGAGTGCCGACCAGGAGCCAGTCGGCAGACCTTTTTCAGTCATGTCCCTTGGATAGAAGCCGGCCGAACACAAAGGCCAAATGTTGGCCTTTTTTCTATTGAACCAGCCGATTCCACCCAACATTCGGCCTGTGTGTACTAGGCTTTACTCCCGGCCTGTGTGTACTAGGCTTTACTCCCGACCTGTGTGTACTAGGCTTTACTTTCGGCCTTCGTGTACTAGGCTTTACTCCCGGCCTGTGTGTACTAGGCTTTACTCCCGGCCTTCGTGTACTAAGCTTTACTCCCGGCCTTCGTGTACTAGGCTTTACTCCCGGCCTTCGTGTACTAGGCTTTACTCCCGGTTGTGTGTAGTAGGCTTTACTTCCAGCCTGTGTGTACTAGGCTTTACTCCTGGCCTGTGTGTACTAGGCTTTACTCCTGGCCTGTGTGTACTAGACTTTACTCCCGGCATGTGTGTACTAGGCTTTACTTCCAGCCTGTGTGTACTAGGCTTTACTTCCAGCCTGTGTGTACTAGGCTTTACTCCCGGCCTGTGTGTAGTAGGCTTTACTCCCGGCCTGTGTGTACTAGGCTTTACTTCCAGCCTGTGTGTACTAGGCTTTACTCCCGGCCTGTGTGTACAAGGCTTTACTCCCGGCCTGTGTGTACTGGGCTTTACTCCCGGCCTGTGTGTACTAGGCTTTACTCCCGACCTGTGTGTACTAGGCTTTACTCCCAGCCTGTGTGTACTAGGCTTTACTCCCGGCCTGTGTGTACTAGGCTTTACTCCCGGCCTGTGTGTACTAGGCTTTACTTCTTTATTCAAGTGCACTTGGAAGTGCAGTCATTGTAAGTCGGAGGGATAGATCTTAAATGAGGGGAAGCTCTGCTGATTTTATCATCCAATCATGTGCAAGCTAAAAATTTTGTTTTTTTATTTTTCTTGCATGACTCCTCGGATCTACAGCGACTGCACTTCCAAGTGCACTTGTAGTGCAAAGTGGACTTGCCTTTAGTAAATAACCCCCACAGCTCTTTATTGTGGTTTGTTTGTTTTTTTAGTTACTGGTTTTTGCAGTTTTCTTTCAAAAGTATTGGGACACCTGCCTTTACATGCACATCAACTTTATTGGTATCCCAGTCTTAGTCCGTAGAGTTCAATATTGATGTTGGACGAGGCGGTCTGGTTCGCAGTCTCTGCTTTAATTCATCCCAAAGGTGTTCTATCGGGTTGGGGTCAGGACTCAATTTCCTCCACCCCAAACTCGCTCATCAATGTCTTTATGGACCTTGCTTTGAGCACTGGTCCAAATCATTTGGTGGAGGGGGGATTATGGTGTGGGGTTGTTTTTCAGGGGTTGGTCTTGGCCACTTAGTTACTGTAAAGGGAACTCTTAAGGCGTCAGCATACCAAGACATTTTGGACAATTTCATGTTCACAACTTTATGGGAACAATTCCAACATAGCTGCGTACCATTGCACAAAGCAAGGTCTATAAAGACATAGATTTGGAGTGGAGGAACTTGAGTCCTGACCCCAACCCAATAGAACACCTTTGAGATGAATTAAAGCGGAGACTGTGAGCCAGGCCTTCTCGTCCAACATCAGTGCCTGACCTCACAAATACGCTTCTGGAAGAATGATCAAACATTCCCATAGACACACTCCTAAACCTTGTGGACAGCCTTCCCGAAGAGTTGAAGCTGTTATAGTTGCAAAGGGTGGGCCAACTCAATACTGAATCCTTCAGACTAAGCCCTTGTACACACGGTCGGAGAATCCGTCGGAATGTGTCCTATCGGACCGTGTTGTTGGATAATCCGACTGTGTGTGGTATGCATCGGACTGATTCCGTCGGACCCAATTTTCCAACTTGTTGGAAATATTTTCCGACCAGCTGGTTCGATCGGACATACTCCGATCATGTGTAGAGAATTTTGATCGGACCAAGTGCCACGCATACTCAGATCAAATTCCTACACCAAAGCTATTGGCTACTAGCCTGAATGTAGTCCCATCGTAACGAAATTACGTCATCACGTTCTGAATGATCGGATTTTTGGACAACTTAGTCCGACCGTGTGTATGCAACAGTTTCGGGCAAAATCCGACGGATTTGGTTGTCGAAATCTCCGACCGTGTGTACAGGGGCTAAGACTGGGATGCCAATAAAGTTCATGTGCGTTTAAAGGCAGGTGTCATAGTACTTTTTGCAACATAGTGTATGTGATGATGCTGTACTGCACTGGTAAATGTATGTAAAAAAAAAAGAAATTGTGAAAAAAAAAAGAATTTGTTAATTTTCCCCAAAACTTCAAAAGACTCACCATGCCTCTTACTAATTACTTTGGACTGTCTACTTTCCAAAAAAGGGGCATTTTCGGGCCTCAAGAAATGAGATTGGACGTCAGTACATCAGGATTGATGGATTTTCAGAGATATTTACCATATTTTGTGGACTCCATAACTTTCCTACAGACTAAATAATATACACCGATTTGGGTTATTTTCACCAAAGAAATGTAGCAGAATACATTTTTCCTGAAATTTATGAAGGATTATTTATTTTTTCAAACTTTTTTTTTTATTTTTTATTTTTTTTTATTTAGCAAAAAAAAAAAAACACCATTGATTTAATACCAACAAAATAAAGCTCTATTTGTGTTAAAAAAAAAAAAAATTATAAAAATGTAGTTGCATGACTGCGCAATTGTTATTCAAAGTACGACAGCGCTGAAAGCTGAAAATTGTCCTGGGCAGAAAGGGGGTCAAATTGCCCGGTATTGAAGTGGTTAAGGGCCGGTTCACACTGCGGGCGATGCGAGGCGACACGACTCGCCTCGCCGCTATCTTACAAGTCGCCCCCGTTCTGTACAATGGAACCGTTCTGAGAGGAGCGACTCGAGTTGCTCCGACTCAGAAAAAAGGTTCCTGTACTACTTTCGGGCGACCTCGGGGCGACTTGCATTGACTTCTATACAGAAGTCATCTGCAAGTTGCCGCTGAGGTCGCGGCAGGTCGCGGCGAGGCAAGTCGGTGTCGCCTCGCATCGCCTGCAGTGTGAACCGGCCCTAAAGGACAAGCGTATTATTAAAAGAATAACACAAAAGTTGTAAAAAAAACATTACTTAGGTAAACAATAATATTTTGTGCTCACTAAGAATACATTATATGTTCCTGGCTAAGATAACCCCATGCTTTCAGAGATACAGTACCATTAAATGTAAGTGAAGTCTCATTAATTGTGCCACTCTCTATAACCTTGTATGTTGTAACCTTCTGGACAGCTCTTTTTTTATTTCCACGTTAGTTTCTGCATGCTTTTAATTAACACAGTTAATTACCTAGGCCGAGCACGGGGCTACATGGATCGAAATGCTTGAGGCCCATGAGACACACTGAAATGTTTTAATTAAGATATATCTAAACCCAAGAACAAAAATGTCATATATTGCAGATTACAAATCCTTAGATGTAGCGGCTGCATTAGTTTTATTTTTTTACAGCTAAGTACATTTTCTGCAAGTACAGAACAGCAATTATATTATTAGCAGAATCAACGAGTCAATTTTTGGACTTTTACCTACAAGAAAGCCTATAATATAGAGATCAGATCAAAATGAGGGACAAATGAGGAGGGATGAGGGACAGATGGACATTGCTCTAAATCAGGGACACCCCCTCGAAATGTAGGGACAGGTGGGATCTATGAAAAACTGCTAAATACCTTTTCTCATCAGCAATATATAGCAGTCTTGTGATTTCTATCAGTTCCTGGTAAAGCTTGTAGGAGGAGTTTTCATACTGCATTGAGCTGTCCTATGAGGCTGCAGGGCTCCTGACGCTCTGTCTGGACATGCCTGGAGAATGCTGATTGGCCCTGTGCTGATCACATGCACTTTCCCAAGAAAAAAACAAAACAAAAAACACTCTCTAGCAATACGCACCAAACTGAGCATGTGCAGCCTGACTCCAAAGGCTCTGTCTTTCCTGGACTTGTCCATGGGGACAGTGCAGGAGGGGAGGATCAGTGTATACAGGATCAAGCAGCCTTATACACAATGCAGAGGATTAACTCTTAGGTTCCACAGTGAGTATAAGAAGCATGGTTTACTCCATATACAGACTGATTTTACTGTTGTGGGTTTAGTAATACTTTAACCTTTTTCTGCTAGTGCCTGGCCTTAAAGTGTTACTATTTCTAAGTGCATTTTATGAAAACTAGCTGTTGATCCTATAGGAAATCCAGTGACCTTGTAATTTGCTGTCCACCAAACAGAAATCTCATCCAAGTTATCAGCTCTTTGTGAACTACAGATTTGAACTCAAATGCAGGAGATCACCACAGGGTGACAATGCTGATCCTTCATAAATACAGTATAGATACAGATCCTATCTGTAGGCTCTGGCACGTATACAGGGGGAGGGCCCCGGCCGTGGGAATCCATCGGAGTCCTCCTCCTTTCCATCCCTTCTCATATTCCACTCTGATTCACTCTTTCCCATCTGCTCTATAGCACTCTTAACCCCCCATAACTTTCACTCTGTCTACCCCCATCCCCTTCTCCTCACTGCTTGCTCCCCCCTCTTTCCTTACCCCCCAACCCCCTCATATAATTAAAATGCACGGTGATTGCACAAACCTCTCCTTTTTGTTTCCTCGGTTTCCCAGCTAGGGGTTGGTGACCCTTGGGAGGGTCCCGGCTGAGCTCTTTGTCCGATAAAATGATGGTGACAGATGTCGGATACCCCTCGACCTGGGCCTGGAAGGGCATTGCTCCGGGGTTTGCCCTCATTTCTAAGCGGACACTGGGATGACGGATAATTTGACTAAGATAACGTGATGGTTTAGACACGGCTGGGGCCACTGCTATAGCAAACTGATTGGTTTCCCCTGATCCCCCACAAAGTGTTGGCTGATTATGTGCGTGTTTTTGTTACCCTGGAAAACTGAGTGATCTATGTCTTTTACAGTCTTTCCCTGTATTACCTGCAATCCGTAAATAAAAAAAATAAAAAAATAAAATAAAAAAATAAAAAAAATAAATACAGTATAAAGAGTGAGAGTCACTCTACTACAGGAATTGTTACTTGCAGTTAGGGATGAGCTTCGAGTTCGAGTCGAACTCATGTTTGACTCAAACATTGCCTGTTCGCCTATTCACCGAACAGTGAACAATTTGGGCTGTTCGTGGCAAATTCGAACAGCCGGAACACCCTGTACAAGTCTATGGGAGAAATCTAAAGTGCTAATTTTAAAGGCTAATATGCAAGTTACTGTCCTAAAAAGTGTTTGGGGATAAAAAAAGCGTGGGGGTTCCCCTAAATTCAATTACCAGGACCTTCAGGTCTGGTATAGATATTAAGGGGAATCCCGCATCAAATAAAAAAAAAATTGACGTGGGGATCCCCCTAAAAATCCATACCAGACCTTTTATCCGAGCATGCAACCTGGCAGGCCGCAGGAAAAGAGGGGGGACGAGAGAGCGCCCCCCCTTCTGAACCTTACCAGGCCACATGCCCTCAACATTGGGAGGATGCTTTGGGGGTCTGTGACCCCTCAAAGCACCATGTCCCCATGTTGATGGGTAGTGATGGACGAACTTCCGACGGGACGTTTCGCGAACGCGAAACGCGAACGGGCACAAACGTTCGCGAAAACGACCGTTCGCCGCGGGCTCCATTGACTTCAATGGGAGGCGAATTTCGCAAACCTTTAGGTCGAATTTGCGGCCACGGGGTAATTATTAGGGGGTAGCACGTAGTCCCACCACCTGGACAATAGCATAATACATGTATGAGGTGAATTTGGGATCGATAACTACAAGCATTTTTTTTTTATTTGGGAAATTGTTCTGACAATTCAGGACTATGGAGCTAATGAAGGCAATGGAGGAGAGGGAAGGTCAGGGACCAGGGTAGGCAAACAAGAGGGTGCAGGAGATACAGAGCACTGACAGCAGCACCGTAATACAGAGCACTGACATCAGCACCGTGACATACAGCGCTGACAGCAGCTCCGTGACATACAGCGCTGACAGCAGCTCCGTGACATACAGCGCTGACAGCAGCTCCGTGACATACAGCGCTGACAGCAGCTCCGTGACATACAGCGCTGACAGCAGCTCCGTGACATACAGCGCTGACAGCAGCACCGTGACATACAGCGCTGACAGCAGCTCCGTGACATACAGCGCTGACAGCAGCTCCGTGACATACAGCGCTGACAGCAGCTCCGTGACATACAGCACTGACAGCAGCTCCGTGACATACAGCGCTGACAGCAGCTCCGTGACATACAGCGCTGACAGCAGCACCGTGACATACAGCGCTGACAGCAGCTCCGTGACATACAGCGCTGACAGCAGCTCCGTGACATACAGCGCTGACAGCAGCTCCGTGACATACAGCACTGACAGCAGCTCCGTGACATACAGCGCTGACAGCAGCTCCGTGACATACAGCGCTGACAGCAGCACCGTGACATACAGCGCTGACAGCAGCTCCGTGACATACAGCGCTGACAGCAGCTCCGTGACATACAGCGCTGACAGCAGCTCCGTGACATACAGCGCTGACAGCAGCTCCGTGACATACAGCGCTGACAGCAGCTCCGTGACATACAGCGCTGACAGCAGCTCCGTGACATACAGCGCTGACAGCAGCTCCGTGACATACAGCGCTGACAGCAGCTCCGTGACATACAGCGCTGACAGCAGCACCGTAAGCAGCCCCAGGAGGAAGTCAGCACAGCACAGGGATGGTGTGATCCCCTCATAATAAGAACCCCCAGGAGGAAGTCAGCACAGCACAGGGATGGTGGGAGCCCCTCATAATAAGAACCCCCAGGAGGAAGTCAGCACAGCACAGGGATGGTGGGAGCCCCTCATAATAAGAACACCCAGGAGGAAGTCAGCACAGCACAGGGATGGTGGGAACCCCTCATAATAAGCAGCCCCAGTAGAAATATGACACCGCTCAACCTCTTCAAAGAGGAGGGTAGGGGCATATAGTACGGTGTGCTTTTTTGGGTCAGGGAAGTGAGCCAAATGAATTAAGAAGGTCTGTGTGCTTGATTCCAAAAATTGTTTATAGACATATACATGGTCTACTGATCACATGTGTTGAATTCCTCCGAGATCCATGCCTCATTCATTTTTAGAAATGTGAGGTAGTTAACACTGTCGTGAGCTAGGCGAGTACGCTTATCGGTCACAATCCCCCCTGCTGCGCTGAACGTCCTTTCGGACAGGACACTGGATGAGGGGCAAGCCAACAGTTCGATTGCAAATTGGGCAAGCTCTGGCCAGAGGTCAAGCCTGCCCACCCAGTAGTCTAGGGGTTCATCACTCCTCAGAGCGTCCACATCGGCCGTTAACCCAATGTAGTCGGACACCTGACGGTCTAGGCGTTCCCTGATGCTGGATCCGGATGACACCTGTCGATGGGTCGGCTGAAAGAATGACCTCATATCCGAAGTCACCAACACATCTTCAAACCGGCCTCTTCTTGCAGGCGCTGTTGGATTGGTACCCGCAAATCCTTCTCTGGGAGTGGGAATTGCTCCTCTGCCAGCGCACGCAAAAGCAGAATGCAGCATTTCTCGAAGCAAGGCCTGGAAGTGCTGCATTCTGACAGCCCTCTGCGACGGCGGTAACATTTCCGCCATTTTGTGTTTGTACCGGGGATCTAAGTACGTTGCCACCCAGTACTGGTCCTTGACCCTCATGCTTTTTATACGGGGGTCCCTATTAAAACACTGGAGCATGAAGGCCCCCATTTGCACTCAAGCGGAAGGTATGTGGTGGTGGTGGTGTTGTTGGTGGTAGTGTCTTTGGGGGTGCACATAGCAGAGAGTGAAGAAGAGGGTGCAGATCGAGAGGATGAGGAGGGTGCAGAAGAATAAGGCTGAGTGAGCCACTCAACCAAGTCTGGTGCGTCCTTTAAAGTAATTGAACGCACCTTCTGCAACTTCCC
The DNA here is from genome assembly GCF_037356315.1 of Lithobates pipiens. Classification (NCBI taxonomy): domain Eukaryota; kingdom Metazoa; phylum Chordata; class Amphibia; order Anura; family Ranidae; genus Lithobates; species Lithobates pipiens. The sequence continues at coordinate 40,140,323 of NW_027507789.1, forward strand.
ACTTTGGCTCAAGGCTGTTGCTCCTGCCCTACCCCTACCACCCCTGCGGAAGGGCCTGCCTCTTCCTCTGCCTGTCATTTTTTAAATCACCCTGTGACAAAACTCTTAGTCCCTATACCGCTGAAGGACTGCTGCAGTATAGGGCAGCGGTCAGCAGTAGTGCACGTCAACCCTATGTATTGTGGACCGATAGCGGTCCTTACAGAACAGCAGACTGTACTGCACTCAGGCCTATGTACCGTAGCACCCTATACCAAGTTACCAGTCCTTATAAAAACTTTTGTGGACCAAGCAGGTTGTGTGTTAGTGATTAGCAGACTGTACGTCAGTCCCTATACCAATGAAGGACTGCTGCAGTATAGGGCAGCGGTCAGCAGTAGTGCACGGCAACCCTATGTATTGTGGACCGATAGCGGTCCTTACAGAACAGCAGACTGTACTGCACTCAGGCCTATGTACCGTAGCACCCTATACCAAGTTACCAGTCCTTATAAGAACTTTTGTGGACCAAGCAGGTTGTGTGTTAGTGATTAGCAGACTGTACGTCAGTCCCTATACCAATGAAGGACTGCTGCAGTATAGGGCAGCGGTCAGCAGTAGTGCACGGCAACCCTATGTATTGTGGACCGATAGCGGTCCTTACAGAACAGCAGACTGTACTGCACTCAGGCCTATGTACCGTAGCACCCTATACCAAGTTACCAGTCCTTATAAAAACTTTTGTGGACCAAGCAGGTTGTGTGTTAGTGATTAGCAGACTGTACGTCAGTCCCTATACCAATGAAGGACTGCTGCAGTATAGGGCAGCGGTCAGCAGTAGTGCACGTCAACCCTATGTATTGTGGACCGATAGCGGTCCTTACAGAACAGCAGACTGTACTGCACTCAGGCCTATGTACCGTAGCACCCTATACCAAGTTACCAGTCCTTATAAGAACTTTTGTGGACCAAGCAGGTTGTGTGTTAGTGATTAGCAGACTGTACGTCAGTCCCTATACCAATGAAGGACTGCTGCAGTATAGGGCAGCGGTCAGCAGTAGTGCACGGCAACCCTATGTATTGTGGACCGATAGCGGTCCTTACAGAACAGCAGACTGTACTGCACTCAGGCCTATGTACCGTAGCACCCTATACCAAGTTACCAGTCCTTATAAAAACTTTTGTGGACCAAGCAGGTTGTGTGTTAGTGATTAGCAGACTGTACGTCAGTCCCTATACCAATGAAGGACTGCTGCAGTATAGGGCAGCGGTCAGCAGTAGTGCACGGCAACCCTATGTATTGTGGACCGATAGCGGTCCTTACAGAACAGCAGACTGTACTGCACTCAGGCCTATGTACCGTAGCACCCTATACCAAGTTACCAGTCCTTATAAAAACTTTTGTGGACCAAGCAGGTTGTGTGTTAGTGATTAGCAGACTGTACGTCAGTCCCTATACCAATGAAGGACTGCTGCAGTATAGGGCAGCGGTCAGCAGTAGTGCACGTCAACCCTATGTATTGTGGACCGATAGCGGTCCTTACAGAACAGCAGACTGTACTGCACTCAGGCCTATGTACCGTAGCACCCTATACCAAGTTACCAGTCCTTATAAGAACTTTTGTGGACCAAGCAGGTTGTGTGTTAGTGATTAGCAGACTGTACGTCAGTCCCTATACCAATGAAGGACTGCTGCAGTATAGGGCAGCGGTCAGCAGTAGTGCACGGCAACCCTATGTATTGTGGACCGATAGCGGTCCTTACAGAACAGCAGACTGTACTGCACTCAGGCCTATGTACCGTAGCACCCTATACCAAGTTACCAGTCCTTATAAAAACTTTTGTGGACCAAGCAGGTTGTGTGTTAGTGATTAGCAGACTGTACGTCAGTCCCTATACCAATGAAGGACTGCTGCAGTATAGGGCAGCGGTCAGCAGTAGTGCACGGCAACCCTATGTATTGTGGACCGATAGCGGTCCTTACAGAACAGCAGACTGTACTGCACTCAGGCCTATGTACCGTAGCACCCTATACCAAGTTACCAGTCCTTATAAGAACTTTTGTGGACCAAGCAGGTTGTGTGTTAGTGATTAGCAGACTGTACGTCAGTCCCTATACCAATGAAGGACTGCTGCAGTATAGGGCAGCGGTCAGCAGTAGTGCACGTCAACCCTATGTATTGTGGACCGATAGCGGTCCTTACAGAACAGCAGACTGTACTGCACTCAGGCCTATGTACCGTAGCACCCTATACCAAGTTACCAGTCCTTATAAAAACTTTTGTGGACCAAGCAGGTTGTGTGTTAGTGATTAGCAGACTGTACGTCAGTCCCTATACCAATGAAGGACTGCTGCAGTATAGGGCAGCGGTCAGCAGTAGTGCACGGCAACCCTATGTATTGTGGACCGATAGCGGTCCTTACAGAACAGCAGACTGTAACGCACTCAGGCCTATGTACCGTAGCACCCTATACCAAGTTACCAGTCCTTATAAGAACTTTTGTGGACCAAGCAGGTTGTGTGTTAGTGATTAGCAGACTGTACGTCAGTCCCTATACCAATGAAGGACTGCTGCAGTATAGGGCAGCGGTCAGCAGTAGTGCACGGCAACCCTATGTATTGTGGACCGATAGCGGTCCTTACAGAACAGCAGACTGTAACGCACTCAGGCCTATGTACCGTAGCACCCTATACCAAGTTACCAGTCCTTATAAGAACTTTTGTGGACCAAGCAGGTTGTGTGTTAGTGATTAGCAGACTGTACGTCAGTCCCTATACCAATGAAGGACTGCTGCAGTATAGGGCAGCGGTCAGCAGTAGTGCACGGCAACCCTATGTATTGTGGACCGATAGCGGTCCTTACAGAACAGCAGACTGTACTGCACTCAGGCCTATGTACCGTAGCACCCTATACCAAGTTACCAGTCCTTATAAGAACTTTTGTGGACCAAGCAGGTTGTGTGTTAGTGTTTAGCAGACTGTGCGTCAGTCCCTATACCGCTGAAGGACTGCTGCAGTATAGGGCAGCGGTCAGCAGTAGTGCACGGCAACCCTATGTATTGTGGACCGATAGCGGTCCTTACAGAACAGCAGACTGTAACGCACTCAGGCCTATGTACCGTAGCACCCTATACCAAGTTACCAGTCCTTATAAGAACTTTTGTGGACCAAGCAGGTTGTGTGTTAGTGATTAGCAGACTGTACGTCAGTCCCTATACCAATGAAGGACTGCTGCAGTATAGGGCAGCGGTCAGCAGTAGTGCACGGCAACCCTATGTATTGTGGACCGATAGCGGTCCTTACAGAACAGCAGACTGTAACGCACTCAGGCCTATGTACCGTAGCACCCTATACCAAGTTACCAGTCCTTATAAGAACTTTTGTGGACCAAGCAGGTTGTGTGTTAGTGATTAGCAGACTGTACGTCAGTCCCTATACCAATGAAGGACTGCTGCAGTATAGGGCAGCGGTCAGCAGTAGTGCACGGCAACCCTATGTATTGTGGACCGATAGCGGTCCTTACAGAACAGCAGACTGTAACGCACTCAGGCCTATGTACCGTAGCACCCTATACCAAGTTACCAGTCCTTATAAGAACTTTTGTGGACCAAGCAGGTTGTGTGTTAGTGATTAGCAGACTGTACGTCAGTCCCTATACCAATGAAGGACTGCTGCAGTATAGGGCAGCGGTCAGCAGTAGTGCACGGCAACCCTATGTATTGTGGACCGATAGCGGTCCTTACAGAACAGCAGACTGTAACGCACTCAGGCCTATGTACCGTAGCACCCTATACCAAGTTACCAGTCCTTATAAGAACTTTTGTGGACCAAGCAGGTTGTGTGTTAGTGTTTAGCAGACTGTGCGTCAGTCCCTATACCGCTGAAGGACTGCTGCAGTATAGGGCAGCGGTCAGCAGTAGTGCACGTCAACCCTATGTATTGTGGACCGATAGCGGTCCTTACAGAACAGCAGACTGTAACGCACTCAGGCCTATGTACCGTAGCACCCTATACCAAGTTACCAGTCCTTATAAGAACTTTTGTGGACCAAGCAGGTTGTGTATTAGTGTTTAGCAGACTGTGCGTCAGTCCCTATACCGCTGAAGGACTGCTGCAGTATAGGGCAGCGGTCAGCAGTAGTGCACGGCAACCCTATCTATTGTGGACCGATAGCGGTCCTTACAGAACAGCAGACTGTACCGCACCCAAGCCTATGTACCGTAGCACCCTAGACAGACCAAGTTACCAGTCCTTATAAGAACTTTTGTGGAACAAGTGAGTTGTGAATGATTAGCAGACTGCAGCAGAAGGGCAGCAGTCAAGTATAATATTCTTTCTATATTTGGAAGAAAGAATATTATACGTGTACAAGCCTATTACCGTACCACTGATACCAGTCCTGAAAAGAACCTTTGTGGAACTAATAGTAACAGCAAGTCTTTAAAATTATCCTCACTGCCTGACACACTGCTTCCTGCCTGTCCCTATACAAATTGGCAAAAAAGAGTAGGCTGGAACGATTAGCTGGAACAGCTCTTTTGTGGACCTGATAGTAACAGCTAATGATGATGATGATGATGATGATGAAGAAAGACTAATCTGGCTGAGCTGTCCCTAAAATAGCAGCATACAGCGCTCTGTCCCTTTATCTAAACTGACAAAAGAAACTCAGGCTGCTGACCTAACACCTATACCAGTCCTGAAAAGAACTTTTGTGTACCAAATAGCTAGCGTTTTCTCTGTCCCTACTCCACACAGGATCCTTTCCCTACAGTGACAGAAGAAAGAATGTAAAATGGCCACCGGATCGGGTGTATTTATAGGTTAGGGGGAATGTCCAAGTGTCCATGAGCTGTCATGTCTCAATTGGTTGTCCTGTAACACATGATAAACGTGTCACGAAAGGTTAAAGTTCTTGTATACATTAAACACGTAAGTCCGCCGGGGCGAACGACGGAAAAAGGCGTTCGAACCCGCGGACGGCGAAAGTCGGAAATTCGCCGCGAAACGACCGCCGGGCGAACCGTTCGGCCATCACTATTGATGGGGACAAGGGCCTCATCCCCACAACCCTGGCTGGTGGTTGTGGAGGTCTGCGGTCTCTGGGGCCCCCGTCGCTGGATCAGATCAGCCATCGCTGGACCCCGGAGAGATGATCATCTGTCGCTGGATAGCAAGAGTGGATTACCACCACTGGAATCTTTTTTTTATTTTTAATAAAGGAATTTTTCAAAAGTGTGTTTGTCTTATTTAACCATTTTTACACTTTCTTTGTGAAATGGTAGGTTTACCATTTCAAACAGGGGGGGGCAGGGATCTGGGGGACCCCTTGTTAAAGGGGGCTTCCAGATTCTGATAAGCCCCCCGCCCGCAGACACCCACAACCATCGGCCAGGGTTGTGGGGATGAGGCCCCTGTCCCCATCAACATGGGGACAAGGTGCTTTGAGGGGTCGCAGACCCCCAAAGCATCCTCCCAATGTTGAGGGCATGTGGTCTGGTATGCTTCAGGAGGGGGGCCACTCTCTCGTCCCCCCTCTTTTCCTGCGGCCTGCCAGGTTGCATGCTCGGATAAAGGGTCTGGTATGGATTTTTAGGGGGACCCCCGCGTCAATGTTTTAAAAAAATTGGACACGGGGTTCCCCTTAATATCCATACCAGACCTGAAGGGCCTGTAATTGAATTTAGGGGAACCCCCACGCTTTTTATTTTTTTATTTTTTATTTTTTATTTTTTATCAATGAATGATTTGTCTGCTAATACAGAGAACAGTCATTGAGTGTTCTCTGTATTACGGGAGCCGACAATGGAAAGTGATTTTAAAATACTTTTTTTCCTTGCGAAATGACAATTTGTGCAGGGACAGTTCTAAGCACCAGAAACATGCGCCCCTTCACAGGCATACTATAGACACCCCACAGGTACGAAATTTAAAGGAATATTACACTTTTATTGTGTCACTGTAATCATTATTAAAATCACTGCTCCTGAAAAAACGGCTGTTTTTAAAACTTTTCTTTGCATTGATCCATGTCCCCTGGGGCAGGACCCGGGTCCCCAAACACTTTTTAGGACAGTAACTTGCATATTAGCCTTTAAAATTAGCACTTTAGATTGTGAACGTTCGAGTCCCATAGACTTTAATAGGGTTCTAAAGTTCACACGAAGTTTAGGTCTGTTTGCAGGTTCTGGTGCGAACCGAACAGGGGGGTGTTCGGCTCATCCTTACTTGCAGTATTGCCAGATAAAAAAAAAAAAAACAAACAGCTACAGTATAATAATTTTTTTTGTTCTTGGACATAGATATATTTTTTAGATTCTGCTTATTTTAGGTTTACCAAGTGATAGTTTGCAAGCCAATTTTATGGAGCATTACTTTAACTGCTTCTCGACCGCCCACCACAGATATACTATGGCAGGGCCGCCCGCAGTGTGCCTACTACATGATCTCACACTTCGGGGTCTGGGGCACACATGCATGCCGCTGGCGGGTACCACAGACTCAATGTCTGCTGGCACCCGCCGATTATACAGTACACCCTCAGAACAACAATCTGTGTATGTAAACAAGGCAGATTGCCGTTCTGTCAGTAGGGAAGGCATTGATGTTCCTGTAAAGCAGGAACATGGATCAATGACATGCCATAGTAAAAGCACCTCCCCCACAGTCAGAAAACACAGGCTAGGCACACCGTTAACCCTTTGATCGCCAGTGATGTTAACCCATATCCAGCCATTATCATTAGTACAGTGACAGTGCAAATTTTTTTAGCACCCATCACTGTATTAGTGTCACTGGTCCCCAAAAAGTGTCAAAAGTGTCAGTTAGTGTCCAATTTGTCTGCTGCAATGTCGCAGTCCCGCTACAAGATGCTGATCGCCGCTATTACTAGTAAATAAATGAATAAATAAAAATATCCCATAGCTTGTAGACGCTCAATAAACGCTTATTGGGATTTTTTTTTTTTTTTTACTAAAAATATGTAGCAGAATACATATTGACCAAAACTGATGAAGAAATTAGATTTTTAATTAATTTTTTATTTAATATGTTTTAAATTGACAGTCTTTTTTTTGTTTATAGCACAAATAAAAAAAATATATATATATTTTTTTTTTTTTTTAATTGACGGTCTTTTTTTGTTTATAGCACAAATAAAAAAAAAATAATATATATATATATATATATATATATATATATATATATATATATATATATTATAATTTTTTTTCAAAACTGACGGTCTTTTTTTGTTTATAGTACAAATAAAAAAAAATTGTTTTTTTTCCCAAAACTGACGGTCTTTTTTTGTTTATAGCACAAATAAAAAAAAAAGTTTTTTTCCCAAAATTGATGGTCTTTTTTTTTTGTTTATAGCACAAATAAAAAAATATAGTTTTTTTTTTTCAAAATTGGCGGTCCTTTTTTGTTTATAGCACAAATAAAAATATATATATATATTATTTTTTTTTTTCAAAACTGACGGTTCTTTTTTGTTTGTAGCACAAATAAAAAAAAATAGTTTTTTTCCCAAAATTAACTGTCTTTTTTTGTTTAAAGCACAAATAAAAAAATATATAGGTTTTTTTTGTCAAAATTGACGTTTTTTTTGTTTATAGCACAAATAAAAAAATATTGTTTTTTCTTTTCAAAATTGACGGTCTTTTTTTGTTTATAGCACAAATAAAAAAATATATAGGTTTTATTTTTTCAAAATTGACGGGTTTTTTTGGTTTATAGCACAAATTTTAAAAAATATCGTTTTTTTTTCTTTCAAAATTGACGGTCTTTTTTTATTTAAAGCACAAATAAAAAAAATATATTGTTTTTTTTTTTTTTCAAAATTGACGGGCTTTTTTTGTTTATAGCACAAATAAATAAAAACCACAGAGGTGATCAAATACCACCAAAAGAAAGCTCTATTTGTGGGGGGGGAAAAAGAACATACATTTTTTTTGGGGTACAGCATCGCATGACCTTGCAATTGCGATACGGCACTGTCGTATCGCAAAAAATAGCCTAGTCAGGAGGGGGTAAATATGCCTATACTTTTTATAGAACTGGGCATTTAATGTGTCTGGCTTGCTATCGATATTATAGCAAGTGATCATTTTTTCCCAAAGTTGTACTGTATTACCACATTTAGTTTTGGTTGAGTGCAACCTTATATTTCACCGGCGTGGGGGCGGAAGTGTGATTAATGTCTCTACTGTATTGGTAAAACACCTGATCTCAGCGATGTCTCTATATGACCCAGGCTCTAGTGGTCTCCTTGCATGCTTGGCTGGTATTATTTTTCAGTTACTTAGCTGGAAATGTCTCTTGTTTTGTGCTACAGAGTCCCGGATTTTATCTGAATCTCTCAAAGCTGTGGGTGAAAAGATGACTGTGCCAAACACTTTAGGAGTTAATGTGTTTGGCTGGTAAATGTATCTGTCTTTGGTCATGGGAGAGAGACGGAGACAACGGTAATATTTCATGGGGGCTGCTAAAGCCTACCTCTTCACCCTACTCAGCTCCACTTCTCGCGGGACAATAATCAGTGCTATTGTTTTATAAGTAATTCTTCTACTTCAAAATATTAATGATGATTATTACGATATGCCGTCACTATCCTTACCTTGTGTGGCATCAAATTTATTTCACAACCACCAGTTTCTGCTTTAGCAGATGCTAAAGCCAACATATATGAAGATCTTTGGCTCGTCACTAGGTAATTATCTGATCATTGACAGAATTACTGCACTTTAGTAGTTCGATTTTTGTGTAAATCCTAGTGGGTTGAATCACAAATATCGAAAAATTGTTAGGCCAGTATTGTTGCGCAAAAGAGGGTTGTGCCACATTCAATATTACAAGAAAAAGAGAGATTCCCCTATGTGGTGGACAGGTCTACAAAAGATCTGGGGCTAGAGCCCATAGCAGCGTAATAAAAAAGTCATACGCTTGGGCGGGCATAAACATGTTTATACAGTAATATACGTGTGTGTGTGTGTGTGTGTGTGTGTGTATATCCCCAGAGAGCCCCCCACTTACATCAAGGTCCCTAGAGAGCTCCCCTTACATCAGGGTCCCTAGAGAGCTCCCCTTATATTAGGGTCCCCAGAGAGCCTCCTCCTTACACCAGAGTCCCCAGACAGCCTCCCTCTTGCATCAGGGTCCCCAGAGAGCCCCCCTTACATCAGGGTCCATAGAGCCTCCTCCTTACATCAGAGTGCCCAGACAGCCTCCCCCTTGCATTAGGGCCCCCAGAGAGCCCTACTTACATCAGGGTCCCCGGAGAGCCTCCTCCTTACATCAGAGTTCCCAGACAGCCTCCCCCTTGCATCAGGGTCCCCAGAGAGCCCCCCTTAAATCAGGGTCCCCAGAGAGCCTCCCCCTTAAATCAGGGTCCCCAGAGAGCCTCCCCCTTAAATCAGGGTCCCCAGAGAGCCTCCCCCTTAAATCAGGGTCCCCAGAGAGCCTCCCCCTTAAATCAGGGTCCCTAGAGAGCCTCCTCCTTAAATCAGAGTCCCCAGACAGCCTCTCCCTTGCATGAGGGTCTCCAGAGAGCCCTCCTTACATCAGGGTACCCAAAGAGCCTCCTCCTTACATCAGAGTCCCCAGACAGCCCCCCCTTGCATCAGGGTCCCCAGAGAGCCCCTTTACATCAGGGTCCCCAGAGAGCCTCCCCCTTAAATCAAGGTCCCCAGAGAGCCTCCTCTCCCCTTGGGGACCCCTGCTGAGACTCGGGGCTATAGGCCCCAGATTCAGGGCTATAGCCCCAAAAGCCACCCCCTAGCGACGCCACTGTGGTGGACTTTTAAGGCACAAGGTGGCTCAAAAGAAATTTAAATAATATATATGAATAATTTCAAAATATTTATTAGAAAATGTAGAGAAAGTATATAAAAAAAAGCATGAAATGTTCAAACACGTCTTAAAGCTTTTACACCATCATGTACAAAAATATACAGTACAGTTTTAGGTTTCTCACACCCGACGCGTTTCAGAGTGAATAATTTCCTCTTTCTTCAGGGGGGAGAGCAAGGAGAAACCATGTTTCTAGCATAGAATAATGAATAGAATGAATATACAATAGTAACACTAGTATTTTGATGACAAACAGTATCAAACAAAATTTAAGGGTGTTATAGCGTATTCAACATTTCAACGGTTGTATCTTTAAAAACATGCAGGGGTATAGGTGCCTTTCAAATTTTCACCCCAGAGAAACCCCCGGTGGCATGAGCAGGTGTGGATGATTAATAGTTTACAGCTGTCACATCAAACAGGGGAGACCCGCCGTAGACCCAAAAGGACCCCCCTCCTCCAACAGGGGAGGGATAGCTGGCTGGAAGGTGGGGGGAGCCTGAGGACAAACTGGGGAGACTCCCATATCAAGACCTCTGCACTGGAATTCTAAGCCAATACGGTTCTGAATTTACTACCACACAACTTATTTTTTCTCCACAGTATAACTCTTGAAATATGTGGAGGCCACTGTTAATTGCTCAATTGTGTAAATTTCCTTGGACCTTTGCTGCACTGCCATTAAAATTGCTTAGGGAGATCTAGAACAGAGCTAGGAGATACAGCTTCATTGTACATGATCCTCTGAATGCTGCATTACAATTTAGCCATCTGTTTATAATGCCCCGGATGTCATCTGTCTATGATGAAACACATGGGGCGGAGCCTCCCCATCGTTCACAGGACCCAGAAGTTGCTGTGATAGTTGCAGGCTTTGTGAATATATCGATATACGCATGTTGTTTTTATACTTGTAAGTGCAGTTTTGGGATAAATAAATGTTACTGATGACATCTACACTATGAGGAGTGTTTTTTTTTTTGCTTGCCTTCACATATTCCTACTTACTTGTGCTGCCTTTACTATCTATCTGATGAGCAGTGGAGAGGAACAGCATTGTGATCTGAGTGGAAAGCTGCCGCTGTGGACAAGCATTCAAAGTGTTTATATACTACTCCGAATTAGGGGGTCTTTCCATTTGGTAAGCTTACATCCTGTCTTCACTGTGGTGACGGGTTCACTGGTGATATTGGAGGAAGAGCGATCACTTATAATTATATTTACTGTGGAATATTTTTTTACTTTTAAAGTGTTAGTAAAGTCCTTGTTTTTTTTTTTCCTCTAAAAATAACAAACATGTTATACTTACCTCTTCTGTTGCAATGGATAGCTTAAAACTAGCCCTAATGCATGCACATATGTATACACCAACGTCTATCCCAGGGGTCTCCAAACTTTCTAAACAAAGGGCCAGTTTACTGTCCTTCAGACATTTGAGGGGCCGAACTATGGCCATTGGGAGTAGAAAAGGTCCCGATGTTAGGGGGTCCCATCATTAGTGTCAGTTGGAGGAACTGTGCCCCATCGTTGGTGTCAGTGGGGAATTGCATCCTATCATTGGTACCATTGGACCTCATCATTAATGTCATTGGGAGAAATTGTGTCCCATTGGACCTTATTGTTGGTGTCATTGGGAGAAATTGTGCCCTATCATTGATGTCATTGGGAGGAATTCTGTCCCATCATTGGTACCATTGGGCCCCATCATTATTGTCATTGGGAGAAATTGTGTCCCAACATTAGAGTCATTGGACATTCATTGTTGGTGTCATTGGGAGAAATTGTGCCCCAACATTGGTGCCATTGGGAAGAATTGTGTCCCATCATTGGAGTCATTGGGTCCCATTGTTGGTGTCCTTGGGAAAAATTGTGCCCTATCATTTGTGCCATTGGGAGGAATTATGTCCCATCATTGGTTCCATTGGGCCCCATCATTAGTGTCATTGGGAGAAATTGTGTCCCAACATTAGAGTCATTGGACATTCATTGTTGGTGTCATTGGGAGAAATTGTGCTCCGTCATTGGTGTCATTGGCCCTTATTGTTGGTGTCATTGGGAGAAATTGTGCCATATCATTGGTGTCATTGGGAGGAATTGTGTCCCATCATTGGAGTCATTGGGTCCCATTGTTGGTGTCATTGGGAGAAATTGTGCCCTATCATTGGTGTCATTGGGAGGAATCGTGCCCTATCGTTTTTGTCATTGGAAGGAATTTTAATTTTGGCCCTTCATTGGGGTCAGTGGGGGGGGGGGGGGGGTGATTATGGTCCATTGTTCCATTGTTGGTATCAGTGGATGAAATAGTTCTCCAAAAGCCAGATAAAAGCAGGCAAAGGGCCCCTGGGCCGCAGTTTGGAGACCACTGGTCTATTCTATTCTTTAATGAGTCTGAGTGTCAGTAAGGGTATTCTGACTCAACAGGAGGAAGGAAGTTGATAAAGCTTAGCCACAAAGTCGGAAAAAGTCAGGTCTCATTAACAAAGTTTAATTAAGCCAGAGAGGGGCACAGACGAGACTTTTCTAGGGAATAATGGCGATAAGACATCCTGTGGTGACTGATTTTTGGCAAGACTTTTAAAAGTTGAAAATTAAAACGCAGGTCACATTAGGCAATCTTTTTTTTTTTTTTCAATCTAATAAAATAAAACAAAATGTAAATCATGAAAAGGGGCTTTTAGGTTCAGGGTCTTGGTCTGTAAACAAAAGTCATCATTGTACGGTTTACATTCTGCCTTTCCTGATTACAAATATTCAGTGCAAAGCCTACTAATTAACTATTAAACAAGTTTTAATGTTTTCATGTACAAGCAGCGCTTTCTCCTGTTCAGTTATCTGTACACCGCAGAAGGTAATTAGAAGAAAGTACATTATTAATGGAAAGCCGAGGAAAAGAAAACACTCAGATGTGGGCCTGGAACAAATGCTTAGGAATGAATTTGTTCGGAAAGCTAAACTCAGACACTCATCCTTAGGCCTGACATCTCTTGCCACCCTTCAAAAGCATGATCATGATCAACTACAATATATGCATTTCTCATTACATACCTCCCAACTGACCCTGATTTCAAAGGGACTGTCCCTGATTTGGAGCAATGTCCCTCTGTCCCTCATTCCCCCTCATTTGTCCCTCATTTTGGTCTGATCTATATAGATGTATATAAAATGCACTTTTTAACTATCAAAAAGTGTTTTCCAGCACTAAACCTTTCATCTGATTTCTAAATTTCTGCATTTGTAAATTCCAAAAGCCAATATAAAGGAATAGTAGTGGTAAAAAAGCACTTGTGGGTTTAACCAATCTTTTTTTTTTTTTTTTTTTTTACAATTCTCCTTTAAGGGGTGCGTCCTATTCCTGCATGCTTTTGCTGATAGGTGTCCCTCATTGCCATCTCAAAAAGTTGGGAGGTATGTCATTACATCACATCTAGGGTTGCCACTTTTTTCTTCAAGTCAAACCCGAACACTTTGGCGGCGCACAGCATTCTTTTTTTTAGCATGCACTATAGCAGTGTTGGTGAACCTTGGCACTCCAGATGTTTTGGAACTACATTTCCCATGATGCTCATGCACTTGGCAGTGTACTTGAGAATCATGGGAAATGTAGTTCCAAAACATCTGGGATGCCAAGGTTCACCATGACTGCACTATAGGATTATAACAGAACTTGGACACCTTTGGGCACTTCAAAGAGAATAGTAATACGGCATGCATAGTGCCCCCTCACCCTCCTGTCAGTCCCTGTTCCGAGCCACATTCCTGTCTGAATAATGTAATAAATAATTTTAGGCAGACTGAAACCCAGACACATGAGCCATAACCCAGACTGTCCGGGTGAATCCCAGACAAGTGGCAACCCTAATCACGTCTGCTAATTTTTCAATCATCTTCAGCCTCATTCATGTAAATATCACAAAGAGGCAGGGTTTTCTTTCTCAGAGAATAGGTGCAGGAACTCAACCATGCCCACTACACTCACATACCTGCCAAATGGCATCAAATAGTAGCTCTGCCCTCTGCATACAACCCCTCCCTCCACTGCCCTCATCCCCCCCTCCTTAAAAGCTCCACCATCTGTCATATATCTTACCTTTGTTGCAATATTAAGCTGAAGCACCTATCCGGCTGCAGTACCTCCCAGCATACTATACTATACTACAGTCACTTGCAAGAGACATCATGCAGTAGGAGCATCAACAACTGGACACCAGGTGAAAAAATGGAGACCACAGAGGGTGCAGCCTTCCACGCACCCTCTCCTGCCCATGGCTGTACTGAACCCTGGGCGCCTGTTCTGTATCTCCCTTGTCCCTGTCCGGCACTCAGTTGGATCTGCACAGGAGATTTGACCTGTGGGAGCTACTGGGAGATAAGCTATCATTTGTAAATGCAGAAGCTGGACTTAAGTGTTACCAAGTGATAGCGGTGAGAAGGGCAGAAGACCTGAGCTAGAGGTGGTGGAAGCTGAGTTCCCCCTAGTTCCTGCTGAAAAAAAAGCCCTGCAAAGAGGTAATACATCCTAACAGACAGCTAAAACTTTGAGTCTGGGTTCACAATTATGCGATGCGAATGGATGCGATTCTCATGCAGATTTTTCCTGGAGTTCAGTGCAATTTTGTGTTGCGATTTGTGCTAATGACAGTGTGATACGAATTTAATGCATTTTCGGATGGAAATGGGCGCAGCTGCGATTTCTAAGAGAGGGGGAAATATGTAACAATCTACACAGAAAAAAAAATATTCACACACATCTAAACACAAGATGAGATTTCTGTTGATGTCTATGGAGAGGAAAATCACACCGCAACACAGTAAACTCTCACAGGACCCTTTTTGTTGCCGCATCGCATTCGCATAGCAATTGCAACGCATAGATGTGAACGACTGTCATTAACCACTTCAGCCCCAGAAGGATTTACCCCCTTCCTGACAAAGCCCTTTTTTGCGATTCGGCACTGTGCCACTTTAACTGACAATTGCGCGGTCGTGCGACCTTGTACCCAAACAAAATCGACGTCCTTTTTTCCCCACAAATAGAGCTTTCTTTTGGTGGTATTTGATCACCGCTGCGGTTTTTATTTTTTTTGCGCTATAAACAAAAAAAGACAGACAATTTTGAAAGCATTTTTCCTTTTTGCTATAATATATATTCCCAAAAAATATATATATAAAAAAACAAATTTCTTCCACAGTTTAGGAGATATGTATTCTTCTACATATTTTTGGTAAAAAAAAAAACGCAATAAGTGTATATTGATTGGTTTTCGCAAATGATATTGCGTCTACAAAATAGGGGATAGATTTATGGCATTTTTATTATTTTTTTTTTTTATATTAGTAATGGCAGCGATCTGCAATTTTTATTGTGACCGCGACATTGCGGCAGACAGATCGGACACTTTTGACACTATTTTGGGACCACTGGCATTTATACAGCGAATAGGGGTTTAAAAATGCACTGATTACTGTGAAAATATCACTGGCAGGGATACACTTGCAGCCAGCCTCTGGACCCAGCTGAGCGAAAACACCAGTAGCACAGTTGTCCCGTGGACAGTGGACTATACCTATATGCCTATTTTATTAATCAAAATCTGAGTTACTTTCCTATATTGTGCCAAATCAGTCTGCACTTAGAGGCGCCACTGCATCTTTTCTCTTTAACATGATGACTGGGGATTGCTTCTACCTCCTTTCCTGAGGCTTGCCCTGAGTTATGGGCAGCAATAAGCCCAAAGACCCCATCTTTGAATGGACTATTTGTTTCATAGTTTCATAGTTAGTAAGGTTGAATAAAGACAATAGTCCATCCAGTTCAACCTGAGTGAGTGTCTACCCCTATCCCCGTACATTGCACACTCACATTGGTCCCTACCCTCAAGGAGCCCACAATCCAAGATCCCCATTCATATACTAGGGCCAATTTTAGACAGAAGCCAATTAACCTACCTGCATGTCTTTGGAGTGTGGGAGGAAACCAGAGTACCTGGAGGAAACCCACGCAAGCACAGGGAGAACATGCAAACTCCAGGCAGGTAGTGTCGCGGTTGGGATTTGAACCAGCGACCCTTCTTACTGCTAGGTGAGAGTGCTACCCACTACACCACTGTGACTTTTTTATTTCTTTAGATCTTGCATTTTGTTTTCTAGTTTCATAGAGATGGTAAAAGAGACATTGGGGATTATTTACTAAAGGCAAAACCACTTTGCACTGAAAGTGCACTTGGAAGTGCAGTCGCTCTAAATCTAAGGGGTAGATCTGAAATGAGGGAAGCTCTGCTGATTTTATCATCCAATCATGTGCAAGCTAAAATGCTGTTTTTTTTTATTTTCCTTGCATGTCCCCCTCGGATCTACAGCGACTTTACTTCCAAGTGCACTTTCAGTGCAAAGTGGATTTTTCATTAGTAAATAACCCCCAATGTATTAACAACCATTGCGCCAGTTCCCATTGTTTATAAGTATGTGTCAGAGCTGGGGCTTGGCGATCCCATCACTGTCACATGGAGGCAGGTAGAGGATGTTCGAATTTGTGTAAGGTCAAAGTCATGACTTGGGGCTTACAAAGGGCTAACTCAGTTCCCTCTTCATTGCAAAATGGAGCATTGCATGGATCGTCAATATGTGCAGCTCACAGGGCCTGCACTACAGTGAACCTGTTGCTTTGCCTTGCATGGACTTCATCACAAAAGACATTTTTTGCAAGCTAATTTTCCCACATTCTAATTTGCAAGATTTTATTGCATGCTACTATAGGTTCAAAGGACAAGTGGAACATGCTATGTGCAAAGAAGAGCTGGATCAATGAAAGATGATTGGTGATTAGCTGTTTTGGGTTACTGTTTTGCTGCATATTGCTTTATGTCTTATTAAGAAGCCAGTCTTTCCAAAAATGATATTTAATTATAGGTGAAGCCTGGTGGGCTGAGTCAGTCCCTGGCTTGTGATATGTCTAATCAGATTCTGGTCAGAGAATTGAATTACCCATTTCTATAGTGGAGAATTAAACTGTTGCAGTTTTGCCATGCCTTTTTTTAAAAAATAGTTTCATGTTCAAATGTCATTTGCTTTAAAGATAAGCACACTGTATATTCGACCCATTGACTATGGTATAAGCAAATCTCTTTGGGGGGGGGGGGGGGAGGTCTTCAGAATCTTTTAGATGAGTAAAACAGAGATTTTTATTCTGCAACTAAAGGTGGTAGTGTTTTGTCCCGTATATATCAACCCCTTGAATTTTCTCTAAGGAAATGTGAAGAATTAGATGGCTGGATCAATAGTTATACGGGCATAGGCAGTCACAGCTGGGATCATTATTGTAGGAGAAGAGGTAACATTGTATTGTTAAATACCCTATAAGATATTCTGTTAGCCAATCAAAAATATTGCTTGCATGTTATATTTTCTTATTTTCGTTCACTTTCTTTGCCTGAACAGATTATCTTTCTGGACAAAAGGCTTGTTTTTTCTTGTTCCTGTTCCTGGATTTACCCTTTGCTTCCTGAGCATCCCAAGTATCCTCCTGCTTTGACCTCCGACTGTTGTTGATTATGTTTCATTGCCACTTGCCCCTGACCTTTGACCTGTCTTTGGTTTTTGACAATATTTTGTGTATTGGTACTTCAGTTATTTGTCTGTCTGCAACCTCCTGATAAGACTGCTTGAAGGGATGTAACCTACAGTCAAAAAACGGTGGTTTTCAAAGCTGTTTCCATGGTTTTCTGGTAGGAACCAAGGAAACCTTTTAACACTCTGGACCACAATCTGTAGACCCATGCTAAATATTTTATGATCAGCAATTCAAGAATATTAAATTAGTAAGAAATGTTGTATGTTAACAGTGAAGTAACAAAGAATTATAATTGTAATTATTCTTACCAGGACATCTTCTTTACTGAAATATCTGGATGACCTCTAACTTTGTTAGAAGGGTTCAAACAGAAAATACAGAGCAAGTCAATAACAAAGCAACAGTACTATCTCTGTATGTCTTGTAGCAGCCACCTCTAATGCCGCGTACACACGACCGGACTTTTCGACGGACTAGGTCCAACGGTCTTCCCGACGGACTTCCGGCGGAGGTCTGATGGACTTTCTGAACAAGCGGACTTGGCCACACACGACCGGACTAAGTCCATTCGAACGTCCGTTCATTTTGAACGTGATGACGTAAACGGGACTAAACTAGGAAGTTCAATAGCCAGTAGCCAATAGCTGCCCCTGCGTCATATTTGGTCCGTTGGACTAGCATACAGATGAGTGGTTTTCCCGATTTTTAGTCCGTCTGACTTGCGTCCATCAAATAGATTTGAAACATGTTTTATTTCTAGGTCCATCGGACTTTTGGGAAAAAAAGTCAGCTGGAGCCCACACACAATTGGATTGTCCGATGGATTCTGGTCTGCCGGAAAGTCTAATCGTGTGTACGCAGCATAACGGGAACTTTAACAGCTTCTTTAGACCTTTGTGTTGGGCAAATGCATGGTAAAATGCATGTAATTTTATATAGTACTATACAGTGCCACTTGTTTTTTATGTTATCTCAGTGTACATATACAGTAGATGCCAATGAACCTGCGCAGTAGTGCACCAATATGCAGGGACATTTTTATTCTGGTAACTGCAGCGTTGGCAGGGACGTGGTTCCTTAATGCATAGTACATTACCACACATGCGGTAATGCACAGCCAGGAACCATAAAGGTCTGTAGTGAGCCTGAACTGAATTCCAAGATGAATGGAACTGATGTAAGTCCATTTAACAGTCCAACACTCAGAATGAGGAAAGAGGAGTAACACTATGGGGGTTATTGTAATGTAATGTAATCCTCATAGAAAAGCAGGTGCCCACGAAGGAGGAGATTTTTCCTTCCATTGATAAAATTCTCCCTTTGCTAATAGAGCAGACCCCCAAAGGGACACCACTTACATGTGTATGTGCACTAATCTGGCTTATTAATTTGTGTTGTGACCTTCCTGCTTTGAGATCTTAGGTTCAGTTCCCACAAGGACCACCATAAAAAATAAACTTGCCTCCCAAACAAAGGCAAAGAGGTCAAACATTAGGGGCACAGGCTATGTTTGCTGATACTCACCATGTTTTTTCACAATATTCCAATTTTTCTCTGCTAACCCCAAAAAAGAAGAGTAATGAGTTACCTGTCTTCTAAAACAAGCCCCTAGATGTTTGTGGTATTATATTGTAGGTACAGCACCCTCCTAGGTAGGTGTTAAGATAGTTAGATAAGTGTGTTTTTGATAGTTACTGTATGCAGTGAATCTGTGATTGCTTAGTTAGGCCTGATCTGTGTGCTCTGCAGCTTTCAGTCTGCTGGATAGCTCCCTCTGTATCCAGGTAACTTGAGAAGTTTCTGGATGATAGGTGTGGAGCTATACAGATGACATGAAGAATGTTGATGCATCCCAAGTTTATCCCAGAGAGGCAGGTTCTGAAGGCATGCTGGGAGACCATATTTATCCCGGGAGCACATGGAGCTCAGGGTCTTGTCCCACTCAGGCACAGGCTGCAGGAGGCCTCAGGTGAGCAACCTGGGGGAGGAATGCAGAGACCCAGGTGCTTAAAAGAAGCTGACTGAGGGGAGCTTTCTGCCATAGACCTGTCTGGTATCACTAGAGGGCATCTCTTGGAAGATTGGAAGGAGGCATCCATCTGTCCTTGGGCCTTGTGAGAACAAACATTGCAAGATCTAAAGGACCTTGTGCTTTAGCTACCCCCTTTAATAGACCCCTGGTGCCTAGTCATAGTCAGCTGTGGGTCTATTAAAGAGGACACCAGCTGGTGTCCCGGAGAGCTCTATCCAGACATTTTCCTACTTAAAGGGACTTTGCCCTAATGGCTATACTATGGCCTGCTCAGAAAGAAAAACCAAGTCCTCAGCTGTACATAGTTCTTCTTTTAGAGTATCCCACCACTTCTCTCATCCCTATCCAAGTTCACTAAAAATAAAAACAACATTCCTTAGAATGGTCTTTGGAGAAAGAGTGAATACGCCTGTTGTGTTGTCTGGCTATGGGGCAGAAGTTGGAAAGATCTGGACAGTAATTTCTGAGGTTCCTACAGGAGTAGCGCTACATAAGCTTCTCTAGAAAAGGTGTGATGTGAATGGTTTTGTGTATTTAGTAAACTTCAGCATAATGTATCAACAGGACATTGATTTGTTTTGTTCTTTAATTTTCTAATCTTCCCTTAGTGGACAATCAGATTTATGAAAACTGCAGTTGATGGCTCCAGAAGTCAAAATGGCTGAATCTTAAGCATTTTTTCAGTGTTGCTGATACACAAAAGTACAGCCTTATTTGGCTGAGTCTAAATAATAAATACAGAAATGCTGTAATTGTGGCTGAGGAGGCGACATAGGTTTTTGGATTTGAATCTCCCATAATATATGTAAATCTTTCTGTTCATGCAGAAAATAGCCATATATTTCAAGAACTCCACACACTCTGCTCCTTTCCTAACCCCCTCTGGGCGGAGAACCTTATAAATCTCGGAACATCCGACACATTCTATTGGAAATCTTTAATATCTCATTAAGTCATATTCTGTTCTACGGGAAAAGGCTGCACACTGCATTCTTGAAACATGAAATAACAGTTTTGTCCGAAAGTTTTATATTTTATAGGGCCGTTAACAACAGCCTCGTGGCTCCAATTAGACCACGGCATTGAAGTAAATGTTTGGATTTGGCAGTTTTTAATTCTGTTTTTTTTCTCTACTGGCTCTTGAATTAAGGTGAATTCATGAGGAACATTTAACCAAGCTGGCTTAACTCTTCGTTATTCAGCACGTTTTAAAACCTGAATCATTTAGTTCTTTAATGGTCAGCTCTTCTCTTGCATTCCTCCAGGGCTATTCTCATGCTGGCAAACTTTTCTGGCATAAATGATCTACCAAAAGTTTTATTTTTTTCAAAAATTTACTGACCCCAAGTTTTTTTTGTTTTATTTCTAATTGGAGTTTTATCCACTTTGTGGGTTCATTCAGAGCTGATGCCATAAAGCAGTTTACCGCTCATCACGGTGCATCTTGTTCTCATCCATTATAGTTTTCAGTACAACAATAGTACATTGCAGTGTTTCAATACAATGGGTGTCCCATATAGACAGCAGTAATTGGTAGTACTAACAGTTACTATCTCAATACACATTTATCAGTTGCCCTTTTTCCTCTAAATCAGGGGTCTCCAAACTTTATAAACACAGGGCCAGTTTACTGTGCTTTATATTTTTTTGGGGGGGGGGGGGGGGCAGACTGTGGCCATTGGGAGTAGAAACTGTCCTGGTTTTAATAGGGGGTAAAAAAATGCATCTTTAGTATTAATGAGAGAAATAGTGCCCCATCGTTGGTGTCAGTGGGAGGAATGGTGCCTCATCATTGGTCTCAGTGGATGAAATAGTACCCCATTGTTAGTGCCAGGAGGAGGAATAGTGCCATATTGTTGGAGTCATAAGGAGGAATAGCACCCCATTGGTTGCCTCAATTGTAGAAATAGTGCCCCATTGGTGATATCAAGCAAGAATTATGCCCAAATGTTGGTGTCAGTCGGATGAATAGTGTTTTGTATCAGTGGGAGGAAAAGTGCCACAAGGACCAGATATAGGCAATCAAAGGGGTGCATCCAGCCCCTGCCGCAGCTCGGAGACCACCATTGTATAGATAGGCTATTGCCATGCACAGGAAACAAAGCTGGAGTTATTTGTGAAATTTATTAATTTCAAAGGCTAATGCCGCGTACACACAATCGGGCTATCCGGTGGACTTAGTCCGGCGAACCAGAGTCCACCGGACAATTCGATCATGTATGGGCTCCGGCTGACTTTTTCTTCCCAAAAGTCCGGCGAACTTAGAAATAAGACTTGCTTCAAAATTGTCCGCCAGACTCGGCTTTTAGCAGACAATCCGTTCGTCTGTGTGCTAGTCCGGCGGACTAAAACCGACGCTAGGGCAGCTATTGGCTACTGGCTATGAACTTCCTTATTCTACGTCATCACGTTCGAATCCACCGGACTTTTGGAGTGATGTGGCCAAGTTCATTCGCTTGAAAGTCCGGAAGACCTCATCTGCAAAGCTCGGCGGATTGTCCGCCGGACTAAGTCCGCTGGATAGTCCAATCGTGTGTACGCGGCATAAGAATTGGGAGAGAAATTGTAGGTAATAGGGATGGAGGCCTGTAGGTGACCTTCATAACCACACATGGGATTATTTCAACATAAAAAAACAGGGGAAATGTTCTTAGAAATTGAAAGCTTGGCCATGAGGACAGATTACTGAAGCTTTATCTTTTTATTCCTACAAGGAATTTGATTTTGTTACTGAGGCCATCTTTTCAGTTGTTTTCTTGGTGTGCTGCTGTAGGTTATGCAGTCTGTAAAGCATGTTTTGCTTGATAAAGGAGACAAAAAAAACTGATGTACTATAGGAAGTGACTTTTTAAACAGTTTTCATAAATTTAATTGAACCCCTGACAGTCAGCACAAACAGATCCTCAACTACCCCTGTTGCATTAGCAGCACGGCTTGGTCAAGAATGCAATCCAGGCTGCTGATTGGATGATGAAGCCTCAGCAGCATGCTCTGCTTTTTCCTGCTGTCGGCATATTTACCGTCAGCCAGGGCAGGACTTAGCGTGGTGGGGGCCCCTGGGCTTGAGTCCCTTTCGGGCCCTACCTTCTATACATTACCATATTTATCGGCGTATAACACGCGCCCCAAGTTTAGGAGGGAATTTTAAGGGAAACATTTTTTAGGGAGGAAGTTTAAGGAAAAAAACGTACATTTAAATGCTCATCAATGCAGCCTTATCAGTGTCCATCTGCAGCCTTGCCCATCCATCTGCAGCCTTGTCCAGTGTCATTTGCAGCCATATCATTTGCAGCCTTGTCATTGCAGTCTTGAAGTTTAAAAATAGCGCCGCCAAGATACAGAGTCCTCTGTATCTCGGCGGCTCTCAGGTCCTCTCAGCAGCTTTCCGGTCCTCTCGGCGGCTCTCGGGTCCTCTCGCAGTCCTGAGTGGAGCCGAGAGTAGCCAAGTGTACTCGGCTTGGCTCACAGTAACACCCAGTCCCTGTGTTATGTCCATCATAGGGAGAGACTGGGCGTGACTGTGCCCAGTCAAGCCCAATGGTAAGTCCTGCCCTGCCGTCAGCACATGTGCAGTGCAGCACAGCCTGATTGTCTCCTAATGGTGCTCCTCCTTCTAAGAGCTGCTGTATAGAGGATTATAGGAGGTTAAGATCAATACAGATGCCGTGACTTACACTGCTATTACCTATAAATGAAAGAAATAAAAATAAAACTGCATTAATTGATAAGTTTTTGAGTGTCTGCCTGTAGAAAACCCAGGCTCAATCATCACCTTAAAGCGGAGCTCCACCCTAAAGTGGACCTTCCGCTCATTGGAACCCTCCCCCCCTCCGGCGCCACAATTGGCACCTTTCAGGGGGGAGGGGGGTGCAGGTACCTGTACAGTACAGGTATCTGCACCCACTTCCGGCGTAGATTCTGCAGAATCCACGCCCCTTTCCGAAGGTCCATCCTTATTGCGCAGCGCGACTCGCGCATGCGCAGTAGGGAACCGGGAAATGAAGCCGAAAGGCTCGACTTCCTGATTCCCATACGTAAGATGGCGGCGGCAGCACCCGAGAGACGATCGAGAGATCGGCTTCAGGTGCCGACATCGCGGGCGCGCTGGGCGGGTAAGTGTCCTTATTTTAAAAGTCAGCAGCTGCAGTATTTGTAGCTGCTGACTTTAAAAAAAAATGGCGGACTCCCGCTTTAACCACTTACCGACCGCCGCACGACGATGTACGTCCTATTTTTGAAGAGGGATATCTCGGTAACGGCAGCAGCTGCTGCCACAACCGAGATATCCATCTCTTCAGGCGGCGGTCGGCTGTACGATAACGGTGGTCTCTGCGGCGGATTCGCCGTGAGATCACCGCTATCGGCGGCGGGAGAGGTGCCACCCCCCCCTCCCGCCGCCCTCCCGCACCTTCCGCCGCTTACCGGAGCCGTCGGTAGCGGCGGAGGCGATCGGGTCCTTCCGTCTGCTGGGCATAGAGACAAGTGAGGCTAAGATGGCCCCCACTCGTCTCTATGCCATAGGAGGGCGGAAGCGACGTCAAAACGTCACTTCCGCCCATACCTCTTAAAGGTATTTTTTTTTTTTTAAATGTCAGATTTTCTTTTTTTTTTTTTTTTTGCATTTTAGCCCAAATATGAGATCTGAGGACCTTTTGACCCCAGATCTCATATTTAAGAGGACCTGTCATGCTTTTTTCTATTACAAGGGATGTTTACATTCCTTGTAATAGGAATAAAAGTGATCCATTTTTTTTTTTTTTTTAAAGTGTAAAAATAAATTAAATAAATTAAAATAAATAAGAAAAAAAAATTTTTTTTTTTAAAACACCCCGTTACGACGAGCTTGCGCACAGAAGCGAGCGCATACGTGAGTAGCGCCCGCATATGAAAACGGTGGTCAAACCACATATGTGAGGTATCGCCGCAATCGGTAGAGCGAGAGCAATAATTCTAGCCCTAGACCTCCTCTGTAACGCAAAAAATGCAACCTGTAGAATTTTTTAAATGTCGCTTATGGAGATTTTTGAGGCTAAAAGTTTGACGCCATTCCACGAGCGGGCGCAATTTTGAAGCGTGACATGTTGGGTATCAATTTACTCGGCATACCATTATCTTTCACAGTATAAAAAAAATTGGGCTAATTTTACTGTTGTCTTATTTTTTTATTGAAAAAAGTGAATTTTTTCCAAAAAAAGTGCGCTTCTAAGACCGCTGCGCAAATACGGTGTGAACAAAAAGTATTTCAATGATCGCCATTTTATTCTCTAGGGTGTTAGGAAAAAACAATATAAAATGTTTGGGGGTTCTAAGTAATTTTCTAGCAAAAAAAACTGTTTTAAACATGGAAACACCAAGTCCGAAAAAGAGGCCTGGTCCTTAAGTGGTTAAGACCCCTTTCACACTGGGGCGTTTTTCAGGCGCTTTAGCGTTAAAAAGAGCGCCTGTAAAGCGCTTGAAAGAAGCCTCATCTGCAGTCCCAATGTGAAAGCCCAAGTGCTTTAAGAGCCCTTTCACAATGTCAGCGCCTGAAAAACGCTTGTAAAGCACCGCTTAAACTAGCAGCGCTTTACCAGCGTTTTTCAAGCGTTATTGGGGCGCTTTTAACCCCTGCTAGTGGCCAAATAAAGGTTTAAAAGCACCCACAAAACACTGCTGCCAATAGCGATTTCCTGGTGCTTTTCTGGCACTTTTCAGGCGTTTTACAGGTGCTTCCCATTGATTTCAATGGGAAGGGGTGCGTTAGGAGCGTTGTATTCACCGCTCCAAAAGCGCTGCAAAGAGGCTGCTTGCAGGACTTTTTTTTAAGCCCTGCCAGCGCGGTGCACTCGGGCTTTCACATTGGGATTGCAGTTGTGGCTTCTTTCAGGCGCTTTACAGGCGCTTTTTTTTAAAGCTAAAGCGCCTGAAAAATGCTCCAGTGTGAAAGGGATCTCAGTGTGAAAGAACTCGGGCTTTTACATTGGGATTGCAGTTGCAGCTTCTTTCAAGCGCTTTACAGGTGCTTTTTTTAACGCTAAAGCGCACAAAAAACGCCCGAAAAATGCCCCAGTGTGAAAGGGGTCTTACTTTAACACTTTACCTCTAGTAATAAATGTTCCTAAATAGGAGGCAACATGTCTCAAATTTAGCACAATACAGTGACACGTTGCCTATAAACATATTGGTGGCAACCTTGCCTTCTGGTTTCAAATGAAAATCACAGCAACATATCATTTCAATGCTATTAAAATATTATTCAGATTCTTAGTGTTCCAAATTTCAAAGGTCATTCCTATTGACAACCAGCCATTTTTTAATTTAGGAACTCGGTATAGAAAAAGACCTTATTCTTCATCAAAGTGATGCTGTATTAAACAGCCTCATTGTTGCGTGAATGGCCAGCATTGTACTAACCATAACCTAACAGTCGGTTAGCCCTTGTCGGTTAGCCCTTGTCGGTTAGCCCTTGTCGGTTAGCCCTTGCAGATCTTTAATTAGAGATGCCTTGCTTCCAGATCAGATTTTTTGCAAAAGTTTCCTGCTTTGTATCTAGAAACTCTAGAGTTTGGAAAGTCTCAAACGTTTCGAGATCTGCAATTGTTTGAAGACACTTTGGCTCACTTCTGGGGTTTCCGAGTTCTTTCTTTTATTATTTCCCTTTCCTATCATTGTTTTAACACCTTTCATTTCTCGTGTTAACATTGCCTTTGTAAATTTCTTGTTTGCCCTCTCAGAGAAAGGGAGAGTAAAGGAAAGGGTTATTAAATGTTCCAGGCTGCCATGTGTAACTTAACACTGATCGTGCCAGCAGAATAGACCTCAAGGTTGTGAAAGTGGAAAATAAAAATTTTCTCTGGTGTCCTATTCCCCCAATCCCTCTTGTGCCATGGGATGAGGCACAGCATATTATCTCTTGTGATTGGAATGTTCTGCGGTTGTTCTGTTCATATTGGGACCCTGGAATTTTCCAGAGGGATATGGAAGCTTCGACCCGCCACAGGGGAACAGACAGACAGCCATTAAACGTGCTGTGAATCAAACGTTTACCTAAAGAGCTTCCGAGCAGAGGTGGCAGCATAGTAATAGTTGCCAGAAAGAATCGCAAAAATTCTGAGCAGAAATCCTGAAGAGACTTTAAAAAATTCACAAATATCAAGACAGACTATTAGTTCACAGAGCAGTGCAAATAAAAAAAAGAATGATGTGCAATTACTCAAATCAACCAATCAGATCGCTTCCAGTTGAGAGCAGTTATGGCAATGAAAAATGAGTGATTGATTTGCATTAGTCTTCACTGAGAATATATTGTATGTCAATTCTAAAAACCACATACAGCATTTTTTTAAAAATCCAAGAGTTGGCCCTCTTCTCTACTGTTCGAAGACACAGGTTGTGTACAATGCAGAACAGCTGGTCTTGTATTATAGGCAATGACATCAGCAAGCTTCAACCAGTCAGCAAAGAGGAGCAGCTTTAGGAGACTTTCCTATACCACGGGTCAGGGGCAGACTGACAACTCATGGAGCCCCCGGGCAATAGGAGATTATGGGCCCCCCATGCAATCAGAGATTATAGGGCCACACAGTATACACACACAGTATACAATCACACAGTATACACATACATGTACACACAGTATACACAGACATGTTTCTATTGGCTGAGAAGGTACTGGAGAGGTGGGGCAGCTATAATCGCAGAATTTTTAGACCAAAAGGATGTCGGTAAGGGACATTTCAGAGATAGATGTAAAAAAAAACACACATTTTTACATACTGTCCCTGGTTTTACTGAGGCAGTGCCCCGAGTGGCCAAATGGTCAGTCCGCCGCTGCCACGGGTTGATTCTGCAGTAGCAGGGAAAGGGTAATTATACCACCTCATTCACCATCCCCCTAGGGGGAAAATGAGCAGTTAACCCTTGCAAGAGTAAGGGTTACATCCCCCCCCCCCCAGAGTTCTGCTTTAAAGTGGTTCTAAATCCTTAAGGTCTTTTCCCTAAATGCATTCAATGCATTAACCACTTGCCATCCCTGCTATAGCCAAATGACGGCCACAGCACGGACCTGAAATTCTGGGAAGCCGTCACATGATGGCCTCCCCTGTGCGCGCACACTGCAGGGCGTGCGCGGAGCGCGCTGTGACTTGGGCGATCACCGATCCGAGTAAGGGGCCGGTCCTGGCCCCTTACCATGTGATCAGCTGTCAGCCAATGACAGCTGATCACATGATGTAAAGAAAAGCTCAGTAATAGTTTTTTATTTTCTCCTCACGCTGACAGCCGTGAGGAGAAAAAAAAGCCGATCACCGGCTCATCTGCAAGTGACATCGGTCCCGAAAAGCAAAGAGGCAATTATGCCTCATCTGTGCCCACCAGTACCCCCTGCCAGTGCCACCTGCCACCACAGTGCCCTCCAGTGCCACCTATCAATGCCCATGAGTGCCACCTAACAATGCCCACAAGTGTCACCTATCAATGCCCACAGTGGTGCCAGTCAGTGCCAACTAGCAGTGCTGCCTATCAGTGTAATGTCTCCAATGTCTCCCTTCTCACTGGGCAGATTGGTAGCAGGGGGAGGGATTGGCTCCTGCAGCTGTCAATCAAATGCTGTGATGAGGGAGCAGGGGCAGGGCCAATCTGTATCAATAGATACATCAATAGACTCGAACATAACGGCGCTCGGGAGAAAGTAGCAGAGCAGGAGCCAGAAGTGCTAGCGGGGGACTCCAGAAGAATAGGATCAGGGCTGCTCTGTGCAAAATCGTTGCACAGAGCAGGTAAGTATAAAATATTTATTATTTGAATTTTTTTTATTTTATTTAGTTTTAATGTCACTTTAATGTTTATGAATGTGCATTAAACAGTTTTCCTGAGGCCTGTAAATCATCATTCAGTTCCAGTCCAATATTGTTAAAGCTAGATAAAGTCTGGATAATGTGTTCTACAGGCACCACACCCATTATTAGTTTGTACCATAGTGACTTCACACAATATGAAAGTGCCTGACCACCGTATCTTAGGTCTGCTTACCAGATGGCAAGCACAAAGGGCGTTTGGCTGTAGCCCAGCCACGGCCTTTGACTTGCACAGTTGACCCCTGGAACTTGAAGACACCTATGATGAAACGCATCTGGGAGGGCACGCAGTGACGTCACCACACTGTTCGTGAGGAGGACAGGCTCTTGCGTTTGCCGGCTGGCATTTGTTTTTATGCAAACTTTCTCTTTTTATATGTAAGTGCACTACTTCTATTTTTTATTAAATGTTTAAACGATATCACGCTATGGTCAGTCTCTTTCTCATTTGAACACCATTTGAAACATCATCCTATTACGGCTCTGCATCTTGTGAGATACCTAGGTGATCTTTCCTGATATTGGTCCAGTGTCTGTGAGTTCCAGGGGTCAACTGTGCAAGTCAAAGGCCGTGACTGGGCTATAGCCAAACGACCTTTGTGCTTGCCATTTGGTAAGCAGACTTAAGATATGGTGGTCGGGCACTTTCATATTGTGTGAAGTCACTGTGGTCTCATTAGAGGATTGATTTATATGGACTATTTTTCTCTGCTAATGACATCATTTTTCTGCTAAAGGACATTTTAATCATTGGTATTGGCGCAGCTCTTTTAATCATTTTTTTCTGGTATTTTGTGTGTATCCCACATTGAGTTGCTGCCTATATTTTGTGTTTTATAATTTTACAGTCCAGCGCAGTTTCTCTCCCTTTTATTATTAGTTTGTAAACTGATCTTTTAGGTCAAGTTTTCATTGCTTGCTTAAAATCCGTATTTGAGAAATAAACATATAATGTTGGGTTCTTTTACAGTATGTCTAGCAATAGTTGCTTACTTTTGGCTATCTTTTTCTAATTAAAATTTACAAAAGCATATGAACTAGAGACTGACGGGGATATAGCACTATTTTGGCTCATTGGGTCTTTTCTGAACAGAACTGAAAAGCAGGGAACAAATTACACACTTTATGGCATTGAAATAATCAAATATAGAAAACATACAGTTAGTAGACTATAGAGCTCTAACTTCTCACCGCACATGGGACATGCGATATATATTTATATACAGTATAATAAACTATATTTTCTTTAAAAAAAAAACTCTTTAAATTTTAGTCACAGTAATAACAAAACCTGTATAAATGATTTTGCCCAAAAATGAATGCCACCATTCCTAAAATTAGCAACATCTAAATAACAATATCTGTGTGGGACTTTGTAGACATTCACAATGTGCATGCACAAACAAATAAAATAATAAAAAAAAATGTATTATTCTTACGAATAAAAAAGTAACCAGTTATACATACTGTATGCCATAAAACACAATGGGCTGACAGTATCTACGTATAAAATAATGTTACTATGCAAGTGCGCCTCTATTGTCCCACTGCACCAAAAGTAAACACATATTTCATGTAGAGTTAACTTTCACTTGAACCGAGTTGTGGGACACTTCCAATGCATTTCAGAATTCTTTCTCTGGGGAGAATAAACTTGGTTCATTAACATATAGATATTCCAGGATATCCGACGTGATCCGCTCAGTGGATTCCCAGGCTATCAGAGCCACAAGAACATGTGCTAAGTGAGGCTGGTCCTGTTATGTATAAGTATGTGTATAACACAAAGTACCACAACCAAATATTATGCTTGTATCAAAAATATAGAGCCACATATAAGGTCCAGATAAGATCCCAAGAGATTTGGGATCCTACTTGGATCTTTTGTGTGGCAGTGTCCCTTTGGTATACTTTCCGTATTTTCTACATGTACATGACTCCAAGTGGCTGCTTTTTCTTTTTCCTCAGCTGGTTACATCAAGCTTTACATACAGTGGGGAAAAAAATATTTGATCCCCTGCAGATTTTGTAAATTTGCCCACTTACAAAGAAATGAAGGGTCTATAATTGTTATCATAGATGTATTTTAAAATCCAGAGAAAGCACGTGATAAATGTTATAAATTGAGTTGCAGTTCAGTGAGTTAAAGCGGAGTTGCAACCAAAAGTGTAACTTCCGCTCATCTGATTCTGGGGTGAGGGGGGACAGGTATCCTTTCCCACTTCCCGGAGCCTCAGCCGCGGCTATTGACATTACAGCTGGAGCTCCCTCCTCCTTCCCCTGTCACCGGGCCAGTAGGAGAGAGGAGCAGGCCTCGCGCATGCACAGTAGGGTTCCCGGTGTGAAACCAAAAGTCTACACTGCCGGGTACCCTTACCGCAGTGGCGGTGGCAGCACTCGACAGCTGATGGAAACATCAGCTGCGGTGTCGGCATAGCTGGAGTCCAGGATAGGTAAGTGTCCAATTATTAAAAGCCAGCAGCTGCAGTATGTGTAGCTGCTGGTTTTTAATTTTTGTTTTTTGGGTGGACCTCCACTTTAAGTAAGTATTTGATCCCATACCAACCAAAAATAATTCTGTCTCCCACGGACTGGCTACAGTATGTGCTCATGTGGTACACAGATTAGTCCTGTCAATTTAAGAATGTGTTCTTAACGACAACTCGTTATGTGTATAAAAGACACCTGTCCACAGAATCTCTTTCTTCCATTCAAACCTCATCATCATGGGCAAGACTAAAGAACTGTCAAAGGATGTCAGGGACAAGTTTGTAGACCTGCACAAGGCTGGAATGAGCTTCAAGAAGAAGCTTGGTGAGAAGAAGACAACTGTTGGAGCAGTTGTTAGCAAATGGAAGAAATACAAAATAATCATCAATCTCCCTCGGTCTGGCGCTCCATGCAAGATTTCGCCTCATGGGTTAAGGATGATTAAGAGAAAAGTGAGGGATCAGACCAGAACTACACGAGAGGAGCTTGTGAATGATCTCAAGAAGACGCTTGGGACCTCAGTCACCAAACAAACCATTGGTAACACAATACGCCACCATGGATTGAAATACTGCAGTGCATGCAAGGTCCCTCTTCTCAAGGAGGCACATGTACAGACCCGTCTGAAGTTTATCAATGAATATCTAAATGATTTAGAGAAGGATTGGGAGAAAGTGCTTTAGTCAGATGAGACCAAAATTGAGCTCTTTGGCCTTAATTCGACTCACTGTGTTTGGAGGAAGACCCTAAGAACACCATCCATACAGTCAAGCATGAAGGTGAAAACATTATGCTTTGGGGCTGTTTCTCTGCTAAAGGTATAGGCCAACTTTGCTGTTTTGAGGGGCCAATGGACGGGGCCATGTATTATAAAAATCTTGGATGAGAACCTCTGTCCCTCAGAGAGAACATTGAAGATAGGTCATGGATGGGTCTTCCAGCATGACAATGACCCAAAACATACCGCCAAGGCAACAAAACATTGATTCAAGAAGAAGCACATTAAGGTCATGAAGTGGCCTAGCCAGTCTTCGGACCTTAACCCTATAGAAAATTATCAAGGAGCTGAAACTACAAGTTGCCGAGTGACCGCCAAGAAACCTTAAGGGACAGGTCACCCCTTTTGTCAAGAACAGTAACTAGTGGCAGGGAGAGGTTCCAGATTAAGGATGAGCCGAACAACCCCCGGTTCAGTTCGCACCAGAACCTGTGAACAGACCTAAACTTCGTGAGAACTTTAGAACCCTATTAAAGTCTATGGAACTCGAATGTTCAAAATCAAAAGTGCTAATTTTAAAGGCTAATATGCAAGTTATTATCCTAAAAAGTGTTTGGGGACCTGGGTCCTGCCCCAAGGGACATGGATCAATGCAAAAAAAAGTTTAAAAAAACTGCAATTTTTTTCGGGAGCAGTGATTTTAATAATGCTTAAAGTGAAACAATAAAAGTATAATATTCCTTTAAATTTCGTAACTGGGGGGTGTGTATAGTATGTCTGTAAAGGGGCACATGTTTCCTGTGCTTAGAACTGTCCCTGCACAAAGTGTAATTTCTGCAGAAAAAAAGTAATTTAAAAGCACTGGCGGCTATAATGAATTGTCGGCTCCCCGTAATAACAGTCATTGAAAGTCCTTGATAAAAAAAAAGCGTGGGGTTCCCCCAAATTCAATTACCTGGCCCTTCAGGTTTGGTATGGATATTAAAGGGAACCCCATGTCAAATAAAAAAAAAATGACGTGGAGTTCCCCCCAGATATCCATACCAGACCCTTCAGGCATTATTAAAATCACTGCTCCTGAAAAAAAACTTCAGTTTTTAAAACTTTTTTTTGCATTGATACATGTCCGCTGGGACAGGAACCAGGTCCCCAAACACTTTTTATGACAATAACTTGCATATAAGCCTTTAAAATTAGCACTCTAGACTTCTCCCATAGACTTGTACAGGGTGTTCCGCGGCTTTTCAAATTTGCCGTGAACACCCCAAATTGTTCGCTGTTCGGCGAACTGGCGAACAGGGAATGTTCGATTCGAACATGAGTTTGACTGGAAGCCAAGCTCATCCCTATTCTAGATGAGTAAGAAGAGAGCAGGGACACACCATACTTTCTGGAAGCCTCCCTCTTTAGGTATGGACCAGACAGGTCACATTTCGCCTTCAAGACGGTCCTGTCGGTGCACTCGAAAACCCACTCTTCACTGCAATATTGTGTGAGTGCACCCGATGAGGTTGTCTTTTCACCAGATAGTTGTGCTTTATTGAACTTCAGTACAGTACTATTACTGCAACTGGACTCTGAGTGCTGTTTGGTTGCCCTTTTCTGCACCTTCTTCAGTTCTCCAATATCCTTTTTGTGATCTGGTGCCCAAAAGTGAATTGCATATTCCAGATGATGGTTTACTGATTTGTACAGGGGCTGGAGTCTATACCTCTTTTAATACAAGAAAGTATTTCACTTGCATTAGAAACTGTACCTTGTAATTGCATGCTATTATTAACTCCATGATCTACCAGAACACCCAGACTTTATATGAGGCAATAAGTGGGTAGGTTCATTTGCCTCCATCTATAATGTATATATTAAAAGGGGGGTTGGTTGGGACTTTATATGAAGCATGGCTTATGCCGTGTACACACGGCTGGACTTTTTGTCAGCAAAGGTCCGACGAAACAAATCCGCCGGACAATTTGATCGTGTGTGGGCTTCATCGGACTTTTGCTGTCGAAAAATCAGATGAACTTTAGATTTAGAACATGTTTCAAATTTTTCCGACGGACTTGAGTCTGGTCGAAAAATCAGTTCGTCTGTATGCTAGTCCGACGGACGAAAACCGTCACTAGGGCAGCTATTGGCTACTGACTATGAACTTCCTTATTCGAGTTCGAATCCATCGGACTTTGGTGAAATTGTGTGTGGCCAAGTCCGTTTGTTCGGAAAGTCCGTCGGAAGTCCGTCGGAACTCCGCCGAAAGTCCACTGGGAAGACCGTCGGACCTAGTCTGCCGGAAAGTCCGATCATGTGTATGCGGCATAAGAGAGTAAGGTATGCAATCACATGTTTGTTGAGTCCAAACAGGTATACATAGACTGATAAAAATATAACATGGTAAACAACAGTAGCACCTTAACAGTTTTATGTACAAATTGACAAGGTTGGGGCTCTACGCATTTCGTGGAGATGTCTACTTATCAGGAGAAAGCATGAAATGTAAATGTATAACACAAATGATGCAAAAAGAGCAGATGGTTGACACAAGGGTGCAAAATACGAAAAGGAGGGAAAGGATATTTCCCAAGTACTCTTAACTACATATAACTCGTAGAGCCCCAGCCTTATGCTACATCATCGCAATCATGTGATTTCTAGATGTAATATGTAGCACTGGCTCCTGACGAGCAGGCACTATGGTTTTTTGAAAACCTGAAACCACAGTTGGGTTTCGGGACTATTTCTCTAAATTTCTGGTTTCAGTACCAGTCCAGCTGGGTTGCACTGGGTTCTCCTTGACCACAGGTGTCGCTGTCACCGCGGGCAAGAGTAGAAACGTAGTCTAGCTGGGTGCATTGAATGCCACTGTTCTCTCGGAACCAGCCCAGTGGGAGTGTTTTCGGGGGTCTGCGGCGGTCTGTCCCGGAAGTGGGTGCAGATACCTGGATTATCCCCCCTGAAAGGTGCCGATTATGGCACCGGAGGGGGGAGGGATAAGATTAGCGGAACTTCCCCTTTAGGGTGAAGAACCGCTTTAATTTGTACATTAAACTGTTAAGGTGCTACTATTGTTTATCATGTTATATTTTTATCAGTCTATGGGGTTGATTTACTAAAGGCAAATCCACTTTGCACTACAAGTGCAGTCGCTTTAGATCTACAGTGCAATTGTAGTGCAAAGTGGATTTACCTTTAGTAAATCAACCCCTATGCATACATGCATACCTGTTTGGAATCAACAAACATGTGATTACATACCTAAGGCCGCGTACACACGGGCGGACTGTTCGCCCAACTTTGTCCGCTGAACAGTGTTTGGGCGGACAGTCCGCTCGTGTGTGGGCTTTCAGCGGACAGTTTCAGCGGACAGTTTGACGAACAAGGTTTTTCGGAAATTCCGTAAAACTGTCCGCTGAAACCTTGTTTGAGCGAACAGTCCGCCCGTGTGTAGGCTTGTTCGTCAAACTAAGTTCCGCGCATGCTCAGAAAGGATTTACACGCCGAAAGTTATAATGCAGTGTATAGGACGTCGTATTTTTCGTCCCGTCGTACGTGCCGTTCACGTCATCGCGCACGGTTTCAGCAAACTGTTCGTTCGTCGTGTGTGGGCATGTCCGTCCATGCTAATTTTGAGCGGACTGTTTGCCGAAACTGTTTGACGGACAAAGTTGGGCGAACAGTCCCCGCGTGTGTACGCGGCCTTACTCTCTTAGCCGTGCTTCATATAAAGTCTCAACCAACCCCCCTCTTTTAATATTTTCTGATATTTAATTAGTATGGTAACGTCATGTAAAGTGTTTTTGTTTAATCACTGGGAAGATTGTTGATTTTTATAAAAATAATGAAGCTATTTGTATTAATGCAAATAATGCTTAGCAGAGTTTAAACGGACCCACTTCATGATTTATATTCTAATTTAAAAATCACAGATGCCTCTTTGCGTTGCACTCAGTGGCTCGCAATGTTACAATTCAAGCAGTGGTTAACAGGAAAATACTGAACACTAGGCCAGTGTGCATGCCAACCTGTGGCTCGTTCTTACAATATCCAGACAGACACTGCTGGATGGATTGAAAACCTTGCTAGAGTGTAATTAATTATAAGACATAAACCCCAATTAAATAGGCCTGCGGAGACTCAGCGATAATGCATGTTTGGTATTAAAAATTTGATGGCGTACATAATTTTTATAGCCAAGGCAAATGTTACAGGTTTATCCATCTCTGCAAAGTAAAGAGTGGTTGCTTAGGCCTTTCGTAATAAATCTGAGGCTGCGTAGGAGCGTTTTTCTTGGCCGGGAAAGTGTGATAGAGCAAAATTATCTGACTGTGTTGTATGTCGGGGAAGTTGCTAAGAGCCGTATATACAGATCTGTAATATTTATATGTGGGGAATCCTAGCTGATGGATGGAGAGTCTGATTGGGGTAGGTTGGATATTTTTCTTTAATCCTTAAGATTAATCACAAGATGTTAGTTTTTTTTTCCTGTTCACAAACCAGAGGTACTGATTGTTTTTCCCTGCTGGAATTTTCATTCCTCGAGGAGGTTTGGATTACATAATGGGTCAGTCTCCCCAAAAGCGTCATCCCGGTTTATAGGTGGTCTTACTGGTTCTCTTGCTGGCTTATATCTTGAACATTCCATCAGTGAGATCTCCCTGCATTGTTTCCAGCCCCATTCACCCTATTTTAGGGTCTCACTCCTTCTTCAAAATTACGCTTCCCCAGTCCCTCTACAGCAGTCATTCTCAACCAGGGTTCCTTCTGAGGTTGAAGGGGTTTCTTGAGCATTGAGCAATCAGCTAAGGCCTTTATGGACCTTGCTTTGTGCACTGGTCCATATAATTTGGTGGAGGGGGATTATGGTGTGGGGTTGATTTTCAGGGGTTGGGCTTGGCCCCTTACTTCCAATGAAGGGAACTCTTAAAGTGTCAGCATACCAAGGCATTTTGGACAATTTCATGCTCCCAACTTTGTGGTAACAGTATAGGGATGGCCCCTTCCTGTTCCAACATGACTGCAGAGCAGTACACAAACAAGGTCCAGAAAGACATGGATGAGCGAGTTTAGGGTGAAGGAACTGGACTTCAACCTGATAAAACTTCAGTGCGTGACTTCACAAATGCGCTTCTGGAAGAATGCTCAAACCCTCCCATAGACACACATTAAACCTTCTGGACAGCCTTCCCAGAAGAGTTGAAGCTGTCATAGCTGCAAAGGGTGGGCCAACTCAATATTGAACCCTACGCACCAAGACTGGGATGCCAATAAAGTTCATGTGCGTGTAAAGGCAGGCGTCCCAATACTTTGAAAAAAAAATATAGGAATATATAGGAACCAATAGGTTCCAAATCCGCGCAAACCAGTAACCAAAAAGAAAACAAACCACAGAGTCCCAATACTTTTGGTAATATAGTGTACATTGGGAGAATCTATACCATATTTAAAATAGGTAATTGTAAAGGGAGTGCAGAACAACAAAGAGAAATTTCAATCAGAATAATTGTTATAATTGTGTATGCATGTATTTAATTAACACATTTATTTGTTAATAAAGGTGGTAAAAATACATTTTAGCTTGTTCATCTTTCAGCACAGCTGAAGTCTACAGTGTCATCTCTCTATAGATTTCTTATGTAGACCAATCAGAGAATACTTTGAATTCAATTCAGAAAATGTAAAGCAATCTATAAGCGAAGCCCCTGTCGAGCCGCTGACCGCCTGTGTTTAGAATGGAACAGGCCAATCACTCAATACATTAGCTGTAGCGGTGTCTACTTCAATCATTTTCAAGCTTCCAGGGGCATCACCCATTTATGGTACCTATTTAATGTATAACATGCACTGTTTCACCCTGAAAATCAGCTGCAAATAGTGTGTGCGTGTTATATGCCGATACTTAATATAATTTTAGCTACCTCAGAGGCAGGGCTGCTGATAGGGGGGGGCCACCAGCCCTCCTGTACTGGGCCCTGCCCTGCAGGGGGGCCCGGAGGCAGAGAGGGGACTCACAAATTATGGGGACTATACTAATCCTGAGCTAGGGTCCCATGTAGTGTGCGTGGGAGGAAGCAGAAAGCAAATTATTTAAACACTTTTGGGAGTAATCTGCAGCCGTATGTCCAGACTATTACATACAGTACATCACACAATTCCCAGTCTCTTCTATATCAATACGCCTGTCGGGACTTGTGTAATGTAATTTTCTGGACATACGGCTGCAGATTACTCCCGAAAGTGTTTAAATACTTCGCTTTCTGCTTCCGGCTGTCCAACTTCGTGCCCGGGAGGAAGGAGCAGAGGTTTTAGAGGAGCTCAGCTTCTGGCCGGTCCCCACGCTCCCAGATCCAGAGGATCCAAGCCCCCCACCCCAGGAGATGCACTGCATGAGGACCCCAGATAAAAGAAGCCAGCAGGACCAGGTGTTTGTGAAGTAGGGGAATGTTAGGTGGAGGTAGAGACTGGGCCCGGGCTCTGAGCATAAATGTGGCCATACTGCATACTGCTCTCCCACATATCTAAAATATTTTGGGTATTCACCGCGCCCAGAGTGAAAGTCTTTTCCCTGCTGTACTTTCTATTGTGTTAATATACAGTATTAATGCTGCCACAGTAACCACATGGCTGAAGTGACACATCTCAGGGGCATAATTGCTGCGTATTAGTGAATGCTTGTGTTGGCCACTGAAGAGTCATCCAGTGGATCACTTTTCAGTGGGTTTTTGCTAGGTGGTAGGGAAGCAATAATTTGCCTCCTGATTTAATCCATTAAAACCTGTACCTGGCTGCAACTACATTCATTGTACACAGTTGCAAGTGGTCCCCTTTAATGGTATGGGTCATTTTGGGCTATCAAATGCCACACGGGAGATAACATTTGTATACCCCTATTTTAGGGTTGCCACTTTTTCTTCATTCATTTTTTGGATTCTGTAAAGGATTGCAAAAGACCTAGGACACCTTTGGGCGCTCCAAGGAGAATAATAATGTGGCTTGCATAGTGCCCCCTCACCCTCACTGTTCTGAGCTATATTACTGCCTTAATATTGTGTCCAGGTTTCAAGTGGACACATGATTCAAAACCCAAACTGTCCGGGTGAATCCTGGACAGGTGGCAACCCTACCCTATTTGCTACCTTTGCCTGTTACCCCCTCCTGACCCCTGCACTCTGTATGCTACATACTCCAGATCCTCTGTATTCTATGTATTACCCACTCCTGACCCCTGAACTAATCAATACCCACTCCTGACCCTTTTATTCTGTACAGGCATACCCCACTTTTAAGTACACAATGGGGTTTATTTACTAAAGCTGAAAATTGAAAAATCAGGCTCACTTCTGCAGAGAAACCAATGAGCTTCTAACCTCAGCTTGTTCAATTAAGCTTTGGTAATAAAACCTGGAAGCTCATTGGTTTCTATGCAGAAGTGAGCCTGATTTTGCACTTTTCAGCTTTAGTAAATAAACCCCATTGTGTACTTAAAAGTGGGGTATGCCTGTATGTTACATATTCCAAACCCCCTGCATTATATGCATTACCTACTCCTGACCCCTGAACTAATCAATACCTACTCCTGACCCCTTTATTCTGTATGTTACATGTTCTAAACACCTGCATTCTATGCATTACCCACTTCTGATTCTTGCATATGTATATTAAACCCTGCATTTCTCCATTGTACACAGTGAATGAATGAATGAATGAATGACTTATATAGCGCTACCTGTACGAACTGAATCGCCTCTGGGCGCTTTTTCTTGCCACCGGTGTCCATCTGCAGCTATTTATGCGGTCCTTTAACCTGTAGAGTCCCGACACACTTACAACATTGACATACACATACACATATTATGGCCAATTCTTTTTTTTTTTTGGACAGGGTCTAATTAACCTACCAGCATGTCTTTGGAGTGTGGGAGGAAACCGGAGTACCCGGAGGAAACCCACGCAGGCACAGGGAGAACATGCAAACTCCAGGCAGATAGTGTTGTGGTCGGGATTTGAACCAGCAACCCTATTGCTGCTAGGTGAAAGTGCTAACCACTACACCACTGTGCTGCCCCAGTTCGCGGGTTAGAGGGAGGGGTGTTCAGGCTCCACCCCTGTTATGTGGGGGGCCCCTGCCAGGTAGGCTGTACGGGGCCCCATGATTTTTAACAGCGGCCCTGCTCAGAGGGGACAGGGAGGGGGGCGGGCAAACGCTGTCAGATTACATACAGTGAGAATATCCTGTTTACTTGGCGGCCTCTGTAATAGGAAGTCCCGTCTCCTGGACTACCATTGGATCACTGTTCTGTCTATCATAGGAGATTCTCACTGTATGTAATGTGTCGGCGCTCGTCCCGCTCCCCCCTCCCTGTCCCCTCTAGGCTGCAGATTGGCATCAATCAGGCTGCATTGATGGCAATGTTGAGGCTGCTGCATTGATGCCAGTGGTGAGGCTGCTGCATTGAGGCAGTGGTGAGGCTGCTGCATTGATGGCAATGGTGAGGCTACATTGATGGCAATGGTGAGGCTGCATTGATGGCAATGGCGAGGCTGCTGCATTGATGGCACTTGTGAGGCTGCATTGATGTGGACTGATGAGGCTGCATTGATGGCAATGGTGAGGCTGCTGCATTGATGGCACTTGTTAGGCTGCATTGATGTGGACTGATGAGGCTGCATTGATGGCAATGGTGAGGCTGCATTCATGGGCACTGACCCTAAAGTTCCTTATTTAAAATTTAAGTTTTTTCATGAAACTTCCCTCTTAGGCTTAATGTACACGGGACGTTTTTACAACCTCTCCTGAACAATTTAACTTGACAGATAGTAACCCACGTTTAAAATGTCCATTTAACCACGTTTAGTCGTGTTTGTGTTTAGAAGCGTTTGGAAATTTTTTTTTTTCCAAAATAGCCAAAAATGAAAAGCCTGTAAACAAAACACGGGTAAATGCGAGTTACCGCGAGTTACCGCGCTTAGCCACCTTTGGCGTCTGAAAAGTCAGAAACTTCAGCGTCTGAACTAATTTTTTTGTCTTCAAAGAAAAGCCTATAAACGCAACTGCCTAAAAACGACATTAACCAAACCTGTGTACATGTACACATAAGATAATATTGGATGAGTTCAGGGGCAGTAGAAAAAAGCATCCAATTGTAACATTGCGAGCCTCTGAACGACCAATAGCAGTGTACATGAGGCCTTAAAATGAATTTGCGTGTTATACACCAATAAATACGGTTACACTGGTCCAATGTGCGTGTTATACGCCGGTTACTCTGGTCCATGCTAGTCCAATGTAACTACATATAAAATACCAATACCTAGAATTATTCTGTAACGGAAGATAAAATACAAACAGACTATAGATTCCATCAAAAGAACACATTTTTAATTTGCTTACAAGTTAATTCTAAGCGTATTCTATCCAAAAAGACTCAACCAATAGCAAGTTGCAACAGGAGCCACCTTTTTGTGTAATGTAAAGGAAAAAAAGTTTTGTTTCGAAAACTTTTGTTTTCATGTGTTCATTGAAAAATGTTTAAATGGCCCCACGTTACAACTCTGTTTTCGCTCATAAACATGGGTTAATCGCCCATGAAATTGAATTTAAAAGGTTTTGGTTGTTGAGCAATATGCCTCTAAATTCAGCCTGAAAAAATCCATTATTTTCATTGATTTCAATAATCTGTCCTAATAATTATCACATTGCCAAATGGTGCTGTGCCTAATCTAAATATAGTTTAGGCAGAAGGAGAAAGTGATATGGGATTGATACCACATTTCACACAGTCTGCCCAGTTCCTTCCGGCTGT
This sequence comes from Lithobates pipiens, assembly GCF_037356315.1. NCBI lineage: Eukaryota > Metazoa > Chordata > Amphibia > Anura > Ranidae > Lithobates > Lithobates pipiens. The sequence goes on from NW_027507789.1 coordinate 40,181,590, forward strand.
CTAACCTCAGATCATGTATTATAACTGCTACTGGCAGAATGATTTCCTTGTACAATACTCTGGCTAGATTTTCATCTACTCTCGTTTTCCTGTGTTTTTTGCCATATTTGCTGCCTCAAATATCCTTTTACAGTATCTTAGAAATTGAGCAGGACTGCATTTTCCAGAAAGTACTTGCTGGACAGTATCTGGGTCCGAAACGTGCTGCACCAAAGCCACTAATGACATTACAATTAATTATATTGTCTTCTTTGGCTGCATATTTGTCAAAAAATCAAGCAGCTGAACTGAAGGAAATTGCCGCTGGGCCCCCCCCTTCCCCAAAGCACCCCCCCATATTGAGGGCATGTGGCCTGGTACGGCTCGGAAGGGGGGGGGGAGGGCGCTCGCTCGTCCCCACCCCCTTTCCTGACCGGCTGGGCTGCGTGCTCGGATAAGGGTCTGGTATGCACTTTGGGGGGGACCCTCACGCCGTTTTTTTTGGCGTAGGGCTTCCCCTTTAAAGCGGGGTTCCACCGCCGTTTTTTTTTTTTCCCCGCAATAATGTTTGAAATTAAGTATTCTAAATATTTTACTTACTTCTAAGTGCTGTCCGAGTCTCTTCCAAGTGTTTTTCTTTGTTCAAAACTGCTTAGGAAAACATCTCCAGGCGTTTTCCATTTTGCCTGTGGGCATGTGAAGCCCACAGGCATTGTCTTCCGGGGCACAGTCCTCCTAAACTCCCATCATGCACCGCCCCTATGAGCTGCGATCTCGCGCATGCGCAGATCAATCCGCTCGAGCGCTGACAACCACTCAGGTCGCGCGAGATCTCGAGCCTGGGCGCCGTACAGACTCCTGGGAAATAAAAACAACGATCCCAGGAGCCCCTGCGGTCAACAGGAAGAAGTGACCTGCTGCTGAAGCCCCGCCCATTTCCGCAGCGGCTCCGCCCCATTCCGGAATCTCCAGAGGCAGAAAATTTGAAATAAGAAGAAAACAGAAGAAGACAGCAGAAAGGTAAGGGGAATACCTAGTGATTAGGGAAGGCCTTGGAGTTATTGCTTTGACATTATTTTTTTGGTTGAATAATAATTTGATTTGGTATATTTTCTATATTTTTGGATGCATAGAATGCACCTTTTGGTTAAGTTCTATTGGCAGATAGCATGTCTAATTTTATTTGTTTTCTTTTTTTTAATGCACAATAAAAAAATTGTGTAGAATAATACTTGGCTATGTGTTTTACTTCAAATGACAGTTTGGGAGTAGGCAGTTACATTTTAAAAAATACAATGTAAAATTAAACAAGGGACACCAACATAGTTGTATCTTTTATCTTAAAAACTACGGGATAATGGTGTTGCAGTAAGTTGCCCAAATAAAAAAGAAAAAAAGCATAATAATATTATTCTTGATATCACTAGAAAAAAAAAAGCCTTTAAAAATTTGTTTGCAATAACTCCGTCAGTATCACCAGCAAAGAAGCTTCATTATTATCCCATTCCAGAAGAAGAGAATTGTGCGCTGCATTTCAATATTTCAGAATTTCCCGTGTCACGAATGTTAATTCTCCATTACGAACGCTAGTTTACAAGACCAACCACTTCTGGCTCATCCTTGCTTCTGAGCATGCGTGTTTGTACTTCGGACTTTTGTCCGACGGACTTGTGTACACACGCGGATTTTACGGCAGTTGGCGGAAAGTCTGACAACAATTGTCCGATGGATCGTACACACGGTCGGATTTTACGGCAACAGCCTGTCATCGAACATTTCCTGACGGAAAATACAATCGTGTGTACGAGGCTTAACACTCAACATTTAACCTAACACTTAAAGTATTACTAAACCCACAACAGTAAAATCAGCCTGTATATACAGTAAAGCATGCTTGTTATACTCACTGTGGAACCTAAGGAGTTAATCATCTGCATTGTGTAAAAAAGCTGTTTGATCCTGTATGCACAGATCTTCCCACTCTTCCAGAGCCCCAAATCCATCTCCTGATAGAAGAGAGCCTTGGAGGCAAGTTGCACATTCTCAGTTTGGTTTGTATTGCTAGAGAGTTTTTTTTTTCTTGGGAGAGTGCATGTGATCAGCACAGGGCCAATCCACACTGTCCAGACAGAGGGTTAGGGGTCCTGTAGCCTCATAAGACAATCATAGGAGAATGAAAACTCCTCCCACAAGCTTTAACCAGACACTGATAGAAGCCACACGACTGCTATATATTGCTGATGAGAAAAGGTATTTAGCAGTTTATTTTTACTAAAATAATTGCATTTCTATGTACTGTGGGAGACCAGATATAGTGAATGCCAGGTCCTGGGTTTAGTAACACTTTAAATGTATTTCTTACCATTTACTGTAACCCTAAGCCCTATTCACAACTGAGTATTTTGTAACTTGAAACTCCAAAATGGTGTCTTTAGCTGAGCGTCTACTTTTGAAGCAAAATTCGATGTTTTGCCCCATTGACACAAAAAAATGAACAGTCCTGCCTCAAAGAAGCTCCTGTATTGTACTTCACGTGCAAAAAAACACTCAAAATCACTCAAGTGTGAATGAGGGCTTACACTTCACCCTTTTCCTAACACATATATTAATGCTTAAAGTGGAGGGCCACCCTGAAAAAAAAAATACATTAAAAATTAGAAAAAGATCAGAAAAAGAAAATGAAATTTTTTTTTTAACTTACCAGAAATGCCTGTTGCTAGGCACATCATCCTAATCTGCCTCTTCCTCCTCCGCGGAGATCTTCTTTCTTCTCTCCTCCGTGCGGCGTCTTCTGGGTAATGGGTCGCGCTGTGTTCTGGGAACTGTGTGTCCCAGAACACAGCGCGTCCCATTCACAAAGCGCTGCGCGACTCGTGCATGCGTAGTAGGTAAGTGTGCTTATTAAGTCAGCAGCTACAGTGTTTGCAGCTGCTGACTTTTACAGTGGAGTGTATTTCCGCCCTTACATTTAGCACTTCCTGTACTGTTAACCAAGCCTCCTTCTCAATCCAACGTTTCTATGGCAACCCTGCTTTCCTGTTCATAGCTGACTTGTTTTTTACTGAATTAGTATTTACTTGTGCTGATTACCTATTGTTTGCCTGTGTGAGTCCTATCAGCTTCAGCTGATAAGACTGCAGTTATTTCTGCCCCATGCCCTGCTTTACACTCTATGTGAGGTCACATGGTCACATGGTGTGTAGGAGGAAGCTCTGAGTGATTAGCAGCCTCCTGGGAGTTCAGTGTTGTGCCGTAGGAAGTCCTGATAACAGATAGATAAGACATAGAGCATGTGCCGTAAATCAGGGGAGATCTGGGCATGCTCAGTGACTTCACTTTAAAGAACAAAAAGGATTACAACATTACTAAGCAAGCAAGGAGATATCTACAAGCAGTGTCCATTAGGGTTTTTTATGCTGATTTACATGGGGCAAAGTTGTGGGGGAGGGTTTACAACCACTTTAACAGGGCAATAGGTAAACACAGATTAGTGTCTGCAGGGGCTGCACAAAAAGTACAAAACCGTCGCATCAGCTATTACCTTTTGTACCACCACCCCCTCCCTTTAGAATGTAAGCTCTGCCAGCAGGGCCCTCCTGTCCCTTTTGTATTAACCTGTACCGTAATTGTGTTGTCCCCCCTATGCATTGTAAAGCGCCGCGTAAACTGTTGGCGCTATATAAATCGTGTACAATAATCTAATAATGTAGGCCCTGGGCCACAAGTTGGGCACCAGAGATGTAAGAGATTGCAGACCTTAGCAAAATGCTCCAAAAGATTGTTGTTAGTAGTAGTGAATTTTTTTCTCCACATATTCTGGATGGCTACTGCAATTAGTTGCCTCTTCCCTCAACTTTGTGTAATTTGGGGGGCAGACAATGTCCTGTTGAGCTTTGCTTTATTTTTAAAAGCAACTTATGGCTTGACTGAGAATTGCATATGATCATTTTTGACATTTTTGGTCACTCGACCACCTGCTTTCTTTTTTAACTCCTATGGCCATGTATAAGATGAACTCATAATAAACAATCTTCGCTAAGCATTCATTAGCCTGGCTGCACCACATTGGTAAAGGCGTAAATATGTAATTGGCTGCTGTGGGGTTGCAGATCTTAATTGCTGTTTTCATCACGTTATTAAATAATTGCCTAAGTGTTTGCTTCAATAAGCTGTTTTGTGGAGGCAGCTTGAGTTGTGCCAGGTCCGACGACGGAGGTATTAGAAGAATTGTAGCTCAGGCCTTGATTCACAAAACGTTTTTACGTCAGTATTCTGGCAGATGATGGGTGAGCCTGGCGTGGCTGTTATAAATGAATTCATAAAAAGCACCAACATGATAGTTTGGAGTGGTGAGGAGTGTCGCTCTGTGCTTCATACACATCATTGCATCTCCCCTGGGGAATGTTAATTTACAGAAAGTAAACATTTCTAAACAGCCACTAAATCATCACCCTTCATATGCCTTGCCAAGTCTGAAAAACCTGCACAGACAGCGTGCGCCCATATCCATCACAGGCGTAATTGAGAGAGACACAATAGCTGCAGCTTGCCTTGTATTAGAGTTCTATTCTAAAGTACTTCACACCAAAGTTACATTATAGATAGAAACACCCATACATTATTTAAAATCGCTGGTTAATTGGCTATGAGCACAGATAGATACCGCCTAATATAGTTACGCAGTTTGTGCTTCAAGATCAACTTGAATTATTTTTTTCTTAAGGCGGTAGTAAAGACTTTTTTTTTTTTTAACTTGTAGCTACAGGTAAGATATAATAAGTCTTACCTGTAGGTACAGCGAATATCTACTGAACTTGCGATGTTTAGGAGATATCCACACTGGATGAAGCTGATGACGGCACCGGCACATACTGTGCCAGACCTTCAGAGCTCCGTGCCGGATCAAAGGGCTTTCACATGCATTTGTGGGAGCGGCATCATCGCGGCCTTGGCCACTCATACAGCCGGCGCCTGTGAACCCAGAAGAAAGACCAGGGGAAGATGGAAGTCCTATCAACGGTGACAGCACACTGAGTTAAGCATTTCTAAGGTAAGTATTTACTCGCTCATCCATGTCTTTATGGACCTGGCTTTGTGGACTGGTGTGCAGTCATGTTGGAACAGGAAGGGGCCATCCCCAAACTGTTCCCACAAAGTTGGGAGCATGAAATTATCCAAAATGTCTTGGTATGCCGACGCCTTAAGAGTTCCCTTCACTGGAACTAAGGGGCCAAGTCCTGACAAACAACCCAACACCATAATCCCCCCTCCACCAAATGATTTGGACCAGTGCACAAAGCAAGGTCCATAAAGGCCTTAGCTAAATGCTCATGAAACCCCTGGAACCTCAGAAGGAACCCTGGTTTAGAATGACTGCTGTAGAGGGACTGGTGAAGCGTAATTTTGAAGAAGGAGTAATGCCCCATACACACGAGCGGATTTTCTTGGATGGTTTTTCCGATGGAATTCCGCTCAAACTTGGCTTGCATACACACAGTCACACAAAAGTTCTCTGAACTTTCGACCGTCAAGAACGCGGTGACGTACAACACTATGAGGAGCCAAGAAAATGAAGTTCAATGCTTCCGAGCATGCATCAAATTGTTTCCGAGCATGCATAGGAATTTTGCACGTCGGAATTTGTACAGGCAATCGGTATTTCCGATCGGAACTTTTTCCGACCAAATAATAGTGAACCTGCTCTCAATCTTTTGCTGGCGGGAATTCAGAAAAAGTCCGATGGAGCATACACACGGTTGGAATTTCCGACCAAATGCTCACATCGGACTTTTGCGGGGGGAATTTACGATCGTGCATACGGGGTAAAAGTCTCTAAAATAGGGTGAATGGGGCTGGAAACAATGCAGGGAGATCTCACTGTTGGAATGTTCAAGATATAAGCCAGCAAAAGAACCAGTGAGACCACCGATAAACCGGCATGACGCTTTTGGGGAGACTGACCCATTATGTAATCCAAACCTCCTCGAGGAATGAAAATTCCAGCAGGGAAAAACAATCAGTACTTCTGGTTTGTGAACAGGAAAAAAATAAATAAAACTTGTGATTAATCTTAAAGAGGAAGTAAACCCTGATGGGTTTACTTCCTCTTTTTTTCCCTGCAAAGGTAAAGCATAATGGACTACTATGCATCGCATAGTAGCTCATTATGTGTCACTTACCTGACACAGGAGCCAGCGAAGTCGCCGCTGTCACCTGTAGTCCGCCGCATCCATCTTGGTTGTGGCGTCTCTCGCAGCTCCGACGAATGACAGCGGAGAAGCCGCGATGACGTCACTCCCGCGCATGCGCACGGGAGTCGCGTCTCGGAGCTCCGACGCTGCCATTCGGCGGAGCCGCGATGACGTCACTCCCGCGCATGCGCACGGGAGTCGACAAATTAGGCAAATCCATTCTTGGACTTGCCGCATTTAGTGCGCCTGCGCGCCGCTGTCTACGGCGCATGCGCCGTAGACAGCGGTGCCCATTTTCGGGCAAATATCTCCTAAACCATATAGGTTTAGGAGATATTACTTGGACCTACAGGTAAGCCTTAATCTAGGCTTACCTGTAGGTCAAAGTTGTTTGGAAGGGTTTACTTCCATTTTAAGGATTAAAGGAAAATATCCAACCTACCCCAATCAGACTCTCCATCAGCTAGGATTCCCCCACATATAAATATTACAGATCTGTAAATATGGCTCTTAGCAACTTCCCCAACATACAAGACATAGAACACCTTTGGGATGAATTAGAGCCAGGCATTCTCATCCAACATCAGTGCCTGATTCCACAAATGCTCCTCTGGAAGAATGGTCAACCATTCCCATAGACACACTCCTAAGCCTTGTGGATGGCCTTCCCAGAAGAGTTGAAGCTGTTATAGCTGCAATGGGCCAACTCAATATTGAACTCTACGGACTTTGAGTGGGATGCCATTAAAGTTCATGTGAGTATAAAGACAGGTGTCCCAATACTTTTGGTAATATACTATACATTGCCAGCGCACCATGGATCTTCAGGATAGTATCCAGAAACGTATTAGTGATTGCATCACAGCAGTAGATCGATGCTTCAGTGCCACAATGAAGTAGTCCTGGATCCAGGGGCGGATCCAGGGGGGGGGCAACGGGTCAATTGCCCCCTCCGAGAATACCGCCAGCTAATGACAGCACGGCCGGTTCCGCGGGTCCAATCGCGGCCGGTTCCGCGGGTACCCGCGGGCCGGTTCCGTGGGTCCAATCGCGGCCGGTTCCGCGGGTACCCGCGGCCGGTTCCGCGGGTCCAATCGCGGCCGGTTCCGCGGTTACCCGCGGGCCGGTTCCGCGGGTCCAATCGCGGCCGGTTCTGCGGGTACCCGCGGGCCGGTTCCGCGGGTCCAATCGCGGCCGGTTCCGAGGGTACCCGCGGCCGGTTCCGCGGGTCCAATCGCGGTCGGTTCCGCGGGTACCCGCGCGGCCGGTTCCGCGGGTACCCGCGCTGAGTGGACGGGTGAGGGGGGGGCAGCTGGGCGGCTTAGGAGGGCTGCTGGCCAATCAGGAAGCCAGCAGGCAGGGGAGCAGGGAGATGACATCATCTCTCACTGCCCTGCATCCCTTCAGTTCCACCCTCACTGTGTAGGAAGCTGTGTGCAGCAGAGAGATTGCATCATCTCTCTGCTGCCTATCTTCACTCTGGGACCCAACAAAAGACCACCAGTAGGTGACAATCCGCAGTGTGTGGCAGGCTACCTGGCAAGTGGCAATCCGCAATGTGTGGCAGGCAACGTGGCAAGTGACAATCCGCAATGTGTGGCAGGTGACGTGGCAAGTGACAATCCGCAATGTGTGGCAGACTACGTGGCAAGTGGCAAGTGGCAATCCGCAATGTGTGGCAGGTGACGTGGCAAGTGACAATCCGCAATGTGTGGCAGGCTACGTGGCAAGTGGCAAGTGACAATCCGCAATGTGTGGCAGACTACGTGGCAAGTGGCAATCCGCAATGTGTGGCAGGTGACGTGGCAAGTGACAATCCGCAATGTGTGGCAGGCTACGTGGCAAGTGGCAATCCGCAATGTGTGGCAGGCAACGTGGCAAGTGACAATCCGCAATGTGTGGCAGGTGACGTGGCAAGTGGCAATCCGCAATGTGAGGCAGGCAACGGGGCAAGTGACAATCCGCAATGTGTGGCAGGTGACGTGGCAAGTGACAATCCCCAATGTGTGGCAGGTGACGTGGCAAGTGGCAATCCGCAATGTGGGTCAGGCAACGTGGCAAGTGACAATCCGCAATGTGTGGCAGGTGACGTGGCAAGTGGCAATCCGCAATGTGTGGCAGGCTACGTGGCAATCCGCATCTGGTGGCAGGCGACGTGGCAAGTGACAATCCGCAATGTGTGGCAGGTGACGTGGCAAGTCACAATCCGCAATGTGTGGCAGGTGACGTGGCAAGTGGCAATCCGCAATGTGTGGCAGGCTACGTGGCAAGTGGCAATCCGCAATGTGTGGCAGGCAACGTGGCAAGTGACAATCCGCAATGTGTGGCAGGTGACGTGGCAAGTGGCAATCCGCAATGTGAGGCAGGCAACGGGGCAAGTGACAATCCGCAATGTGTGGCAGGTGACGTGGCAAGTGACAATCCCCAATGTGTGGCAGGTGACGTGGCAAGTGGCAATCCGCAATGTGGGTCAGGCAACGTGGCAAGTGACAATCCGCAATGTGTGGCAGGTGACGTGGCAAGTGGCAATCCGCAATGTGTGGCAGGCTACGTGGCAATCCGCATCTGGTGGCAGGCGACGTGGCAAGTGACAATCCGCAATGTGTAGCAGGTGACGTGGCAAGTCACAATCCGCAATGTGTGGCAGGTGATGTGGCAAGTGGCAATCTGCAATGTGTGGCAGGCTACGTGGCAAGTGACAATCCGCAATGTGTGGCAGGTGACGTGGCAAGTAACAATCCGCATTTGGTGACAAGTGACAATCCACATTTGGTGGCAGGCGACATGGCAAGTGACATCCTCAGGGCTCCCACTGATTCTGCAATATGGTGAGTTGAACCATTTAATTTTATATTACAATGTATTAATAGAAATAATGCGCTTCAATCATCCTGACACCATAACAACCATGGTGCCGTAATGATTGAAGCGCCAATACCAGCCATTTCCCATATAAATTGCCCCCCAAAAAACATATTTTATAGAAGTGCCCCTCCCGAGACTAGACTCTGGATCCGCCCCTGCCTGGATCGCCCTGAAATGTTGCAATTTATTGCTGTGGTCTGATCACTTTAATACATTTTTGGATGCTATCTTGACAATCCATTGGGGGTTATTTACAAAAGGCAAATCCACTATGCACTATAAGTGTAAACTACAAGTACAAAGTGCACTTGAAATTGCACTGCAAGTGCACTTGGAAGTGCAGTCGCTGTAAATCTAAGGGGTAGATCTGAAATGAGGGGAAGCTCTGCTGATTTTATCATCCAATCATATGCAAGCTAAAATGCTGTTTTTTATTTCCCCCTCAGATCTACAGTGACTTTACTTCCAAGTGCACTTGCAGTGCAAAGTGGATTTTCCTTTAGGAAATAACCCCCATAGTGTCATTCATAGCCCTCCATGCACTAGAGTAAATCTTGACACTCCATTTTCAGAAATGTGTTTGTGTTCAAAGATGAAGCATGCAACATGGCACTGCACATGTTAAAGTGTTACTAAACCCACAACAGTAAAATCAGTCTGTATATGCAGTAAAGCATGCTTGGTATACTGACTGTGGAACCTAAGGGGGTTAATCTTCTACATTGTGTAAAAAAAGCTGTTTGATCCTGTCTTCTCTGATTCTCCCTTTCTTTCACTGTCCCCAATACATCTGCTAAAAGCACAGAACCCTAGGAGGCACTCTGCACATGCTCAGTTTTGGTGTGTATTGCTAGAGAGTTTATTTTTATTTTTTATCCCATATGCACAGATCCTCCCTTTCTTCCACAGTCCCCAATCCATCTACTGATAGACTCGGGCCTTTGCAGGCAAGCTTCACATGCTCAGTTTGGTTTGTACTGCTAGAGAGTTTTTTTTTTTTTTTTGGAGAGTGCATGTGATCAGCACAGGGCCATTTGGCACCATCCAGATAGAAAGTCAGGGGTCATGCAACCTCATAAGACAGTCAGAGTAGAATGAAAGCTCCTCCTACAAGCTTTAACCAGTGCTCGGCAGGACAACTATGGAAGTCACAGGACTGCTATATACTGCTGAGGGGAAAAGGTATTTAGCAGTTTATATTTACTAAAATAATTGCATTTCCATGTTCTGTGTACTGTGGGAGACCAGATATCATGAATGCAGGCTCCTGGGTTTAGTAACACTTTAATGGATGACCTCTGTCCGTAATCTAAGAACTCACACTTCTGTGAAGTAACTACATGTCCCACAATCCCGGGTCTAGCACTGCCTCAGGAGCAGTAATTAGACCTGACAAAGGAGCTCATTGATGCAGCTGGAATATTTTTTTTTATTACATTAGCACATTTGGAATGCCTGTCTCTTTGCTGAACAGGGGCAAGCTAGGTGAATGACTACATGGACATAGGGAAATGAATCAGCCATGACACTTCAAACTGCAGCCGCAACATGTTAGGACAACACATGGAATATAACTACACTGATACCTACAGTAGTTAAAACAATAAATAGCTTTTTATATATTTATTTAATTTTGTAAGTGATCACATAACCTCTGTCCTCAGATGCATAAGGGGCTTAGTGAGGTGGAGGTGGAGACTGTAGGGGGGGCGTGCCAACAGGAGGCAGAGAAGCAGCAGTACACTGATCTTCCTAGTGAAGAACTGTGCAGTGGGGTGTCTGACCACAGGAGTACAGGCAGGCTATTATCCCAAGTAGAATGTATAAAAGTCAACTGACCACGCTTGGATAGATGTTCTCTCTCCTGCCTAGTTTTAGCGATTTTTATTACCAACAATATGTAGAAGAATACATATCGGCCTAAAATTAGAAAAATTTGCTTTTTTTTTTAAAAAAAACGGGGATATTTATTATAGCAAAAAGTCCAAAATATTGTATTATTTTTTCAAAATTGTCGCTCTTTTTTTGTTTATAGCGCAATAACTCAAAACTGCGGAGGTGATCAAATACCACCATAAGAAAGCTCTATGTGTGGGGAAAAAAGGACGTTAATTTAATTTGGGTACAGCGCCGCACGCCCACACAATTGTCAGTTAAAGAGGAAGTAAACCCTGATGGGTTTACTTCCTCTTTGATTCCCTGCAAAGGTAAAGCATAATGGACTACTATGCATCGCATAGTAGCCCATTATGTGTCACTTACCTGACACAGGAGCCAGCGAAGTCACCGCTGTCCCCTGTAGTTCCGAGCGTCCATCTTCTTGGTGGGTCTCCGTGGGTCTCGCTGCTCCGGCACTGTGATTCGCCGGAGCAGAGATGACTTCACTCCCGTGCATGCGACACTAGCGGCATATCGCCGCGATCTGTGGCTTACCCAGTGCGCCTGCGCGCCGCTGTCTACGGTGCATGCGCCGTAGACAGCGGTGGCTGTCTTCAGGTAAATATCTCCTAAACCGTATAGGTTTGGGAGATATTTCTTGGACCTACAGGTAAGCCTTAATCTAGGTTTACCTGTAGGTCAAAGTGGTTTGTAAGGGTTTACAACCACTTTAAAACGTCACAGTGCCGTATCGCAAAAAGTGTTATGGTCAGGAGGGGGGTAAATCCTTCCGGGGGCTGAAGTGGTTAAACTGCGTAGGGGGTTCTTCACTGTCAGGGCGTTAAGGATGTGGAACTCTCGCCCACAATTGGTGGTGGCTGCGGGGAGTAAGGATATTTTTAAAAGACTCTTGGATGTAAATCTTAAAAAACACAACATACAAGGATATGGGAAGACATTATAGACACTGGCACACGTACACCTACACAGGCTGAACTGGATGGACTATTGTCTTCTTTCAGCCTTACCTACTATGTAACTATGTATTTTTTTTTTTTTGGGGGGGGGGGGGGGACTCCACTTTAAGCTTTGACAAAAAAAACTGGAAGCTGATTGGTCTTTATGTAGAGCTGCCCCGGATTTTTCGCTCTCCACTTTTAGTAAATCACCCCTATGTGCCCATTGTCCACCTGCGTCTATCTGCAGTTTATCTCTGTTGGTGAATGGTACCTTGCAACTTTTATCTGTCAGCCGGTCCTTGTTGCATAGCAAATGATATTTGGCCACTTTGTTTTTCGTTTTTCTGTTAGTTGCTTCAAATTGCTGAAAACTCACATACCATAGTGCCAATTAGCACACCTCTTTCATAGTTTGCTCATACTGCTAAACTGCAATCAATCTAACATTAATCACAGTTTTAGCCGTGTTAAGATTTAGTTGCTTTAAAATTTCACTTTGACACCACATTTTTGCTTTCTCTACCTCTGTTGCTTCCGTGTGAATCTCCCTGTTGTGTTGTGTTATTTTGCCTGTGGGTGCTACGGGCATGCAAAAACGTGCAATGGCTGGGAATTAAACGTAACATATGTCTAAATATTTTGTGGTTTGTACACGATCCTTAAAGCAAAACCTGTGGTTTGACCATGCAGAGCAAAGCAACAAGCTAATTTTAAAGAGACACTGGGGTTGATTTACTAAAGGCAAATCCACTTTGCACTGCAAGTGCACTTGGAAGTGCAGTCACTTTAGATCTGGGGGGTAAATCTGAAATGAGGGGAAGCTCTGCTGATTTTATCATCCAATCATGTACAAGCAAAAATGCTGTTTTTTTATTTTTCTTGCATGTCCCCCTCAGATCTACAGTGACTGCACTTCAAAGTGAACTTGCAGTGCAAAGTGGATTTGCCTACAGTAAATAAACCCCCTTTTTCCCACCAAACAACGTCCGATTGTGACGAAACGCACATAGGGAGGTAGACGGGGCTGATGTCATCTAACTGTACTCAGTGGATGGGTGTTTGCTTGCTGGTGGGCTGTGATTTATGATAGTTTTTATCTCCTATTCTGTAAGTGCAATTTTTAAATCTATTAAATCCTTTTTGGTACATTGTACACTATGGAGCCTTTCTTTATATTTTTGGGTAACGCCTGACCTCTCCCCTTGGTGGTTGATGCTCGAGTCTCCCAGGCTAATTGGTGCTCAATCCAAGCCCCTCTTCACTACTATCTGTGGATAACCAACTTCCTTTTGGATAAAGGCCCTGGCTGGGTATGAAGCCGCAGTCTGCTAAAAGCTTGCCTTCTGGTAAGAACGCAATGTATGTGGTGGAGGTCAGGGCCGGATTAACATATGGGCTATTGGAGCTGCAGCTCCAGGCCCCTTTCTCAAGATAGGCCCATTTGCCCCAAAAAAAAAAAAAATCCAAAAAAAAAATAAAAATGATTGACTTCGAGGATTGTAGCTCGGCGATCAGGAGTCACAGAGACCTGGGGGGGGTAGGTAGCTAAAGACCCACTCCAGCACTGGTTAAAATATGGGGCTGCTATCATCTATGGTTCCGGAGATACGGGGCTCCTTGCGCAGCCTGTCAGAAGCTACATACAGAGCGGCAGTATAGATACAAGCTGGAACACTCTGCAGCAGACTGAGAGGATGAACTCACAGTGCTTATAATAATTATTTGTATATTACTTATGATAATTAACCCCTTGGCAACCAGGCCCATTCTGAGACTTCTCTCCTACATGTAAAAATCATCATTTTTTTATGCTAGAAAATTACTCAGAACCCTCAAGCATTATATATTGTTTTAGCAGACACCCTATGGAATAAAATGGTGGTATTTGCAACTTTTTATGTTGGAAAGAAACTGTTTCATTCATAAAAAAAACACTAAAGTTATCACGATTTTTTGTTGTGTATTAAGCCATGCTTTACATTTTTTTACAGGTTACATGTTTAGAGTTACAGAGGAGGTGTAGTGCTAGAATTATTGCTCTCGCTCTAATGATCTTGGCGTATGTAACCTGTGTGTATCTGGCTCTGATACTAACCAGCGCCTACCCAGGGACTGACTAGTATCTCTCCCCAGCCTGTCCCCACACACCCTCTCACCTGTGAATGGGACAATCACTCCCGCAGTGTTATTGAGTTCTGCCAGTGAATACAATGATTAGTGTTGCTAACTATAGCTGGCAGCACTGATTGTTTTGGGGAAAACCTGACAGGCTGGTTGTACCCAAGTCGGTTAATAGGTTGACTTGTATAAAACCAGCTAGCCCATACATAGATCGACTATGGCTGGTCTCTGCTTAATTGGTGTAATTTCAAAACATTTCTGGCCCGCTTAACCACTACGCAGTCCCTAATCATCCTTCCACAAACCTTTACATTTTTCCTTCCCAGATTACTTCATCCTCCTCTCCTAGACATAGTGCCCACTGTCATACTCTCCACACTTCTCTCCTATACATAGTGCCCACTGTCATACTCTCCACACTTCTCTCCTATACATAGTGCCCACTGTCATACTCTCCACACTTCTCTCCTATACATAGTGCCCACTGTCATACTCTCCACACTTCTCTCCTATACATAGTGCCCACTGTCATACTCTCCACACTTCTCTCCTATACATAGTGCCCACTGTCATATCCTACACACTCCTCACCTGTACATAGTGCCCGCTGTCATACACTTCTCTCCTGTACATAGTGCCCACTGTCATACCCTCCACACTTCTCTCCTATACATAACGCCCGCTGTCATATCCTACACACTCCTCACCTGTACATAGTGCCCGCTGTCATACACTTCTCTCCTGTACATAGTGTCCACTGTCGTACCCTTTACACTCCTCACCTATACAGTGCCCACCGCCATACCCTCCATACTCCTCTCCTATACATAGTGCCCACCTCCATACCCTCCATACTCCTCTCCTATACATAGTGCCCACCGCTATACCCTCCATACTCCTCTCCTGTACATACTACTCACTGTCATATCCTCCACACTCCTCTCCTATACATAGTGCCCACTGCCATACCTTCAACACTTCTCTCCTATACATAGTGCCCACTGTCATACCCTCCACACTCCATTCCTGTACATACTACTAACTATCATACCCTCCATACTCCTCTCCTATACATAGTGCCCACTGCTATACCCTCAATACTCCTCTCCTGTACATACTACTCACTGTCATACCCTCCACACTCCTCTCCTATACATAGTGCCCACTACCATACTCTCCACACTTCTCTCCTATACATAGTGCCCACTGTCATACTCTCCACACTTCTCTCCTATACATAGTGCCCACTGTCATACTCTCCACACTTCTCTCCTATACATAGTGCCCACTGTCATACTCTCCAAACTTCTCTCCTGTACATACTGCTCACTGTCATACCCTCCACACTTCTCTCCTATACATAACGCCCGCTGTCATATCCTACACACTCCTCACCTGTACATAGTGCCCGCTGTCATACACTTCTCTCCTGTACATAGTGTCCACTGTCGTACCCTTCACACTCCTCACCTATACAGTGCCCACCGACATACCCTCCATACTCCTCTCCTATACATAGTGCCCACCTCCATACCCTCCATACTCCTCTCCTATACATAGTGCCCACCGCTATACCCTCCATACTCCTCTCCTGTACATACTACTCACTGTCATATCCTCCACACTCCTCTCCTATACATAGTGCCCACTGCCATATCTTCAACACTTCTCTCCTATACATAGTGCCCACTGTCATACCCTCCACACTCCATTCCTGTACATACTACTAACTATCATACCCTCCATACTCCTCTCCTATACATAGTGCCCACTGCTATACCCTCAATACTCCTCTCCTGTACATACTACTCACTGTCATACCCTCCACACTCCTCTCCTATACATAGTGCCCACTGCCATACTCTCCACACTTCTCTCCTATACATAGTGCCCACTGTCATACTCTCCACACTTCTCTCCTATACATAGTGCCCACTGTCATACTCTCCACACTTCTCTCCTATACATAGTGCCCACTGTCATACTCTCCACACTTCTCACCTGTACATACTGCTCACTGTCATACCCTCCACACTTCTCTCCTATACATAACGCCCGCTGTCATATCCTACACACTCCTCACCTGTACATAGTGCCCGCTGTCATACACTTCTCTCCTGTACATAGTGTCCACTGTCGTACCCTTCACACTCCTCACCTATACAGTGCCCACCGCCATACCCTCCATACTCCTCTCCTATACATAGTGCCCACCTCCATACCCTCCATACTCCTCTCCTATACATAGTGCCCACCGCTATACCCTCCATACTCCTCTCCTATACATAGTGCCCACTGCCATACCTTCAACACTTCTCTCCTATACATAGTGCCCACTGTCATACCCTCCACACTCCATTCCTGTACATACTACTAACTATCATACCCTCCATACTCCTCTCATATACATAGTGCCCACTGTCATACCTCCAACACTTCTCTCCTATACATAGTGCCCACTGTCATACCCTCCACTCCTGTACATACTACTAACTGTCATACCCTCCATACTCCTCTCCTATACATAGTGCCCACCGTCATACCCTCCCTCCACACTCCTCTCCTGTAATTACTGCTTACTGTCTTACTCTCCTGTACATAGTGCCCACTGTCATACCCTCCACACTCTTCTCTTATATATAGTGCCCAATGTCATACCCTCTACACTCCTCTGTTGTGCATACTGCCCACTGTCTTACCCTTCACACTCCTCTCCTCTACATAGTGCCTTCTGCCATACCCTCTGCACTCCTCTCATGTACATAGGGCCCACTGTTAGACCCTCCACATTCCTCTCCCTCACCTGCACATACTTCCCACTTTTATACCATCCATACTCCTCCCCTATGCCTCTTACCCACAAAAACTGTTCTTTAAAATTATATGTTAAAATTATATGTTAAAATTATATGTGCCTCAATGTTACCAGCTCTAGAATGGGCACTTTTGTCAGTTCAACTAAAGGAAATCTCACAGTCCTCATATTTGTTCTGCCCCATTATTAGTACTTATTTTATTTTGTAATTACTATTGTGATGTATAGAGGAACACGGGGGATGTCAGCTACTCTAAATATAGCACTTGTAAAAAAAGCGTCCCTGAAAATATTTTTGAAATGTTGACAACCATGTACTTAGGTACTGCCCAAGGGCCACAGGGTCAGTAGGGGCCCCATGAGAGGCTCCGGTGATAGTAAAGCGGTAGTAAACTTTTCTAACAGTACTACTTTTTAGAGGCCCTTGGGTAGGTTATGCCATAATGTACAAGTATCCATCTCTCATCCTCCTTCTCTCTCTTTAATTTAATTTGTTATAACAAAAAATAGTTAGCATTTTTATTTATTTATTGTTTATAAAAGGCCCCACCAAAATCCTCAGCACCAGGCCCACGATGTTCTTAATCTGGCCCTGGTGGAGGTGCACTGTCGTCATAAAGTGTTATATCACAAGAATCTGCATTCATGTGTTATTTATGGACTATTCATTTATTGATATTACTTATGTTGTTTGTGTAATTTAGTTCGCACACATTAAATATTTTGGACTATTTATTAAAAAATTTTGTTTTTATAGCGCTGCTACTTTTTACTTTGTAAATAGACCCCTAAGTGTCACATTGCCCATCAGGGCAAACTGACAATATCTCTGCAAAGGACCCCCCTCCTATACTGACCTTGGCACTATGCTGCTCCTTCTGGGGACATTACCCTGCACCCCTAATAATAGGGGAGCATGTGACCTACTTCCCATTGACAGCACTTGGGCCTAGCAGGCAGTTGCTAAGCCCAAACACTGTCACATAAACAAGGGAGTGATGCGATCACTTCCCCAGGTCGCTGACAACAGTGATTTCAGTACTGGCCGCAAGAGAGGAAGAAGCAGCGAGGGAGCACAGTCAAGTTGAGTATATTGAGGTCGGCATGAGCAAGCTGACAGTGTCTCTTTAAGGACAGCGCCATTACCAGTACATATTCCGTACTACCTGCATCCCCCTGGTGCTCTGTTGGGATTGGAAGAAGATACCCAGTACCTATGGGTGCAGGGAACTATGTGACTCACTCCCCTTCCACCCATGTGACAGTATTGGTGGTTGGTGATTAGCAGCTTGTAGGTGTGGCCCAGGCTCACTGCCTACAGGGGAAGGAGACTAAGGCCGCGTACACACGCGGGGACTGTTCGCTCAACTTTGTCCGCTGAACAGTGTTTCGGCGGACAGTCCGCCCGTGTGTGGGCTTTCAGCGGACAGTTTCAGCGAACAGTCTGCTGAACAAAGTTTTTCGGAATTTCCGAAAAACTGTCCGCTGAAACTTTGTTTGAGCGGACAGTCCGCCCGTGTGTAGGCTTGTTCGTCAAACTAAGTTCCGCGCATGCTCAGAAAGAATTTACAGGGCGGAAGCGCTCGGTCTTGTAAAACTAGTGTTCGCATTGAAGCTAGCATATTCGTCATGCTGCTAATTTTGTGTTTTTTTAATATAGCCCGTTCTTTTCTTCTTCGTAATGCAAGAAAAGTGAAGTAGCATTGCTGCTTATATTCACACAGAGTTATACTACATGTTTTTATTCATCCTCATCCTATGATTAATCTTCCAATTATAGAAAAAATATATTCCAAATTAAAAAACAAAACATAAAAAAACCCTCAAAAAAAAATAAAAAATAAATAAAATATATGACAATAGTAGTTCCAAAAATATATAGTAATAGATAAATTCTATATTTTTTTTTTCAGAAATAAAAATATATATATACATTTTTGGTTTTTTTTTATTTTATATATATATATTTTTTAAGATAGACACACACATATATATATATATATATATATATATATATATATATATATATATATATATATATATATATATATATATATGTGTGTGTCTATCTTAAAAAAAAAATATATATAAAATAAAAAAATAAAAAAAAATGTATATACCGTATATACTCGAGTATAGGCCGACCCGAATATAAGCCGAGGCCCCCAATTTACCCCCAAAAAAACTGGCAAACTTATTGACTCGTGTATAAGCCGAGGGTGAGACATGCCTGTCCATCCCTGTGTGTGTGTCCGTCCATCCCTGTGTGTCCGTCCATCCCTGTGTGTCCGTCCATCCCTGTGTGTCCGTCCATCCCTGTGTGTCCGTCCATCCATCCCTGTGTGTGTGTGTGTCCATCCATCCATCCATCCCTGTGTGTGTGTGTCTCCATCCATCCATCCATCCATCCCTGTGTGTGTGTGTCTCCATCCATCCATCCATCCATCCATCCCTGTGTGTGTGTGTCTCCATCCATCCATCCATCCATCCCTGTGTGTGTCTCCATCCGTGTGTGTGTGTGTGTGTGTGTGTGTGTGTGTGTGTGTGTGTGTGTGTGTGTCCAGCCTACCTTTGTCCCGAGCCTCCGTCCCGTGCCTTGCCTCCTTGCCTCCGTCCCGTGCCGTGCCTTGCCTTGCCTCCTTGCATCCGTCCCGTGTCGTGCCTTGCCTTGCCTTGCCCCCGTCCCGTCCCGTCCCGTGCCGTCCCGTGCCCTCTTCGTCGGCGGCCATTGTAAAGTTCAAAAGCTGCGCCGCCGCCTTCGCCTGTGATAGGCGGAACACTGAATTTCCCAGCAGCCTGTGTTCCGCCTATCACAGACGTCGTATCATCCTCGTCCGTAGTACGAGGATGATACGACGTCCGTGATAGGCGGAACACAGGCTGCTGGGAAATTCAGTGTTCCGCCTATCACAGGCGAAGGCGGAGCCGGAGGCGCGGCTTTTGAATAGAATGGCCGCTGTCTGTCTGCTCGACACGCTGATCGAGCGGGCAGACAGCGATGACTCGAGTATAAGCCGAGGGGGGCACTTTCAGCCTCAAAAAAGAGGCTGAAAATCTCGGCTTATACTCGAGTATATACGGTATATATTTTTATTTCTGAAAAAAAAAAATATAGAATTTATCTATTACTATATATTTTTGGAACTACTATTGTCATATATTTTTTTTTTTTTTTTTTTTTTGTGGGGGGTTTGAAACAAGATGGACTTGCATTTTTTTTTGGGCCAAGCAGGACTATGCAAGTAGAGATAGATAGATAGATAGATAGATAGATAGATAGATAGATAGATAGATAGATAGATAGATACCCAAACCAGCATTTTAGCTTACACATGATTGCATGTTCAAAATCAGCAGAGCTTCCCCTCATTTCAAATGTTAAGCCTCAAATTTACAGCGACTGCACTTCCAAGTGCACTTGCAGGGCTTTAAAAATTGCACTTGAAGTTAGCATATTTATATTAACATGAACGTGTGTTTTGTAAATAACCCCCAGAGTCTTTTGACGTGTATCTGCCTACTCACAAATAAACTTTGTTTTTTAAGCCAAAAAAAAAAAAAAAAAAACATACAATATTTTTTTGAAATAATAAATTTTTATTTTTCCTCAGAACAAAAATAAATCAAGAGGGAGGCAACACTGGAGACAATTTTGACATTTGTGAAGCCTTTTGTCCCCCAGGCACACATCAAGTGAGTGGCCACCAAAATTCCGAACCTGTGTAGCATGTAAATAGGGAGCACAACCAGGTCCTAGAATCCCAAAGACCAGGAACAGCAGCAGATGAGATCTATGTCCCCAGACTGTGGTACTACAACAGCCTGCGTCTTCTTTCAGAGCAGACTGAAGCCAGGCAGTCACTTGCGACTCTTCCGTCCAGCCTTCCCTCCACGCGTCGCTGGATGCTGTGTCTCTGGTGGTGGACATGTGGTAGGAGGAGGAGGAGGAGGAGGAGGAGGAGCAGTAGGGTCTGCGTTATAAAGCTTGGTGGTGGGTGTGAGCTCACCCTTCAGACCCCGTTGGATGGCATCAAAAAATATTGCTTCACACAAGTTTTGCTGTGGTTTGTCCATTTCAAGTAGCTTACTAGCCAGATAAGTGGCATAGGCCTCCTCCGGATTGGGGGGTTTGGACAGAACTTGTGTGGCTTGGTGTATAAGCGCCAAGGACTCCTCCTCTATACGGGTCATCCTCCTGGGCCTTTTGCTGGCTAGGCGGAGGGGAGGGACCTGGCTTTCAGTCCGACTCCTGCTGGGCCCAGCTAGCTCTTGTGTGTGGCTGGTCCCGGCCTCCTCCTCCATACCACTGGTCCCGGCCTCCTCCTGGGTGAGCTCATCCTGTGTAAAAAACAAAGAAATCAATAAATAAAATATGTCTATATTTTGAAATCATCAATCACTAACAATTTTACAGTTCTCACTTACAAATACATTTGTCTTGAAATACAAAAGGCTATCATTTTGACACCACCATTTTTCCATCAGTTCACCAAGATTTGAGCCACATTTGTGTAAACTACTGTATCCTTCTATCTAATTTAATTTGTGATGAAATCCTAGATTTGGAAGCAATTCAAACATTGAACTTTACAGCATTAATATTTGAGCAATCCAAACTTTAGAAACGAAAATATACCTGGCTCCAGCTGGGTGCATCAACTTCGTCCAGCAAGGAAGGGTCTGGATCTTCCAGGGATGGCTCACCTGAGGCGGAGGGAAGGGTGGAGGGACGGGTAGACGGAAGAGTCGAAAGTGACGGCCTGGCTTCTGACGTGTCATCCAGAAAACGCAGCCTGTCATAATACCACAGCTTAGGTACATAGACCTGACCTGCTGCTGATCCTGATGTTTGGGACTCTAGGATCTTTCTTTGCTCCCGCCTATACACGCTACGCAGGTTCTTAATTTTGGCGTTCACAAAGTCAGTGTCTGCCTGGGGGAGTCGGGTTTTCACAAACGCCAAAACTGTCTCCAGTGTCTTCTTCCGGGCAGCACGGCTTGAATATTGGGGGTGTTTTGAATCCCAAAGACTACTGTGCGACTCAATTAAGTCCAGAAATGTTGAGAGGAAGGCCTCCTCCTTAAAGGGGTCTGGGGTATACCTTTGCATTTTCTGAAAAAAAAAAAAAGTCAGACCAAATGCACACTATATTGTGACAATGTAGGCGAGACACACACTACCACACACGCTACCCCCCCACAGACACACTACTCCCCACCCCCCCTATACACCCACCTCCACCCCCACACTACCACACAAAACACCAATCCCACTCAACCACCAACCCACATAAAAATCAATTAAACATCAATAAGACTAAATTTCAATATACACATTCCTAATGCAGACTTTAAATTAAACGAAAATAAAACGACAACTATCTTACCGTCGCGTGTAGCACTCGCTTCTTCCGTTCGGACAAGGCCTCGCGGTAACGCTTTATATACAGCGCATGCGCTCAGGTTCCGCCTGCGTCGCCCGCCCCTGACGTTCCTTGTGACCGTATTTCCCCCGCCCCTTTTACCCTCGTTCCGCTGTGGGTGAATGATAGGAGAAAATGGCGGATGCAAATTCAATTAGCAGCGTGAGCAGCGCAGAGGAAAGCCATGGCCCCCATGCTTCTGGAGCAAGGAGGAGATATAAGGCCACCAATATGGCCTTTGAAGAGATGGTGGAGATGGTGGCTATATTAAGAAGGGAGGACTATGATGGGGAACATGGCCCGTACCCCAAACCCAATGTCCGGAAAAGCGGCATTTTGGAGGAGGTCGTCACAACTTTGTACAACAAATTTGGGGTACGAAGACGCAAGGATCAGCTCCGGAAACGATGGTCCGACATCAAGTCCAGGGAGCCGGAGCAATATCATCGGATCATGAAGGCCCTGAAAAAAAGTGAGTAAACTCCGCGTTTATCGTGACTGTCGGACATAATCGTTCGTGTACATACCGTATGTGAATCCGGCGGATTTGATCCTAATCGTTCGTGTAGGTACCGTATGTGAATCCGGCGGATTTGATCCTAATCGTTCGTGTTCATACCGTATGTGAATCTGGCGGATTTGATCTTAATCATTCGTGTAGGTACCGTTTGTGAAACTGGCGGATTTGATCCTAATCGTTCGTGTACATACCGTATGTGAATCTGGCGGATTTGATCCTAATCTTTCATGTAGGTACCGTATGTGAATCTGGCGGATTTGATCCTAATCTTTCGTGTAGGTACCGTATGTGAATCCGGCGGATTTGATCGTTCGTGTAGTTAATAGTTCATGTAATGAGCGCATATGGTTGTTCGTATATGTGGGCGTAAATAGCATGAATTTGTATATGGTGTAAATTTATCTGGTGTTGGATTAGATTTTAATTAGTTATTAATTTTTTGGTATTGTTCATGATAAACTGAATTGTCACGCTCAGTTTATAGGATATGAATTTTTACTAAAGTTTCCTAAATTTATTCAGTGCAATGTAGACTCAATAAAAAAAAAAAAATAATTAGATAGATAGATAGATAGATAGATAGATAGAATGCTGGTTCAACATCTGGACTGGGAAACATTTAAGTGTAGTTTGGGACATCATAGAACATTTTTTGACATAATCACACACAGGTACTCCAGGGGATGATTCGAGTGTGTCTGTCTGTGAAACTTGGACAAAAGATATAAAGTATCACAGTTTGGTTAAAGGCTAGGTTCACATTGCTGCAATGTACGAGATCGAATGTGATTTGCACCGCACTGCAGTGCAAATCACATGTGATCTCTGTGTGATGCGATTTCAGCCATACATATAGTATGGCTGAATTTGCATCGCATCCGGCCCAAACTTGTACATGGCCCTTTTTTTAGTCCACAGCCGAATCGGATCACATGGGTATTCACACCATGTGGTCCGATTCCTGTCCGAGTTTAAAGATTGCACTGTGAAATGAGAACTAATTCGGAGGTGTCAATAAAACTTTACACTGATACTCCCAGCAGGTCACATAGGGCAGTGCGAACTGCACATGCGATGCGTGAAACCACAGTAGATTTGCTGCGTTCGCACATCGCACCAGTCTGAACACAGCCTAACTTAAAAAAAAGTCATTTTAAGGATGTATTAAACTAGGATCTTGTAATAACCAGCTAATAATTGTACACCACTTCAAACCAATGTTTCATATTCAAATTTCTGAACTCAAATATCACTATGCTTAAAAGTATCTTTTATTTTATTTATTTTTTTCTTTTCATTCTCATAGGGGAACAAAGACTCAGACAAGAGGCGGAGCAGCCCAGGACCCTCCGACCTCGCCAGCCTGATTGGGCACTTAGCCCCAGCCCTGCGTTGGTATTGGAGCTGCCCAGCCCAGTGTCCTCGAGGGAGCAGCCAAGCTCGGTATCCTCCGCTGGACCAAGCTCCGTAGCTCCACTGGATGAGCCGAGCCCAGGGCTAGATGTGGAGGAGGAAGAGCAGGTGGAGTTACACACCCCACAAAGTGAAAGTGAGTGTCTGACAACCCAGCTTAAGGTAAACAATTAATGGCTGTATATTTTAACCAATTTTTTATCTACACATGTTTTTAGGTGATCTGGTTGTGGTAGAACAAGTCGCGGACCCATTTACCAGTGATAGTGCCCAGAGGATGATTGGTGACATCATGGCCTGGAATGGGCAGATTGATCGGATGGAGAACCAGATTCTAAACATCCAAAGAGAACTGGTCACTATGAGGCAGGGAATGAAGAACATGATCGATGTTTTAGGGAGAATCTAAGCCCCCTTTCCCTAAAACCCAATCGATCATGTTCTTCATTCCCTTTGAAAAAAGTTTTTAATGTTTTTACATCCTTGTTTTTAGAGGCCAAATTTTGAAGATGCACACGGTGTGTCAACATGTGCTATGTGCCATCAGAGGATCGCAATGGACGCATTTGGTGTTTGCAAACCCTTCCTCATTCTAGTATGTGAGAGGAAGGGATTGCACACACCAAACACGTCCATTGATCACTCATGATGGTACATAGCACATGTTGACATTACCGTTTTTTGGTGTGCATCTTCAAAATTTGGCTTTACCCCTTGTTTTATGTAAATAGTTAAAAATCTGATTTTATTTTTTTATTTTTGTGATAATTGTATTTTAGATATTTCTATATATTTCTATGTTTACAAAAAAAATAAAAAAATAAAAAACAATTTAAAAAAAAAAAAATTCCCCAAAAAAAAACAAATAACAAAAACAAACGATTTCCAAAAAATAAATAAATAAAAAAAAAAACACAAAAAAAAATATCTAAAACAGAGGCACTAGTTGGCATGTGCACTATTAAAAAATCTAAAAAAAAGATGTGTGTGTGTGTCTACTTCTTTCAATACTCAATACCAGTTTGGGAAGTCATTTTGTGTTTTCTGTCACAAATGGCCTTATTTCCTATTGTCAAAAACCACTTTGCAATACAAATGCACTAGGACAGGAATATGCAATTAGTGGAAATCCAGCTGTTGCAGAACTACAAGTCCCATGAAGCATAGCAAGACTGACAGCCACAAGCATGAGACCCAGAGGCATGATTGACTTGTAGTTTTGCACCAGCTGGAGGTTGGCCAATTGCATATCCCTGAATTAGGACAATGTAGGAGACAAGCAACGTGAAAAGCAAACAAGAACCAAACTTAAAATTTTGAACAGACAAGACATATTTCAAGAAAAATACATTTTTATTGCTCAGCTGGCATTGAAATAGCCCCCCTACCATTAAAATAGCTGACATAGCGGTCACGCACCTCACGTGCTGTTTGGGGGGCTAAGCCAGGAAGGGCATGATCCAGCCCTGTCAGTTCTGGAAATATGAGTCCGGCCTCAGGCCCAATAGGCTGCAGGTACTGGTTACCTGAACATTTACGTAGACAATTGTGCAGAATGCAGCAGCACAGAATCACATAGTTCAGTTTATATTCTGAAAGGTTGATGGCTGTCAGTAACAGACGGAACCGGCTGGCCATAATGCCAAAGGCACTCCCCACAACCCTTCTTGCTCTGGCCAGCCGGTAATTAAAAACCCTCCTCTCCGGGGTGAGGGTCCTTTGGGGGAAGGGTTTCATAAGATGTTCACTCAGACCGAACGCTTCATCAGCCAGAAACACAAACGGTAGACCCTCCACATTCTCGGCATCTGGTGGCAAGTCCAGGCCACCAGTGATGAGACGGTGGCAGAACTCGGTCTGCCTAAAGACTCCTCCGTCAGACATCCGGCCGTTCTTCCCCACATCCACATAAAGAAAGTCACATTGTGCCGACACCACCGCCATTAGCACCACACTATGGAACCCCTTATAGTTCCAATAGTAGGACCCCGAATGGGGTGGGGGCACAATCCTCACATGTTTCCCGTCGATCGCCCCTCCGCAGTTGGGAAAGTCCCAACGGGCAGCGAATTGGGAAGCCACAGTCTGCCATTCCTGTGGCGTGGAAGGACACTGGGGAGTCAAACACAGGGGAAAAAAAAAAAAATAGTCATTAAATAAAAACAATTCATAACAACTAAAACACCAAGCCCCAATATAGCACGAACTCGTTCCCGAGTACGTCCACTCTCCATGGCTTTGAAACGGTCGGCTGGACAGACAAGCTCAACTGAACGCACTGAAGAACAGCCAGACCTATGAAGAACGACCTGAAACACAGAAACGAGCGGACCAGAAGCGCCTAATAACAGGTACAACTGATCCACGCGTACCGAAAGGCAGATATAAACCTCACAGGTAGACTGCGCCGCAGTGAACGGACAAATTAAGCTGAAGTCTAAAAAGCGCGAATCGTCTCTAACCAAACTTCTACTAACGCAAAGTCAGCAGAAGGAGCCCAAAGGGTGCTTTGCTGTGTCTTGTACTTCCTGTTTCTAGGCCCGTCGTACGTGACGTACGTCATCGCGCACGGTTTCAGCGGACTGTTCGTTCGTCGTGTGTGGCCATGTCCGTCCATGCTAATTTTGAGCGGACTGTCCGCTGAAACTGTTTGACGAACAAAGTTGAGCGAACAGTCCCTGCGTGTGTACGCGGCCTTACACAGAGACTGGTTGATTTATTAATGTAATGATGGTGTGGAAAGAGAACAGCGAACTCTACAGACATGGCCACAGTGGACCAGAACACTTACATTGAACCAAACAGAGATTATATTGCACAAAGGAGACGCCTACCACCATCTGGCAGGAGAGGGGGTTGGAAGGCAGACCAAAAATCAGGCACAACACAGGAAGACTACTGATGGTACACAGTTTGAGTCCCTGCTTTGTCCCTACTCTACAGGAACCTGACACTATGCTACTCCAACAGTCCCTAGCCAGCAGGAGATCTGTCCCTCTCCTACCCACTACTCTGAATGTGTGTCAACTCCAAGGGGATGGTGCTTTTTATAAGCACTGCCCACATCAAAGATGTCTACCAAGTCAACAGCACCCAATCGGACAGCTGCTTTCATGAAGAGTCCTACGAAGGCCTCGGAGGGACACAGGTTCCAGTTCCCCCTTGTCCTCTGCCATCTCTGCATGGCAGCCACTGAATACTGCTACCTTTGCAGGGAGGCTATACTGCACCTGCCTAGCCTGTTCATGTTCACAGTAAAAGTAGCTTGTCATGTGGGCAGCTGTTTATTTTAGGAGGTCTCAGGCTGGGGGGCTAGCAAAGATGGCGGAGTTCTCCGTAATACTGGTGTTCCATTCCTGTTGCAGAAAGATGGTGGGAAGTACCTATGGCCAACAAGAAGATTACTGTCAGCGAGTCAGGGTCCAGGCCCTGCTTACAGAGCAGACAAGTCAGAATTTCTTCTAATCATCACAGGCCATTGATTTACGTGTTGAAGCAAGATGGCCAACATCATAGCCAGACAACTAATATTTGCAGAAGATGGCATCAGCAATGGCAGCCCATGGGTTTATCCCATAACAGTTTTACTTTAACTTAGAAAAAAAAACAGTTCTGCTGAACCAGAATGTTGAAGACCAAAACAAGTTTATTCCAATAGAGCAGGGTTTCTCCACCAGGGTTCCATGGAACTGTAGGGTCCCTCCAGAGGTTGCTAGGGGTTCCTTGAGCAATGAGCAATTTCTGCCTCTCAGATAAGTTTATCCTGACACCATTGATTTTTTTAGCTCTCTGTAAGGGGGTAATTCTTCCCAATGACCACAAGTGTAAAGCCGCGTACACACGGGCGGACTGTATGGCCTACTTAGTCCGTCATACAATCCGACGGACAGTCCGTCATACTTTCGAATGAACGGACTTGACCACACACGGATGCACAAACAGTCCGTCGAAAGCTTGCGCGATGACGTGTACAGCACGTACGACGGGACTAGAAATAGGAAGTCCAATACACAGCAATGCACCCTTCCGCCGTGTAAATCCTTTCTGAGCATGCGCCATTCTTAGTCCGTCGAACTAGCCTACTGACGAGCGGATTGTCCGCTGAAACCAAAGTACGACGGACAGAATTTCGAAAAATCCGAAATACTTAGTACGCCAGACTGCACGCTGAAAAAGTCCGCTGAAGCTCACACACGAGCGGACTGTCCACTGAAATGTGTTTCGACGGACTAAGTAGGCCATACAGTCCGCCCGTGTGTACGCGGCATTAGAAGCATTCTTCCCACCGACCACCACAATAATGTATCATGAGTTGTAGATATCGTTTTTTTAGAAGGGGTTCCCTGAGACTGGAAAGTTATATCAAGGGTTCCTCTGGGTTACAAAGGTTGAGAAAGGTTGCAATAGAAGCTACAAGCAAAATCTCAACCATAAGTGGAATGGGCTCAAACTATTGCATTCACAGGGGTATTAAAAGCAGATTGTAGGCACGCTTATCAGCAGCTGGTTGCTGCAGCTGACTAACTTAAAGCTGACTGCTTGGATTTGCCATATTGATTGATTGCTCTGCTGCTGCACTTTGCACCTATGTTAGTAAATAACCCCTAATATATTAATGTTAAGTGTAAAAGGCTAACATCCATCTGACTTCTTAGAACAGGTCATCATAAAACATGCAAGTAGCTTGCTTTATCTAGGAGGGATCTAGCCATCTCTGGTGGTGCGGCATGCTTCGAATTGCATCATAGTATCTGTCTAGCAGTTGGTTTTCTGTGTACACAATCCAGATATTGTTGTCCTTGTACCTTTCCTTGACCATGTCTCTCCATTTTGTCCTTTGGGAAAATGTAGCGTTCCCAAAGAGAGGACACAGTCAGCGGTCTACATAGCATTTTATTTTTCCACCATTACAGAGGCTCCAAGTTTCCTGAGCGAACATGTAAAATGAAAATGCAGCTTAGGGCCAGTCATGTATGATCCTCCGTCAGGGGCCGTCTCTGCTAAACGTATTAGTCTGAAACCTAATGGCTTTTAGCAGAGGGAGGGGAGCATGGTTATGCATTTAACCCATGCCTGTTCAATGGAAACCTTGCAGCAGCCATCAGTGGCCCTGTATTGGGCCATATTATACATTAG
This sequence comes from Lithobates pipiens, assembly GCF_037356315.1. Classification (NCBI taxonomy): domain Eukaryota; kingdom Metazoa; phylum Chordata; class Amphibia; order Anura; family Ranidae; genus Lithobates; species Lithobates pipiens. The sequence goes on from NW_027507789.1 coordinate 40,210,890, forward strand.
TTGTATTCACCAAATTCACATGTTATATAAAACTATTAAAAATCACACTGGGATAATGATTATGCCAACTAAACATCCTTTAGAACTTATCAGAAAGTCCTACTGTCTGTAAGTTATGGGAAATTTCTGTAACAGTGATTATATTTTTTTACAATTTACAAGTTCTTAGATTTAAAAGCTGTATTCGCTTTTTAATTGCTACCTTTGTACCTATTTAAATTGATTGTAAACCTTCACTACTACTTTGTGTATCCAGGTGAATTATGCCGCATTTTGTTTTCAGGACAAACTGGGCTTTCTTTATGTGATAAATGGTAACGGATATTTCCTACATTTTTTTATTTTTGGGCGAAATAGTAAAAAAAAAAAAAGAAGCTTTTTATTTTAATTTAGCTGTGTATATTTCTTACTTTTACTATATTTACCAGCAAAGAATAACCCAAAATAAATTCTCCTTCTCCTGACAATTGCAGCGATACCCCATACACTATATAACCAAAAGTATAGGGACTCCTGCCTTTAAATGCACACGAGCTTTAATGGCATCCCAGTCTTTGTCTGTAGGGTTCAATATTGAGTTGGCCCACCCTTTGCAGCTATAACAGCTTCAACTCTTCAGCGGAACACCTGCTGAAGAAGTGAATACCGGGGGTTATGGCAGCTCTTTCCACTTCAAAGAGCCGCTGTATAATGACGGCGGGCGGTCCAGAAGTGGTAAAGAAGGTTGTATTGCACTTAAATCAAAGAAGACAGGGATCAGCATGTATTGTATAGGAATCGCCGGTTAGCGCTCCACCTGTGATCCAGCTGACTGCAAATGACATATCTCAAACACTAGCCTACTCATTTTTTCACGTTCTAAGGCCGCGTACACACGCGGGGACTGTTCGCCCAACTTTGTCCGCTGAACAGTGTTTCGGCGGACAGTCCGCTCGTGTGTGGGCTTTCAGCGGACAGTTTCAGCGAACAGTCCGCTGAACAAGGTTTTTCGGAAATTCCGAAAAACTGTCCGCTGAAACTTTGTTTCAGCGAACAGTCCCCTCGTGTGTAGGCTTGTTCGTCAAACTAAGTTCCGCGCATGCTCAGAAAGGATTTACACGCCGAAAGTTATAATGCAGTGTATAGGACGTCGTATTTTTCGTCCCGTCGTACGTGCCGTTCACGTCATCGCGCACGGTTTCAGCAAACTGTTCGTTCGTCGTGTGTGGCCATGTCCGTCCATGCTAATTTTGAGCGGACTGTTTGCTGAAACTGTTTGACGGACAAAGTTGGGCGAACAGTCCCCGCGTGTGTACGCGGCCTAAGTGTTTACACTTTACAACACACAGCTCTATATTGTGGTTTGTTTGTTTTTTGGTTACTGGTTTGCACGGGTTTGGAACCTATTTGTTCCTATATATTCCTATATTTTCTTTCAAAGTATTGGAACGCCTGCCTTTATACACATGAACTTTAATGGCATCCCAGTCTTAGTCTGTAGGGTTCAATATTGAGTTGGCCCACCCTTTGCAGCTATATCAGCTTCAACTCTTCAATGCTCTTCTGGAAGAATGGTCAAACATTCCCATAGACACACTCCTAAACCTTGTGGACAGCCTTCCCAGAAGAGTTGAAGCTATTATAGCTGCAAAGGGTGGGCCAACTCAATATTGAACCCTACAGACTAAGACTGGGATGCCATTAAAGTTCATGTGCGTGTAAAGGCAGGAGTCCCAGTGCTTTTGTTAACATAGTGTATGATATTTATTGTTTGTACCTGTAGCAGGCCCCTGAAGCAATGGTGTGAAATTTCCTTTTTTTATTCTACCTAAAACACACTGACATTGACACTGATACTAATTTAAAAAAAAAATGTTTTTCAAAATCCTACCAAAAAGATAGGGACCCTGACCTTGACCTCAATCTTTGACCCTGACCTTGATCTTTGACCCTTGCCTAACACTAACCCTGACCTCAGGGGCGGACTGACAACTCATGGGGCCCCCAGGCAATAGGAGATTATGGGGCCCCCAGGCAATCAGAGATTATGGGGCCACACAGTATACAAAAAAACACACACACACAGTACACAATCACACAATATACACATATATGTACACATAGTATACACAGACATGTTTCTATTGGCTGAGAAGGTACTAGAGAGGATTTTTACATACTGTCCCTGGTTTACTGAGGCTGGCAACCCTGATGGGGCCCCCTAGTGGCCCAGGGCCCTCGGGCAGTGCCCGAGTGGCTGAATGGTCAGTCCGCCCCTGCCTGACCTAGATCTAACCTTGATCTATCAATTTTTTTTTATTTTTTACTTTTATTTTTTATTTTTATTTTTTACTTTTTATTTTTTCTTACACACTTTTTTTATTTACACCTTTATCTCCTGCAAGGATAGGAAGATACACTGGAGTTGCAAAGTGTAGTTGCTGCAGAGCTTAGTAAGTGAGCAGAAACTCTGCTGACTTCCATCATCCAATCATGAGCAAGCAAAAATGCTGTTTTTTGTGATTGGGAATTCTTTGCAAAGAGAAGCCTTATCTCATCTCATCTCATCTACTAACCTTTGAAGCAACTGCACTTGGAGAGTGCAACTGCATTTTGCAAAGTGCGCAGTCAATGCATCTTCCTCTCCATTCAGAAGAGGAAGTAAACACAGGGGTGGGCTCACAGTGGCTGATCACTGTGATAGCCAATCAGAGCCAATCAGAGGCTAACACAGCGATCAGGTGACTCGGACCCAATCGTTAGTATGAGACCCGGGGCTCCCAAGGGAGGTGCACATATATGCGGTCCCACTAGAAAAAAAGCCCAGTCCAGTGAGGCCACATATATGTGTACTTTCGATGGGAAGAGGTTACAAATACAAATAACACACATGCCATACTTTCCTGCTCTGTGTAACAGTTTTGCACAGTGGAACCCCCAATCCTCCTCTTCTGGGGACCCCCTGGTGGTGCTCCTCCTCCTTGTTCATTGTCCTATAGCAAGCAAGCAAAACAAAAAAGAATCACAGTATCACTAATTTTAGAATTGTTGAGTAAATTAAAAAAAAGAGTAATAACTGATAAGATTACAGAAGGGAGTGGGTGGTTCCTGTATAATTAGGGGTAATGAAGCCATGAAAAAAGCGTATAATATAGGTGGGATTACCTAGAAGGTGGGCATGTAAAGTGTGGGCTGTGTGTGTGTTGGGTACAAATGAACTATAAAGGCATAATGAAATACAGAAAAAAAGTTTTAACGCTACCTACATAGGGCACCCCATTAATTTTTATGGGCTGCCCTATGCATGGCAGAAATTCTAAAGCAGATCAGGTAGCTAGACTAACAATTAATCAAAAAAGGGTTGGCGACTCGGATGCTCTTGAATAAAAGTCCTTTATTTCGTTACATGAGTACACGAGTACAGGCTACACTGACGCGTTTCGGCTAAGAAGCCTTCATCAAAGCATTAGCTAGACTAACAATGGCTGGCACCATTCAAGCTGCTTTTAATACCCCTGCGAATGCGTTTTTCACACATTTTGTAAATGTTTATGAAATGCTCAGGTGTGAATGTGGCCTTGACGCACATAAAATGCAAATCTGAAAACAATGCCTTGCTTAACCACCTCAATACCAGGCACTTTTACTCCCTTTCTGCCCAGGCCAATTTTCACTTTAAATGACAATTGCGTAATCATGCAACACTGTACCCAAACATTTTTTATTTATTTTTTGCTAAATAAACGAAAGAAAGACAGAAGATTTTGGTAAAAAAATTGTTTTTCATTGTTTCTGTTATTAAAATTTTGCAACTAAATAATTGTTCTTCATACATCTTAGCCAAAATGTATTCTGCTACATTTCTTTGGTGAAAATAACTAGGCTTGTGCAATACGTTTCGTAATTAATCGAAATTCGGACGAATTTTGCATTTTTCGGACATTCGGATGCATCCGAAAGTCTGAATATAAAAATAACGAATTTCAATGAATACGAAAGAAATTGTAGCGGATATAACAAATGAATTCGACATTCGTAATGTCATCTTTATCTTTGGTAATTCGTTAAAGATCTAATGAAACAAAAGGTCAATTCAAAGTAAATCTTAGCCCTTGTACACACGGTCGGACATTCCGACAACCAAATCCGTCGGATTTTGTCCGACGGATTTTGTCCGAAACTATTGCATACACACGGTCGGACAAAGTTGTTGGAATGTCCGATCGTTCAGAATGTGATGACGTTATTTCGTTACGACGGGACTACGTTCAGGCTAGTAGCCAGTAGCTTTGATGTAGGAATTTGATCTGAGCATGCGCGGCACTTTGTCCAAACGGAATTCTGTACACATGATCGGAGTATGTCCGATGGGAGCATTTTGTCGGAAAATTTTACCAACAAGTTGGAAAACTTGGTCCGTTGGATACTCCGACAGAAACAGTCCGATGGAGACCACACACAGTCGGAATATCTGACAAAACGGTCCGATCGGACACATTCCGTCGGAATCTCCGTCCGTGTGTACAAGGGCTTACAGTTCAATTAGCTGCTTCATTTTGTGCTGCAGGTTGGATTACTGGCAAAGTGCATTCATGAGAACTGTGTGAGAAGGGTGTTGTATTGTATTTGAGCCGAGGAGAAGAGATATTGGAGGTTATTTACAAAAGGTAAATCCACTTTGCACTGCAAGTGCACTTGAAAGTGCAGTCGCTCTAAATCCAAGGGGTAGATCTGAAATGAGTGGAAGTTCTGTCGATTTTATCATCCAATCATGTGCAAGCTAAAATGCTGTTTTTTTATTCTCCTTGCATGTCCCCCTCGGATCTACAGCGACTTTACTTCCAAGTGCACTTGTAGTGCAAAGTGGATTTGCCTTTAGTAAATAATCCCCATTGTCATTGTGTGTGTGTTAACCCCCCTGACGGTCTTCCCGAGTCTGGCTCGGGGTGGAATTTTTGTACCATTAGCGGTAACCCCGAGCCAGACTCGGGACAGCATCGCTGGATCCAGGAGGCGGTTTACTTACCTTCTCCCTCGGATCCAGCGTTGTCTCCCCGCTGTACGAGCGAGCCGTGTCTCGCTCGATCTATCACGGAGCCGATCTCTGTTCCCTGCAAGCGTTGCGACGCACGGGGACGGAGATCGGCGCCAAATTTAAAAAGTGAAACACACAGTATACATACAGTATAATGTAATCTTACAGATTACATTGCTGTATGTAAATATTTCACATCCCCTTTGTCCCTAGTGGTCTGTCCAGTGTCCTGCATGCAGTTTTATATTATAAAAACTGTTCTTTATGCCTGGAAAATGGAGATTGCCCATAGCAACCAAAACTGTCCCTTTACATCAAAAATGGTTTTAGACCAGCTAGAAAACAGTGATAATAAATTGGAATCACTCGCAGAATTGAGCGACAGCGATTTGTGGGGAGATCCGTCATCAAATACTGAAAAGTAATGACAGTGACAATTCTGCAACTGAGCAAATTTTAGTGTTTTTGATTTGATTACATTATTGAATAATTTTTATTATTGTTATATTGTTATTTGGTACAATTATTTATAGTTATTTATTATATTATAATTTATGATTTCATTTTTCAAACTTTATTATACCCGGGATGTCTGCTAGACTCTGGTTTGGACAGATTTAAGAAAGTTATTCCTAAGAATTACAGGACTACAATATAAAACGCCAAATTTTCATGCAAAATAATTGTACTGCTTTTAGCACCTAAAATCCGAAATAATCGTACCAACAGGGAGGTTAAAAGATTCAATTAGGAAATGCTTTCCAAACTATGAATCATTATCACGAATGTATATACATACATATATATCATATATATCAAATTTCAACGAATACAAACAAAATTATAGCGCATATAACGAATGAATTCGACATGATTCGAGATTCAGTATAACGAATATCGACACTCTACAGAAATAACTAATTATTCAAAAACGTATTAATGTAGCATAACGAATATAACAGAACAAAATTATGTATTTTACGAATGACAACGAACCGAAACGAAACAAAATATTCCGTTGTGCACAAGTCTAAAAATAACCCTAATCAGACTATATTTAGTCCGTAGGAAAGTTATACAGTTATACAGTTCACAAACTATGGTATATATCTGAAAATTGATCAATCCTGATGTACTGACTCATTTCTATCTCATTTCTTGGGGCCCAATATCAGGACAGTACAAATATCCCCCAAATGACCCCTTTTTAGAAAGTAGACAGTCCAAGGTATTTAGTAAGAGGCATGGGGAGTTTATTGAAGTTAAAATTTTCTGTCTCCATTTTTTGAAAAAAAAATTTAATTACTTACTGTCCCCAGTGCAGAATAGAATATAACCACAGTGTGGTGGTGAAAAGGGACACTAGCTGGTGACAGTACAGAAAAAAAAAACTTTTTTTATTATATTATTTGACAAAATTTTTTGTTAACACATTTTGACCAGAGCAATATCATGTTATCATAGTAACATTGTACTACTCTGGGGAAGAGATCAATATATATATATATATATATATATATATATATATATATATATATATATATATATATTTTTTTTTTTTTTTTACACATTATGTTTGCATATAGCAAAGAATTTCATTGTTATAAGCAAACATTTTACTGAACTAAATTGATTAATTCAGTTTATTTTGTGATTAGCTGTGAATGGCCCAGTCTGTACCATGTGATCACTATGACCAATCACAGCTCGGAACACAATTGTACACAATAGATGGCATGGAAGGAAGCCATCTATTGTTTATAACGGTCATGTAACGGCTGTGGGCTGGTACAATGATCATTCATTGGCTGTGTCGCGCCACATCAACGAGAAGCCCGTTCAGCCTTCAATTTACTATAGGCTGGACAGGAAGTGGCTAAGAAATACCCTGTAGTTTCCCTTTAGGGTCCATGCACACTAGGTGGCTGAGAAAATGCCAGAAGCTCTGGCAAAAAAAAAGCAGCATATGCTCATAGTACTTCGTATTCCACAAGAGTTTATGCTCATTTATGGGCATTTGCTTTTATAAGCGTTTTTTTTTTCCCCAAAAATTCTCCTCTGCTCATTTTTCATTAAAATCAATGTACACTGCTGAAATGCTAAAATGCTGAAAACTCCTAAACACCACATTTAGGCGCCTCGAGCAATTCTTCTGCCCAAAAGCTCCTTTCAGAAACTCACTTTTGATTTATTTTAATTTTTGCTGCCTGAAAACAAAAAAGCCTGTATAAGCAGCATTTTTTATGTCCAGTGTGTATGAGGCGTTAAAGTGATATTAACCACTTAAGGACCGAGCCTCTTTTTTACACTTGTTAACAAATTAAAATTATTATTTTTTGCTTGAAAATTACTTAGAACCCCCAAATATTATATATATTTTTTTCTAACACCCTAGAGAAAAAAAATGGCACGGGAAAACAAAGATACCAAATAGATATCAACCGGATCGGACTTTTAAGGCATGGAAGCAAATAGGAAAGTAGAAAAAAATATATTTATTTTATTGAAAAATACAATATCATAACAGCGTTCAAACAATATAAAAATCATATGAAATCATATAATTTGTACATTGTGCCCTTGTGCGTCGCGTCTATTATTTCTCTCACTCTAGCGAGAATTGCTCTCACTGGTTTGAACACCGTTTCATATCATGTATGCATTCACTTCTGCGTGCAAGCTTGTCGGGACAGGGCGCTTTAAAAAAAAATTTAAAATCTTATTTATTTTACTTTCAATTTTTTATTTTGACACAATAAAAAAATATATATATTTGGGTCACTTTTATTCTTATTACAAGGAATGCAAACATCCCTTATCATAGAAAAAAGCATGACAGGACCTCTTAAATATGAGATCTGGGGTCAAAAAGCCTTCAGATCTCATATTTACACTAAAATGCAATAAAATACAATAAAATGCAATAAAAATTATTGAAAAAAATAAATAAAAAAATGTCTCCTTTAAGAGCTAAGGGCAGAAGTAACGTTTGACGTTGCTTCCACCCTCCCATGCTATGGAGCCACACAGGGGCCATCTTCAGTCAGCAGCCAGGCATCCACGGGAGAGGATGCAATCGTTTCTGCCGCTATCCGGATCCGGTAAGCGGCGGAGACGACCAGAGCGTGGTGGGAGGGGGTGGTCACTTCTCCCACCGCTGATAAAAGTGATCTTGCGGCAAATCCGCCATGGAGACCACTGTTATCTTAAAGAGAAGTGCACGGCGTTCAGGGTTGCCAACCTCCCGCAGCATTTTTTACTGACAAAACATGGAAAATTTACTGGCGGAGAACATTTTTTACTGGCAACCTGAGAAATTACAGAACTCCTATTGAAAACTAACACAGTGAATATTTGACCAGTATAAACATGATATGGAAACACTGACAATACCTAGAACAAAGTAATTTGCTTGATTTACACTTAAAAAGTAAACACAGCAGGAAATGATCAGCCCCTGATATTTACTGGCAGTTGTAAAAAAATCAAGATTTTTATAAACTGTCAGTAAATTTACTGGCTGTTGGCAACCCTGACAGCGTTACCGAAAATACCGGGGTTATGGCAGCTAGCTAGAATAGGCGCAGAGCTGGCATGAGAGGGTAGCAGGGTCAGCTTGCCAATTAAGGGTTAACTGGGTGTTTTGAGTTGGTCAGAGTAGAGGGAGTGGCCAGAATAGTATGCAGCATAGTTAGGAAGGGGCCAGTGTCCGGTGATCAATTGGAGGTCACCAGATGAAGAAACAGCTCCCACCCTCCCGCCCTGTTGTCTGTATTATTTTATTCATTTGTAAACTTTGGCATTTATTGTTGTATGTATAGCGGTTGAGATTTTTGGAAGCCTTCTAAATTAAGACCAGTATGGCATAGTGGGGAACCATCTTGGTATGGGATCCTCGGAAAGATGCCAGTTAACCGAGGTTTAACTGGGTATTTGGATATGGGTATCAGTATTGGAAGTTGAAGAGTTGGTATTGTCCCTGAGTCGGCGTGCTGGCGACTGGGAACCTGGTGTGTCACGCTGATTCTATATAAAGTTGGGGTCTTTTCAGCGCCTTAAAAGATCAACAACATGGTTACGATTGATCTGAAAAAGTATTGTTTGTAAATAATATATTTATGGCTTATTGTTAATAAAATTGCCAGTAGGGCCAAGTTTACTCCACAAAGATGTCGTCTGGTTATTTAACCTCCCTGGCGGTATGATTATTTCTGATTTTAGGTGCTGAAAGTGGTACAATTATTTTGCATGGAAATTTAGCGTTTTATATTGTAGGCCTGCAATTCTTAGGAATATCTCTCTTAAATCTGCTCAAACCAGAGTCTAGCAGACATCCCGGGTATGATAAAGTTTATAATATAATAAATAACTATAAATAATTATAACAAATAATAAAAATTATTAAATAATGTAATTAAATCCAAAAACACTGAAATTTGCTAATTTGCAGAATTGTCGCTGTCATTGGATTTAGTGTTTGATGACGAATTTCCCCACAAATCGCTATCGCTCAATTCTGCAAGTGATTCTAATTTATTATCGCTGTTTTCTAGTTGGTCTAAAATCACTTTTGACACACCTTAATGAACCAAATCTTGAACGCATAGGGACACTGTGGACTCTTTCTTACCCTACCCCCCCTACCCATATTCCTTCCTCTTCCCCCCTTCCCCACCTCTCCTCTCCTCTCCTCTTGCTATTTAGCTTTCCCCTCTACCGCCTTGCTCCTCTTTACTTTGCTCCTCTCTCTTCTCTCTCTCTTTCTATCTTTTTTATGTTATTGTTTAAATATTGCCTCATGTAGTAACCCATGAGTATTTCTCGCTACTGTGGCCTCGTGGGTCGGTGAGCAGGCCGTCTTCTCTACTCTCCAAGCTTCCCGTCAGGGACCGGCTGTGGCCGATAGTCATTAGTCGGCCTCCCGTAATTGTACTCCTGTTACTGTTCCTGCTTGCATTTGCCTCATGATGGTTACTGTTTTATTGTTTTTACTTGAAATGTTTCAATAAAAATATTTTCAACACTAAAATCACTTTTGACATAAAGGGACACATTTTGGTTGCTATGGACAATCTCCAAATTCCAGGCAGAAAAAACAGTATTTATAATATAAAAGTGCATGCAGGGCACTGGACAGACCACTAGGGACAAAGGGGATGTGTATTTTTTTTAATACAGTACTGTAATCTTACAGATTACAGTATACTGTATGTGTTTTTACTTTTTTGAATTTGGCGCCGATCTCCGCTCCCGTGCGTCGTAACGTCGCAGGGAACGGAGCTCAGCGGCACTCGGGCACTGTGTGAATCGAGCGGAGGTTGGCTTGCGCTGCGCACACAGCGGGGAGGACATCGCAGGATCCAGGGGACAAGGTAAGTAACACTTCCTGTATCCTGCAATGCGATCCCGAGTCTGGCTCGGGGTTACCGCTAGTGGTACTGAAATTCCACCCCGAGCTAGACTCTGGAATACCGCCAGGGAGGTTAAGATGGTAAACATAATAGTAGGGTATGTGAAAAGGTATCAGGCCAGCTTGCTTCTGTCTTACCATGGTCATGCTGTCCAAAGGTGCCCCCTTGTGCTCATTCATTCAGAGTGGGGGCACTCTAATATGAGAGGTGTGTTACTCGCCAGATCACCATGTGATAATAGAGGAAAAAAGGGCTAAAATAAAAACGAATGCATCCACCACATCTAATGATTGCTACCGCTTTAAATTGAGCATCACATACCGTTTGCCCTAATAAGAAATAAAGCGTAAATTTTGTAAATTTTTTTTAAAAAAAGCACAAGGAACAGAACAACATTTAATGAGAAGTGTCCCTTGTGCTGGTGCCAGTTGTACTATTTGAAATCTTACGTTCTCTGCCTCGTTCTCAGTGCTGCAGGGGGGGGAAAACAAAGGCAAAAAGCCAAAAAAACAAAACTGATGGAAAAGATGCAATATATTAAATTTTTGGTTTTGGATTTAATACCGCATTAAATGTTAAAACAATGAGAAATATTTTCCAGTGTATCCAGAAGCATTTCATTTTTCTTGGAACATTGTATGAAATAGTTGGATAAAGGATGTCATTTCAACACGAGTAGTCATTGCCTGCTGTGTTGTCTTTAGCCTTGTCATTATGGCAAAAGGGTTCTGAAATTTGTTACATGACTTGTTCCAAAAATCAGTATTGTAGTATCGCATTGTATTGTTAATCCAAGATGGCCTCTTGCTGTGAAAGGGTTACGAATTGTGGCTATAATTAGGAGATCCTTATCCAGCATTTTCTCCCTTGTTAATGGGAATTTCGTGCTGTTCTCAGACCGACTGTCTCTAAGTTCCTCTAATGAAAGGAGTATCTTAATACTTTTTTTTTCCCTGTGACCTCTAGATAAAAAGACCCCAGTCTGCTTAGCTATTTTAGTTGCTGAAGTTTGCCATATATTTATAGTCAATACATTTGACATGGGGTGGAAGCAATCTTTATTTTTCATCTGTCGGCATATGGGACACAGCTGTCTTTCATTCAGGAGTAATGTCACAGCACTTTACATGACTCTCGGTCAAGGCAAAATATAATGTTTTGTAGTCAGTTTTGTTTTTTTACATTTTCTTTTTTTATAAACTGATATATTTTATAGATTTATTTATTTGTACAGAATTTGCATTTTACAGGTACATTTTTGAAAGAGCTCATTGCTGCTTGAATTCTTGTTAGCTATCTGTGTATAACTAATAAAGCCAACACACGATCGGACTTTCCGTCAGACTTGGTCCGGTGAACCGGAATCCGTTGGACAATTCCATCGTGTGTGGGCTTCAGCGGACTTTTTTTTCCCCCAAAAGTCAGACGGACCTAGAAATAAAGCATGTTTCAAATCTATCCGACGGACTAAAAATCGGGAAAACCGTTCGCCTGTGTGCTAGTCCGACGGACCAAATGCGACGCAAGGGCAGCTATTGGCTACTGGCTATTGAACTTCCTTGTTTAGTCACGTTTATGTCATTACGGTCAAAACGAATGGAGTTTAGAAGGGACTTAGTCCGGTCATATGTGGCCAAGTCCGTTCGTTCAGAAAGTCGGAAAGTCCGTCGGGAAGACCATTGGACCTGGTCCCTCAAAAAATCAGGTCGTGTGTATGTGGCATAAGCTGTGAAAGAGAATGGGGGTATCTTACGTTTGAGTCATTCAACAGTTCATGCAGTAAATACCCCTCTCTGCCAATCCCTCCACTGGCTTCCACTCACCCAACGAATAAAATTCAAAGTACTAACAATAATTTACAAAGCCATCCATAACGCTGCCCCTAGTTACATCACTGACCTAGTCCCAAAATACCAACCAAGCTGCTCTCTTCGCTCCTCCCAGGACCTCCTGCTCTCTAGCTCCCTTGTCACCTCCTCCCATGCTCGCCTCCAGGATTTCTCCAGAGCTTCTCCCATCCTTTGGAACTCCCTACCCCAATCTGTCCGACTGTCCCCTAATCTATCCATCTTTAGACGATCCCTGAAAACCCTTCTCTTCAAACAAGCCTATCCTGCTTCTAACTAACACTGTTTTACTTCCTCCATCAGCTCATCCCCCCACAGCTATTACCTTTTGTATCAATTGCTCCTTCCTCTTTAGATTGTAAGCTCTAACGAGCAGGGCCCTCTGATTCCTCTTGTACCAAATTGTAATGTAACTGTAATGTCTGCCCTCATGTTGTAAAGTGCTGAGCAAACTGTTGGCGCTATATAAAACCTGTATAATAATAATAATAATAAAAAATACAGCGCCTTGAAAAAGTATTCATACCCTTTGGAATTGTCTACATTTTGTCATGTTCCAACCAAAAATGTAAATGTACTTTATTGGGATTTTATGTGATAGACCAACACAAAGTGGCAAAGTGGCACATAATTGTGAAGTAGACGGAAAATGATAAACGATTTTCAAAATTTTGTACAAATAAATATGTGAAAAGTGTGGCGTACATTTGTATTCAGCCCCCTTTACTCTGATACCCCTAACTACAATTTAGTGGAACCAATAGCCTTCAGAAGTCACCTAATTTGTACATAGAATCCACTTGTGTGTAATTTAATATCAGTATAAATACAGCTGTTCTGTGAAGCCCTCAGAGGTTTGTTAGAGAACCTTAGTGAACAAACAGCATCATGAAGGCCAAGGAACACACCAGACAGGTCAGGGATACAGTTGTGGAGAAGTTTAAAGCAGGGTTAGATTAGTAAAAAATGTACCCAAGCTTTGAACATCTCACGGAGCTCTGTTCAATCCATCATTCGAAAATAGAAAGAGTATGGCACAACTGCGAACCTACCCAGACATGGCCGTCCACCTAAACTGACAGGCTGGGCAAGGAGACCATTCATCAGAGAAGAAGTTAAAGTGGTTGTAAACCCTTACAAACCACTTTGACCTACAGGTAAGCCTAGATTAAGGCTTACCTGTAGGTCCAAGAAATATCTCCTAAACCTATATGGTTTAGGAGATATTTGCCTGAAAAACAGGCACCGCTGTCTACGGCGCATGTGCCGTAGACAGCGGCGCAGGCGCACTGAGCGCGGCATTCTCAATGACGGAGCTGCCGCGCGTGTCGGCTCCCGTACGCATGCGCGGGAGTGACGTCATCGCGGCTTCGCCGAATGACAGCGGCGGAGCTGTGAGACCCCACCAAGAAGATGGATGCGGCGGACTACAGGGGACAGCGGCGACTTCGCTGGCTCCTGTGTCAGGTAAGTGACACATAATGGACTACTATGCGATGCATAGTAGTCCATTATGCTTTGCCTTTGCAGGGAATGAAAGAGGAAGTAAACTCATCAGGGTTTACTTCCTCTTTAAGAGGCCCATGGGAACTCTGGAGGAGCTGCAGAGATCCACAGCTCAGGTGGGAGGATCTGTCCAAGGCGAACAAACTATTAGTCGTGCTCTCCACAAATCTGGCCTTTATAGAAGAGAGGCAAGAAGAAAACCATTGTTGAAAGAAAGCCATAAGAAGTCCTGTTTGCAGTTTGCGAGAAGCCATGTGGGGGACACAACAAACATGTGGAAGAAGGTGCTCTGGTCAGATGAGATCAAATTTACATTTTTTGGCCTAAAAGCAAAACTTTATGAGGTTGATTTACTAAAGGCATATAGACTGTGCACTTTTCAAAGTGCAGTTGCATTCTGCAAGAGTAGTTGCTCCAGAGCTTAGTAAATGAGCAGAAGCTTTGCTGAGTTCCATAACCCAATCATGTGCAAGCAAAAATGCTGTCTTTTCTTTTTCCTTGCATGCAAATGTTTTTTTGAAGCCTTACCTTATTTACTAAGCTCTGGAGAAATTGCAATTGCAGAGTGCACAGTCTATTTGCCTTTAGTAAATCAACCCCAATGTATCTTCCTCTCCATTCAGAAGAGGAACTAAACACAGGGATGGGCTCACAGTGGCTGATCACATAGTTACATAATTACATAGTCACATAGTAGGTGAGGTTGAAAAAGGACACAAGTCCATCAAGCCCAACCTATGTGTGTGATTATATGTCAGTATTACATTGTATATCCCTGTATGTTGCGGTTGTTCAGGTGCTCATCTAATAGTTTTTTGAAACTATCAATGCCCCCCCGCTGAGACCGTCGCTCTTACCCCCTACATAGTTTAAGGTTAAACCTCCTTTCTTCTAATTTTAATGAGTGGCGACGAGTCTTGTTAAAATCCCTTCCGCGGAAAAGTTTTATCCCTATTGTGGGGTCACCAGTACGGAATTTGTAAATTGAAATCATATCCCCTCTCAAGCGTCTCTTCTCCAGAGAGAATAAGCTCAGTGCTCGCAACCTTTCCTCATAACTGATATCCTCCAGACCCTTTATTAGCTTTGTTGCCCTTCTTTTTGCTTGCTTCATATCCAGTACATCCTTCCTGAGGACTGGTGCCCAGAACTGGACAGAATACTCCAGGTGCGGCCAGACCAGAGTCTTGTAGAGCGGAATAATTATCATTTTATCTCTGGAGGTTATCCCCTTTTTTAATGCATGTATATTTTCTATATTTTTGGATGCACAGAATGCACTTTTTGGTTAAGTTCTATTGGGAGATAGCATGTCTATTTCTTTTTATTTTTTTAATGCACAATAAAAAAATTGTGGAGAATACCGTATATACTCGAGTATAAGCCGAGATTTTCAGCCTCTTTTTTGAGGCTGAAAGTGCCCCCCTCGGCTTATACTCGAGTCATCGCTGTCTGCCTGCTCGATCAGCGTGTCGAGCAGACAGACAGCGGCCATTCTATTCTAATTCAAAAGCCGCGCCTCCGGCTCCGCCTTCGCCTGTGATAGGCGGAACACTGAATTTCCCAGCAGCCTGTGTTCCGCCTATCACGGACATCCGCTCATCCTCGTACTACGGACGAGGATGAAAGGATGGCCGTGATAGGCGGAACACAGACTGCTGGGAAATTGTGTTCCGCCTATCACAGACAGGGAGGCGCGGCATTTGAACAGGAAAATGGGCGCCGACGAAGAGCGGTGATCCTGGGACGGGACCGGACGGAGGCTCGGCTCGGCTCGGCTCGGGACGGGACGGGACCAGACGGAGTCTCGGGACGGGACGGGACCGGACCGGACGGAGGCTCGGCTCGGGACGGGACGGGACCGGACGGAGGCTCGGGACCGGACGGAGGCTGGGGACACAGGTAGGCTGGACACACAAGGCCTCACACACACACACACACACACACACACACACACACACACACACACACACACACACACACACACACACACACACACACACACACACACACACATGGATGGACACACACACATGGATGGACACACACACAGGGATGGATGGATGGATGGATGGACGGACACACACACAGGGATGGATGGATGGATGGATGGACGGACACACACACAGGGATGGATGGATGGATGGACACACACACACACACAGGGATGGATGGATGGATGGATGGACACACACACAGGGATGGATGGATGGATGGACACACACACAGGGATGGACAGGCATATCTCACCCTCGGCTTATACACGAGTCAATAGGTTTCCCAGTTTTTTGGGGGTAAATTGGGGGCCTCGGCTTATACTCGGGTCGGCCTATACTCGAGTATATACGGTAATACTTGGCTATGTGTTTTACTTCAATTGACAGTTTGGGAGTAGGCAGTTACATTTAAAAAAATACAATGTAAAATTGACAAGGGACACCAACATAGTTGTATCTTTGATCTTAAAAACTACAGGATAATGGTGTTGTGGTCACTTGCCCAAATAAAAAAAAAACATAATAATATTATTCTTGATATCACTAGAAAAAAAAGTCTTTAAAATATGTGTTTGCAATAACTCCATCAGTATCTCCAGCAAAGCAGCTTCATTATTATCCCATTACAGAAGAAGAGAAATGTGCGCTGCATTTGGAGATTCCATAATTTGCCACGTCTCAAATGTTAATTCTCCATTACGAGCACTAGTTTACAAGACCGACCGCTTCCAGCTTGTCCTTGCTTCTGAGCATGCGTGTTTGTACTCTGGACTTTTGTCCGACAGACTTGTGTACATGCGCTCAAAAAATCCGACAACACACCTTTGTCAACGGAGAATTTTAAAACCTGCTAGCCATCATTTTTTCACGGAAAATCCGACAACAATTGTCGGATGGAGCATACACGCGGTTGGATTTACCACCAACAGCCTGTCATCGTACATTTCCTGTCAGAAATTCCAATTGTGTGTATATGGCTTTACAGTGCTCCACTTGCCACTATTTGTAACCATCAATTAAATAATACAGTGTAGCTCAACTTGTTAGCACATATGTACTGTTGGGAGCATGTCTTGAGGGTAGTCTGAATAGGACGTGTTTGTGAAGAGCTCCTGCCACCCTGCTATTCATCCTTGGCATCCCTTCTCCAGCGAACCCATCTTGTTCCCTCCACAGCACTCAGGGCTCACCAGGCGACCGGCGCGCTGCTCGAGACCAACATCATGACGCTTCTCTGTGTGCAGCCACCTGGGGGACAGACCATGGCCATCTTGCTCCACCTGGCCATGGTACCAGCGCTCACTCCTAGCGCCTGATCACTCTGCGTCTGGCTCTTCCTCTACACAGCCACCAGAGTTCACCTACCTGCTAATTGCCACCTACAGCACTCAGTGACACTCCTTCACAGCAGCCTGCAGGAGGAATATAATTTCCGGCCCTGTGAGTGGTGGCCATCTTGCTACACCCCGTTGCTCACCTTCCTGACCCCGCTACACTTGATCCAAGCCACTCCTGGAAGCCAGAGCACTCTAGATGGTCAGGACGAGTCCTCAAGCAGCGGATAGCCATTTTCATCTGTGGCACGAGTTAGAACCGCAGCCCTAGTCCTAGCTTCAGAGCCACATGTAGTGGCCATCTTGCTCCACCCTGCTGCAGTGTCCACAATCAGTCCTGATCTCCTTGCCCCCTCTGCACCTGGCTGACTCCCTGCACTGCCACTGGAGTTATCCAACCTGTCAAACTGCCACCTGCAGCTTTCATAGAAGCATTCCTCTGCTTCTACAACTGCGTGACAGACAACTCATAGCACTAGCTCTGGCTCCCTTGGCTTTTAGATTACCACCCGACAAGGAGCATGGTTAACTATAACTACTGGGATGTGTGGAAGCAGTTTGCCTGAATTCCGTCTGTCCCACTCCTATCCTAGCCTGATTCTGCTGACCCGATCGCCCCTGTGGGAACCCACCAGCCTTCTTACCCTCCTGAGACCCCCGGGAACACCTGAGGATGGTGAAATATGGCCCAGCGCTGGAGGAGATTGCTGAATTCCCGCCACTGCTCTTTCCATGTGAGCCGCAACAAAATGGCACCAGCCAGCCTCATGGAAGGGATCACAGCAAACCCTCCACTTCATGCATGGCAGCACAACACAAATTAGGGATGGGTGAGTCGCAAAACCCCCTGCTTCTAGCCCTGATGACCCCCTACTGCTCTCACAGCCTGACGACACAGCACCTCTCTCCCCCAGTGCTGACCATGCTGACACAGGCCCTGTAGAACCCACGCTGACATAGATCATGGAGGCTATTCAGCACAGCCATGCTTTCCTCACCATCTGTTCTTCCTGAAACAAGATGTGCATAATCTCCGCCATAGAGTGACCAATGCAGAACAACACATAGGAGATTTGGAGGATGATACCCGTCCTTTGCAGGCCTCTATTAGAGAATTACGCCAAACCCAGGAATATACCACTGATAAGTTAACAGATATGGAGGACCATTTGAGGCATAATAATTAGCATTTTATTGGCTTTGCAGAGGGTTTTGGAAGGCACGGCCCCTGAGGCTTTCAAGGAGCAGTGGTTAACATCTACTTTTGGCGCCTCCACCTTCTCTCCACTATTTGCCATAGAATAGAGTTTTCCTGTGCCCTTAACCTATTCGGGCACCCCCATGTGCTATGCTCATCAAACTGCTGCACTTCAGGGACAGGGAAGTGGTTCTCAGGGCCGCCCGCACAAAGGGCCCCATATCCTTCAATGGCAACGGGATCACTATCTTTCTTAATTTCTCAGTGGCTACGCAGACACAAAGGGCTACTTTTCTGCCCATTAAAAGGAGACTACAAGATCTCCAACTACCCTATGGTATGATATACCTTGCATGACTGAGGGTTATCCATAAAGGAAAGGCCTGCTTCTTCACAGATCCGAAAGAAGTGGCCACTGGGTGGATTTATTGGGTCCTCCTCATTAATGTCACCAGCAATGAAGATCTCCTCCTCACTCTATCGCCACCCACCACGGTTTGTTGGTTACGGGACTACACCATTTCCCCCATGTTTTACAGTTTTGTTTCTGGGATCAAACCCCCCAAGTGTTGGGGATTGGGGGCAGGGAAGGTTAGGGCTGTTCTACCTATTTCCCTTGTTTTTGGACATGCTCCTCCCTTTTCTATTTCTATTTTTTGTGTTTTTTTCCCCCATGGTTTTGATTGATCAGGATCAGCAGGATAAAACATCATGGTATCCAGTCTACAGTTGTAAGAGAAATACTATACCTTCTTATCTATGTATTGTCATCAGCGACTCATGCTAGGTTGGGGTTGCAGGTTTATAAAACCTGGTTAACTTCACTACAACACTGCATAGTTATGTCTAAACTATGTATAATTTCATGGAATGTTAGGGGGCTTAACTCCAAAGTTAAACTTTCACTGATGTTTGAGTACCTGGCACGACACAATCTGCAGGTGATCCTTCTCCAGGAAACTCATCTACTTGGCTCCAGAGTAATGACGCTAAAGAGGGCGAAACTAGCCTACCCCCTACACTCCACATACTCCCGGGCACATCTATTCTCATACCTAAATCAGCTCCTGTTACTATTAAGCATATTACGCTAGATCCCGGAGGCTGCTATGTAATTGTGGTGTTAGAACCCCTTGATAAACCATACACAGTGACTAGCCTGTATGCCCCACCACCCTTTACCAAACAATTCTTTGATTGTGTACTCACTTCCATCCTGAAAATTGCAGAAAGCCCTTTATTGATAGCCGGAGATTATAATATAGTCCTTGACAAGTCTCTTGACAGATATCAATGCTCTACTGTATCCCCCACTCCTTTAGGCACTTATCTGACCCAATATGACCTAGTAGAGGCCTGGAGATGGAAACATGCAGATGGGAGGGAATATTCCTGTCTATCTGACTCTCATGGTACACTATCACGTATTGATCTATGTTTGCTGTCCTCTGATTTACTCAGCATGATGAGTGATGTCAGATACCTTCCTAGGGTGGTATCTGATCATTCTCCTCTGTTGGTGGACCTAGCTTTGGGAGTGATGCCCTCCTTTCATGTGTGGCTGCTGGGCCCGCTATGCATCCATCTCTGTGGTCTGGGATGCCTTCAACGCTACCATGAGTGGCTTGTCTCATTCCAGACAGGTGGATGCGGAGGGGGAGCTTCGAGTGGCGGAGGCGGCTTATCTCCGCATCCCCTATGCCCAAAAAACACGCTGCCTGGCGACACAAGGCCAGGGAATTAGACATGGTATTACTCGAACTAACCCAGAAAAAACTGTTATATCAAAATCAGTGACTCTTCGAATTTGCCTGCTATCCTACCTGTCTACTAACAGACGAAGGAGGTAGTAGAGGCTTTTATTACATTCTACTCCACTCTATATTGAACTAGGGCCCATTATACTATTGTGGAATTAGACGACTATTTGCAGGATATTTCACTTTCAAAGCTACTAGATTCTCAGGTCTCATTTCTAGATGCCCCCTAACGACCAAAGAAATAGGAGAAGCCACCCAGTCGTTTGCTATAAATAAGATGCCAGGGTTGGACAGATTCCCTATAGAATGGTGTTCACAATATAGAAAGTTACTGATTCCACATCTCTCTATACAACTGAAGACAGGATAGCTACCATTCTCTTCGTCTGAGGCACTAATTGTCCTTATCCCCAAACTTCACAAGAACCATTCTCTGTGAATCGGATATAGAAATTTTAGAAATTTTAGCTAAAGTACTTGCCCAGAGATTAAATATGGTCATTACTACTGTCATTGGAGCAGATCAGACAAGATTTATCCCTGAAAGATCTACTTCAATTAATTAGCGGCGACTCTTTACCAACGTGCCCGCCACTCATGACACAATGGGCTCCAGGGCTGTTTTAGCCATGGATGCTTATAAGGCCTTTGACTCGGTTGAATCGAATAGGTATCTAATGGAAGTTTTGGAAAAATCCGGATTTGGAAACACCTTTATTAAATGGGTTCAGTTACTATATTACAAACCTACAGCTAAATTGAGAGTAAACACAACTATCTCTGACCCCTTCATGATATGCAGGCGACAGAGCCACTGGCAGCGCTGATCAGGTCTAGTGGGGAGGTCATGGGATTGATGACTGGGGGCCTGTCAGAAAAGGTATCCTTATACACGGACATGTTGATATATTTGGCGGACCCCCAGTCGTCACTCCCTACTCTACTGAATATTAACCTCGAGCAAAAACTTGAGATTGTCCATGGCAACCAAAAAGTGTCCCTTTAAATCAAAATTGGTTTTAGATTAATCCTATAGAACAGTTTTTTCTCAGCTCCAGTCCTCAAGGTGCCCCAACAGGTCATGTTTTCAGGATTTCTCTCAGATGAAACTGTTGTGGTAATTACTAAGGCAGTGAAACTGATCAAATCGCCTGTGCAAGATAATGGTGAGCCTGAAAACATGACCTGTTTGGGCGCCTTGAAGACTGGAGTTGAGAAACACTGCCATAGAACATATGTGGAGGGAGCTGAAGGTTCAAGTTACCAAACGTCAGCCTCAAAACCTTAATGACTAAAGCATCATACACACTATTAGATTTACTGCAGATTTTTGTCTTCAGATTTACCAAAACCATCTTAATAACCTTAAGAGTTGAAATTTGCAAGCAATCAGGCTGGCCCTTGCACTACATGGTCTTGGTAAATCTTGGTAAATCTGAAGACAAAAATCTAATAGTTTGTATGGGGTCTTAGCCCTTGTACACACGGTCGGAGATTCCGACGGAATGTGTCCGATCGGACCGTTTTCTCGGATATTCCGACTGTGTGTGGTCTACATGGGACTGTTTCCGTCGGAATATCCGACAGACCAAGTTTTCCAACATGTCGGTAAAATTTTCTGACAAAATGCTCCGATCGGACATACTCCGATCATGTGTAGAGAATTCCGATCGGACAAAGTGCCACGCATGCTCAGATCAAATTCATACACCAAAGCTATTGGCTACTAGCGTGAACGTAGTCCCGTCATAATGAAATAACGTCATCACGTCGGATTTTCCGACAACTTTGTCCGACCGTGTGTATACAACAGTTTCGGACAAAATCCGACGGATTTGGTTGTCGGAATCTCCGACCGTGTGTACAAAGGCTTAGAGGGGATCTGCAAAGAGGAATAGGGCAAAATCCCTCCTGAGATGTGTGCAAGCCACGTGGCCAACTACAAGAAACATTCGACCTCTATGATTGCCAACAAGGAATTTGCCACCAAGTACTAAGTCATGTTTTGAGAAGGGGTCGAAAACTCATTTGCAAATCAATTTATAACTTTTTTGAAATGCATTTTCCTGGATATTTTTGTCATTGTTGGTTATTCTGTCTCTCACTTTTAAAATAAACCACCCATTAAAATTATAGACTGATTAGTTCTACATTCAATTAAAAATATTACATCAAAATTATTTACAAAAAAAATTGGAAATCATAAGCTGTCAGTCAGTCTAGAAAAAAAACTGGAGCTCTTAATTGGAGTTTACCTCCTGGTTGTAAATGGATTATATTCATATACAGTACATTGCCTTTTATGTATACCTTCCCTTTTTATGTAGACGATCACCTTATCTGAATGTCCTGTGTTGTAACCCTCCCAGCTTTGTAGCAATTTGAGTATCCCTTGTACCATGAAGTGGATTTCCTGAGGATGAAGATGGGGAGTGACCTAGTAGTGGCCCGCAAACTGTGGTGAGGGGACTAGTCAGCTGATATATGTTCTCAACATCCAAGAAAAACACCTGTCTGTCCTTCCTCTTAACCTTTGCCAAGAAAATCACAGCTGAGATTCCCGAGACATCGGCCAGACAAGTCCAAGCCTCCGTTCTGCTTGCACACATCAGGTAAACTCAGTCCACAGCAGCCTGCCCACTTCCTCGGTCAAACGAAAGAGTCGCAAAAGTGGCACGTGGGTGTGCTAGAATCATACCGTTTACTATACGAGTTGCTTGACTTCATTAGCTTAAGTTATTATGGTCCAGAATTCAACTGCTTTGTAAATACAAGGATTCGTTGAGGTTTTAACCACTTGCTTACTTGGCACTTAAACCCGCCTCCTGCCCAGACCAATTTTCAGCTTTCAGCGCTAACGCACCTTGAATGACAATTGCGCGGTCATACAACACTGTACCCAAACTAAATTTTTATCATTTTTTTCACACAAATAGAGCTTTCTTTTGATGGTATTTAATCACAGCTGGGGTTTTTATTTTTTGCTAAACAAACAAAAAAAGATGTTAACTTTAGAAAAAAATAAAAAATCATGTTTCACAGTTTGTTATAAAATTTTACAAACAGGTGATTTTTCTCCTTCATTGATATGTACTGATGAGGCAGCACTGGTGGGCACTGATAGGCTGTGAATGTTCAGTATTTCACTTTGCACGTATAGCAGATATATAGTTAATACTTTCTTGAGATTTTGCTACTACCGCTGGCATATGACCTGGTCTCTCACCCTCCTCAAAACCTTCTCAGCTGGAGAGAAAGCAAGCCTGATCAGCCTTATCCAAGGCTGTTTGTTTATATAACATTTGCATATCTCTCCAGGCACATCGGTTATAGGGGGTTGGATTCTGTATGAACTGGGCTTCCCTTTGCTGCACCTCCCCTGCTAATGCCGCCATTCTAAATCAGATTTTTTAGGAATGCTTATTGCCTTCAAAAAGACCCATCTAAAAAAGCTTTCCTGGTGTCCCATAGCACCTGATGTGACGCCAATTTCTCATTAGTGTAGAAGAATTCACTTATAGCCCTGCTCGTTGAGTCTCCCTGAGAAAGTTATTTTAGCCAAAAACTAGGAACACGCCAGCTAGGTTTTTCCTAGGTTTTATTTTTTCTAATGTAACTAAGATGGGAGAATGGTCTGATAAACCCCTGGTCAAATATTGTATATCTGATACCCATTGAAGAATAGACTCCACACCTAACGTCAAGTCTATCCTAGATAGGGTCTGGTAAGTACTAGAGCAACATGAGTAGGCATAAGATGATGGGTTTTTAAGACGTCATATGTCCTGTAAACCTATTTCTCTACAATACCTATAAAACGGGGTATCCCCTTCAAGACCCGCTGGCTGTCTGTCTCTACCAGGGTTACATATACTATTAAAATCCCCCAAAATCAACAACAGTAGCCCTGAATTATCTATCAAAAATAAACCTATCTGACGAATTACCTCACAGTTATAGGGAGGGGGGATATATACAGACCTCAATATAATTTGTGTAGAAAATATTTTACAGACTAATAAAATAAATCTACCCTGTGGATCCACCATTGTGTGCCTGCAGGAAAATTGGAATTTAGATGAAATTAATATACTTGTACCTCTAGCATACGTAGAGTATACAGCATGATACTGAGTAGGGTACATTTTATTCTGTAACAAGGTAACCGTGTCCTGAGATAAATGTGTTTCCTGCAGGCATACTATCGATGGTGAATGTTGACTCAAAGTATTAACCATAGACTGTTTCTTAATACGATTCTTAATTCCTCTAATATTCCATGATAATACTTATATTTTAGTCGCCATCTTTCAGTTTATACAAATATAAACTATTATTAGTACTATGCCTATATACCCATATATCCCACCATTATCCATCCCCACCTAAATAGTATAGTACACAGATGCAGAAGGGGATCCCAAGCATTTATCCAAACCTATATCCAGGGGAGGAGATAAGACCATAAATACAAAAAGAAAAACTGTTTGGAGGTAGAGCAGGCAGGGGAAGAAGGAAAGCAAACAACAAACACCCCCCCCCCCCCCAAAAAAGGGGAAAAACAAAAAAAAACAAAAAAGAAAACAATCAGCACAAGCCGCAAGGCTCCACTGCCTGTTTCCCTTAGTGAGGATGGAAGCACTGGGACCCGAGAGCCGAGGGACATGTCAGCCTCGGTGGCCGACATCACAGGCTCCCTGGAAAGGTAAGTCTCCTTATTAAAAGTCAGCAGCTACTTTTTTTTCAGCTGCTGACTTTTAAAAAAAAATTTTTAAGGCTGAAACACCGCTTTAAATCCACAAGGGCTTTTTTTTAGCACTACTATCCTTTTATATTGGCTTTTAAAATTTAGAATTTGGATCAAAGGTTTAGCACAGAAAAACACTTTTTAGTGGATTTTATATACAACTGTATAGATAAGACCAAAATGAGGGACAAATGAGGAGGAAAGAGGGACATTGCTCCAAATCAGGGACAGTCCCTTGAAATCAGGGACAGTTGGGTGCTATGGATCTCCGTCATGTTACTAGGCAGAACAGGGAAATGCCTTGTTTATATAGGCAACTCCCCATCCTGCCGATCCGTGACGAGATTGTGGGCCCTAAGCGGACATTGAGTCCGTGGGTCCCCCGGGCATGCTTCATGGGGTATGCGGCGCGCACGCCCCCCAATGTCGCGATTTGAAGGGGACGTACCTGTACGTCCATTTGCCCAGCTGTGCCATTGTGCCGACGTATATCGCTGTGCGCTGGTCGGCAAGGGGTTAAATTACTGAATTAAGCTACAGTCTAACCAAGTCCTGTTAGCCCACATAGCTAATGTGTTACTTTTCACGTCCTAATTCTGCTCAGACTTTTGTTACCTGTGTAATACACTGCTCAAGGCTCACCTTAAAAACCAAACCAACACAATAAATCTCTTTACACTCCTGTAACTGGATACTGTTAAGATTTCCTGACACAAAAAAAAAAACCTAACAGCTACTTATTCCTGTCACAAAACATGAAGCCAACTGCAGTCATTGGCACAGCTACCGAACACAGGACTCTAGTTACTGCTGTTGGCTGCTGACATACGCGCATGCAGATGTTTTCTCGTAATAGTGTCTGACGCTGGATTACAACCTGCTCCAAGGCCGTTTATAAACCTACTTTACAGCTTTGGTATATATTTATTTTATATTGCAGTAGCGGCGGCGCTCAGCTCTTAACACTTTCTCAGCAGAGCTCCATATCTAAAGGGAATCAGTAGCAAAAAAATGACTTGGTTACAAAGATACCTGCTCAATTAACAGAAGATTAAAATATATTCTTAAACGGACAGTGATGGAATTTTATAGTGGAACTACAGTGCCTTGGAAAAGTATTCATAGCCCTTGAAATCTCCACATTTTTCATATTAAAACCAAAAACGTAAATGTATTTTATTGGGATTATATATATACAGTATATATATATATATATATATATATATATATATATAGAGAGAGAGAGAGAGACCATCACAAAATGGCATATAATTGTGAAGTGGAAGGAAAATGATAAATGGTTTTTAAAATATTTTACTGATACATCCCTGAAAATTTGTATGCAGCCCCCTTTATACTGATACCCCTAACAAAAATCTAGTGGAACCCATTGCCTTCAGAAGTCACCAAATTAGTAAATAGAGTCCACCTGTGTGTGTGTAATTAATTCCCAGTATAAATACAGCTGTTCTGTGAAGCCCTCCAAGGTTTGTTCGAGAACCTTAATGAACAAGCACCATCTTGAAGGCCAAGGAACACATCAGACAGGTCAGGGATAAAGTTGTGGAGAAATTTAAAGCAGGGTTGGGTTAGTAAAAAATGTACCCAAGCTTTGAACATCTCATGGAGCTATGTTCAATACATCATTCGAAAATAGAAAGAGCATGGCACAACGGCAAACCTACCAAGACATGGCCGTCCACCTAAACAGACAGGTCGGGCCAGGAGAGCATTCATCAGAGAAGGAGCCAAGAGGCCCATGGTAACTCTGGATGAGCTGCAGAGATCCACAGCTCAGGTGGGGGAATCTGTCCACAGGACAACTATTAGTTGTACACTCTACAAATCTGGGCTGTATGGAAGAGTGAAAAGAAGAAAGCCATTGTTGAAAGAAAGCCATAAGAAGTCCCATTTGCATTTAGCAAGAAGCCGTGTGGGAGACACAACAAACATGTGGAAGAAGGTTCTCTGGTCAAATGAGACCAAAATTTAACTTTTTGGCCTAAAAGCAAAACGGTATGTGTGGCGGAAAACTAACACCGCACATCACCCTGAACACACCATCCCCACAGTGAAACATGGTGGTGACAGCATCATGTTATGGGGTGCTTTTCTTAAGCAGAGACAGGGAAGCTGGTCAGAGTTAATGGGAAGATGGAACCAAATACAGGGCAATCTTAGAAGAACACCTGTTAGAGTCTGCAAAAGACTTGAGCCTGGGGTGGAGGTTCACCTTCCAGCAGAACAGCGACCCCTAAACATACAGCCGGAGCTACAATGGAATGGTTTAGATCAAAGCATATTCATGTGTTAGAATGGCCCAGTCAAAGTCCAGAACTAAATACAATCAAGAATCTGTGGCAAATCTTGAAAATTGCTGTTCACAGACCCTCTCCATCCAATCTGACAGAGCTTGAGCTATTTTGCAAAGAAGAATGGGCAAAAATGTCACTCTCTAGATGTGCAAAGCTGGTAGAGACATCCCCAAAAGACTTGCAGCTGTAATTGCAGTAAAAGGTGGTTCTACAAAGTATTGACAAAAAATACAACAAAAATAGTCTTTGCACCAGAAATGTCCAATCCAAAGTGATAACACAGTAACCAAGGAATCCATGAGAATGCTTAATGTGAAAAAGTATTGACTCAGGGGGGCTGAATATAAATGCACACCACACTTTTCAGATATTTATTTATAAAAAATGTTGCAAATGCAAACCATTTATAATTTTCCTTCCACTTCTCAATGATGTACCACCTTGCGTTGGTCTATCAAATAAAATCCCAATAAAATACATTTATGTTTTTGGTTGTAACATGACAAAATGTG
The DNA here is from genome assembly GCF_037356315.1 of Lithobates pipiens. Taxonomy (NCBI): domain Eukaryota; kingdom Metazoa; phylum Chordata; class Amphibia; order Anura; family Ranidae; genus Lithobates; species Lithobates pipiens. The sequence goes on from NW_027507789.1 coordinate 40,238,531, forward strand.
GGAAATTTCAAGGTATTGTAAAAGGAAAAAAAAAAGTAACGGGATGCTGGGATGATGTTCAGTGGCCAGTCCAGTGGCCTGCTTGAGAACTGGATCAGAAGACTCCAATCCAAAAGAAGTGGCAAAGAAGTTAGCAGCGGCAGTGGAGGAAAGAGTGGTGATTTTTTAGATTTGGTAATCTGGCCAGTAACATAATTCCTGTGTTAGGGTTGCTATATACATTCTTCCATTCTGTATACAGAATTTCCAACCTGTTGAAAATCCGTTTGATGGACTAGTAGATTTAGGTGGACTTTACATTGTGGGCTAAACAATTAAAGGTTGAATCTAAATTTATATACTGAAATTGGCCACTCAGCTTTCACAGGACACCATGAGCTTCTCCCAGCATTGATTAGAAGCTGCAGCAAAATCAGGTTCAGCCTCAGTCCATGGCTGGAGGAGGTCTAGCATCATCTAGCCCAGGGATCTCCAAACTACGGCCCTCCAGCTGTTGTGGTACTACATGTCCCATGAGGCTTTGCAAAACTCTGACATTCAGAAACATGACTAGGCATGATGGGAATTGTAGTTCCTAAACAACTGGAGGGCCATAGTTTGGAGACCCCTGATCTAGCCTATTCCTTACCAGCCTGACTTTCCCTTAAGGGACGTACACACGGGCTGAATATCGGGCAGCATCCACCGCTTCAATAGAAACTGGCATACATTCAGCCTCTATGTACAGCAACCATTCCGACAGACTTGAATGGCAAGCGCAAAATGCAGAAAATACCCAGGCATCAGTGGGAATAAAACAGATTACATAATGCCTGTGATCAGTAAGAGGAGGAATATTTCCCCATCATTGGAATTAGTGGGAGGAATAGTGCTCCATCATTGGTGTCAGTGTGAGGTCTGGTGCAAAGTCGTTTATATCAGTAAGAAGGATTATGCTCTATTGTTGGTGTCAGTGAAAGGAATAATGCCCTACTGTCAGTAGGAGGAACAGTGCTCCACTGTTGGTGTCAATTGACAGAATGGTGCCTCATCTTTGGTGTCACTGGGAGTAATAGTGTCTCATATCAGTAGGAGGAAAGTAGATATTTGCCAGCACACCATGGATCGACACAAAATAGAGTCGAAACAGATAGTTTATTGCATGATTACATTGCATGAGAGTGCAATATTTCGGAGTCATGCAGGACCCCTTCGTCAGGCATGTGATGATGAAGGGGTCCTGCGTGATTCCGAAACGTTGCACTCTCCTTGTGTTGTGATCATGCAATAAACTATCTGTTTGGACTCTACTTTGTGTTGATGCATGGTGTGCTGGCAAATATCTACTTTGTGACTTGAACCAGTATCGAGCTGGTTGTTGCTGCAGCACCCAAACATTGAGAGCTTATCCGGGAAAGTATGCGATGGGAATATGAAGTAATATCAGTAGGAGGAACACTGCCCCAAGGGCCAGATAAAGACATGCAAAGGGCTGCAGTCTTTAAACCACATAGAGCAGTCTGCATGCAGATATTACCTACTAGACATGTGCATTCGTTTTCGTCCGAATGCATTTTCGTCAGAATTTCAGCTATTTTCGTTTTCGTTTTGACAAACGAAAACGAAAGCACAAAATCCGAAAAACGAAAGATCCGACATAAATAAATGCTTTATTTTCGTTTTCATTGTTACAACAGTTCGATATAGAATAGGAGATTCGACGTGACTCTGACAATAACAATCTGTCTATAGAACCTGTGGTCGAATGTGCCTAACCTTACCTCTATTAGTCCAAGATTATATAGAGAAAATATTCGACAGAGAAAAAAGATTTGACAGAGAGAAAAGATTCTGCAAGTTACTGTCCTAAAAAGTGTTTGGGGACCCGGGTCCTGCCCCAGGGGACATTTTAAAAACGGCCGTTTTTTCGGGAGCAGTGATTTTAATAATGATTAAAGTGAAACAATAAAAGTGTAATATTCCTTTAAATTTCGTAGGGGGGGGGGGTGTCTATAGTATGCCTGTGAATGGGGCGCATGTTTCTGGTGCTAAGAACTGTCCCTGCACAAAGTGTCATTTATGCAGGAAAAAAAGTCCTTTAAAATCACTCGCAGCTATTATGAATTGTCGGCTCCCGTAATACAGAGAACACTCATTGAAAGTCATTGATAAAAAAAATAAAAATAAATAAATAAAAAAGCGTGGGGATCCCCCAAATTCAATTACCAGGCCCTTCAGGTCTGGTATGGATATTAAGGGGAACCCTGCCTCAAATTTAAGAAAAAATTTGACGTGGGGTTCCCCCTAAATATTCATAACCAGACCCTTCAGGTCTGGTATGGATATTAAGGGGAACCCCGTGTCAAATTTAAAAAAAAATTGACGTGGGGGTCCCCCTAAAAATCCATACCAGACCCTTTATCCGAGCCACTGGGCAGGAAAAAGAGGGGGGGGACGAGAGAGCGGCCCCCCCTCCCTCCTGAACCGTACCAGGCCACATGCCCTCAACATTGGGAGGATGCTTTGGGGGTCTGTGACCCCTCAAAGCACCTTGTCCCCATGTTGATGAGGACAAGGGCCTCATCCCCACAACCGTGGCCGGTGGTTGTGGAGGTCTGCGGGCGGGGGGCTTATCAGAATCTGGAAGCCCCCTTTAACAAGGAGACCCCCAGATCCCGGCCCCCCCCGTTTGAAATAGTAAGGGGGTACAAAAGTACCCCTACCATTTCACAAAGAAAGTGTAAAAAATAGTTAAATAAGACAAACACACTTTTGAAAAATTCCTTTATTAAAAATAAAAAAAAGATTCCAGCGGCGGTAATCCACTCTTGCTATCCAGCGATGGACGGTCATCTCTCCAGCGCAGCGAATACATCCTTCTTCTGTCTCCGCGGAGGAGACACTGCAAGGATTCCGGCGGCCTGACGTTTCTTATATACGGAGGGCGGGGCCACCCGTCACCTGACCCCACCCCCCTCTGACGCAAGAGGAAACCCAGGGTTCCCTGTGACGTATGGGTGACCCCGCACCCCTCTGATGTAACACAGGCAGGTTTCTGTTACATCAGAGGGGGGCGGGGTCACCCATACGTCACAAGGAACCCCGGGTTTCCACTTGCGTCAGAGGGGGGTGGGGTCAGGTGACGGGTGGCCCCGCCCTCCGTATATAAGAAACGTCAGGCTGCCGGAATCCTTGCAGTGTCTCCTCTGCGGAGACAGAAGAAGGATGGATTCGCTGCGCTGGATGAGATGAGCCATCGCTGGAGAGATGACCGTCCGTCGCTGGATAGCAAGAGTGGATTACCACCGCTGGAATCTTTTTTTTATTTTTTTTATTTTTAATAAAGATATTTTTCAAAAGTGTGTTTGTCTTTTTTAACTATTTTTTACACTTTCTTTGTGAAATGGTAGGAGTATTTTTGTACCCCCTTACCATTTCAAACAGGGGGGGGGCCGGGATCTGGGGGTCCCCTTGTTAAAGGGGGCTTCCAGATTCTGATAAGCCCCCCGCCCGCAGACCTCCACAACCACCGGCCACGGTTGTGGGGATGAGGCCCTTGTCCTCATCAACATGGGGACAAGGTGCTTTGAGGGGTCACAGACCCCCAAAGCATCCTCCCAATGTTGAGGGCATGTGGCCTGGTACGGTTCAGGAGGGAGGGGGGGGCGCTCTCTCGTCCCCCCCTCTTTTCCTGCGGCCTGCCAGGTTGCGTGCTCGGATAAATGGTCTGGTATGGATTTTTAGGGGGACCCCCACGTAAAAAATTTTTTTAATTTGACGCGGGGTTCCCCTTAATATCCATACCAGACCTGAAGGGCCTGGTAATTGAATTTGGGGGACTTTCAATGACTTTCAATGAGTGTTCTCTGTATTACGGGAGCCGACAACTCATAATAGCTGCGAGTGATTTTAAAGGACTTTTTTTCCTGCATAAATGACACTTTGTGCAGGGACAGTTCTTAGCACCAGAAACATGTGCCCCTTCACAGGCATACTATAGACACCCCCCCCCCCTACGAAATTTAAAGGAATATTACACTTTTATTGTTTCACTTTAATCATTATTAAAATCACTGCTCCTGAAAAAATGGCCGTTTTTAAAACTTTTTTTTGCATTGATACATGTCCCCTGGGGCAGGACCCGGGTCCCCAAACACTTTTTAGGACAGTAACTTGCAAATTAGTCTTTAAAATGAGCACTTTAGATTTTGAATGTTGGAGTCCCATAGACTTTAACAGGGGTTCTAAAGTATGCTATATACTAGCTCCGTCTAATCTTCTTTATACATTCGACAGACACCATAAGCATTCAAAGACAGATTCGACCGTAATTCATGTGGATTTTCGGACGAATGCAATTTTTGAACGAAAAACGAAATAAATAAAAACGAATTTCGGGAGTAACTAAATAAATTAAGTTTTCAGACGAAAACGAAATTCCGAAACGAAATATTTTACTCTGCACATGTCTATTACCTACCTAGGAATGCTCACTCTTTCAGACTGACACCTACCCAACATTTTGAGACCTGCATAACTTCTCCCAAGAGCGAGCTGACTTTTTTCATCAATGAAAAGGCCTCTTGAGAGGAGTACTGAGGCACGGTGCTGTGAAGGTTTCAGTAAATAAAGAATGGTTGATGGCTAAGTAGCTTTCAAAGCAGTAGTAGAGGTGAATCGTCTTTAGTGCAAAACAGTTTCAAACAAGAGAAGCTTGCCAATGCCATATGCATAGCACTTTTTTTCTGTCAGTAAATTTTGTAACTAAGTAATATTTTGCCTTCACTGATATGCACTGATGAGACGGCACTGATGGGCACTGATAGGCTGAACTGGTGGGCATTAATGAGGCGGCACTTATGCGCACCGATGAGGCGGCACTTAGGGGCACTGATGAGGTGGCACTGATGAGGAGGCACTAATATGCCGCACTTATGAGCACTGATAGGTGGCATTGATATGTGGCACTGATGAGCACTGATAGGCAGCACTGATGGGCACTGTTAGGCGGCAGTGGTGGGCACTGATAGGCAGCACTGGTGGGCATGGATAGGTGGTACAGATGGGCACTGATGGGCATTGATGGGTGGCACTGATGGGCGGCACTGATGGGCATTGATGGACAGCAGTGATGGGCACTGACAGTCAGCACTGATAGGCGGCACTGATTGCCAGCACTGACTTGCATGGCTAATGGGCACTGATTTGTGAAACTTGTGGGCAGCGGTGGGCACTGATTGCTGCCACTGGTGGGCACTGTATGCTGGCATTGGTGGGCATTGTATTGTTACACTTTATTTCTTTATTGTAATCAGGGCACTGATGATCAGTGCCCTGATTACATCCCTAGATGCCCCCTGCGAGGAGATGCCGCTGATCGGCTCTCCTCTCCTCACACTCTGTCAGTGTGAGGCAAGGAAAGCCGATTACCGTCATCTCCATGTTTACATGTGACAGGCTTTGGACACAGCCGATCACATGGTTAAAGAGCAATGGATGCGACTCCTTACACAGATCGGGTCGCGCCGTGTCCTAGCAACATGGCATGCCTGCAATCGGCAGGCACGCGAGAGCCGCCGTTCTGGGCCGCCATTATATGATGTCGGCCCAGAACAAGAGCTCCACCGCCCTGCCGTCATTTGACAGTGGACGGGCGGCAAGCATTTTTATAATGCACACAAATCTTAACCATATACTCTGCCTCGCTATGCATCCAGTATTTGAAAACCTTAAAGTAGAACTTTAACCACTTGCTTACTGGGCACTTAAACTCCCCTCCTGCCCAGACCAATTTTCAGCTTTCAGCGCTGATGCATTTTGAATGACAATTGCGCGGCCATACAACACTGTACCCAAATTAAATTTTTATCATTTTTTTTCCCACAAATAGAGCTTTCTTTTGGTGGTATTTAATTATAGCTGGGAGTTTTATTTTTTGCTAAACAAACAAAAAAAGATGCAAAAAAAAAAAAATCATGTTTAATAGTTTGTTATAAAATTTTGCAAACAGATCATTTTTCTCCTTCATTGAAATGCGCTGATGAGGCGGCACTGGTGGGCACTGATAGGCGGCACTGGTGGGCACTGATAGGCGGCACTGGTGGGCACTGATAGGCACAGTTAAGGCGACACTAATAGGCACAGATAAGGTGGCACCGATAGGCACAGATAAGGCAGTACTGATGGGCACAGATAAGGCGGCACTGGTGGGCAAAGATGGGCACAGATAAGATGGCACTGATGGATGGCACAGATGGGTGGCACGGATGGGTGGCAGTAAGGGGCACTGATAGGTACCACTGATAGATGGGACTGATGGGCACTGATACAATGCCTTGCGAAAGTATTCGGCCCCCTTGAACTTTTCAACCTTTTGCCACATTTCAGGCTTCAAACATAAAGATATAAAATTTTTATTTTTTGTGAAGAATCACCAACAAGTGGGACACAATTGTGAAGTGGAACGAAATCTATTGGATAATTTAAACTTTTTTAGCAAATAAAAAACTGAAAAGTGGTGCGTGCAAAATTATTCGGCCCCTTTACTTTCAGTGCAGCAAACTCACTCCAGAAGTTCAGCGAGGATCTCTGAATGATCCAATGTTGTCCTAAATGACTGATGGTGATAAATAGAATCCACCTGTGTGTAATCAAGTCTCTGTATAAATGCACCTGCTCTGTGATAGTCTCCGGGTTCTGTTGAAAGCGCAGAGAGCATCATGAAGACCAAGGAATAGTATCAGACCACTGCAAATCTACCAAGACCTGGCCGTTCCTCTAAACTTTCAGCTCAGACAAGGAGAAGACTGATCAGAGATGCAGCCAAGAGGCTCATGATCACTCTGGATGAACTGCAGAGAACTACAGCTGAGGTGGGAGAGTCTGTCCATAGGACAACAATCAGTCGTACACTGCACAAATCTGGCCTTTACGGAAGAGTGGCAAGAAGAAAGCCATTTCTCAAAGATATCCATAAAAAGTCTCGTCTAAAGTTTGCCACAAGCCACCTGGGAGACACACCAAACATGTGGAAGAAGGTGCTCTGGTCAGATGAAACCAAAATCCAACTTTTTGCCCACAATGCAAAACGATATGTTTGGCGTAAAAGCAACACAGCTCATCACCCTCAACACACCATCCCCACTGTCAAACATGGTGGTGGCAGCATCATGGTTTGGGCCTGCTTTTCTTCAGCAGGGACAGGGAAGATGGTTAAAATTGAGGGGAAGATAGATGCAGCCAAATACAGGACCATTCTGGATGAAAACCTGTTGGAGTCTGCAAAAGACCTGAAACTGGGACGGAGAATTATCTTCCAACAAGACAATGATCCCAAACATACAGCAAAATCTACAAAGGAATGGTTCACAAATAAACGTATCCAGGTGTTAGAATGGCCAAGTCAAAGTCCAGACCTGAATCCAATCGAGAATGTGGAAAGAGCTAAAAACTGCTGTTCACAAACGCTCTCCATCCAACCTCACTGAGCTCGAGCTGTTTTGCAAGGAAGAATGGGCAAGAATTTTAGTCTCTCGATGTGCAAAACTGATAGAGACATACCCCAAGTGACTTGCAGCTGTAATCACAGCAAAAGGTGGCTCTACAAAGTATTAACACAAGGGGGCCGAATAATTTTGCACGCCCCACTTTTCATTTTTTTATTAGTTAAAAAAGTTTCAAAAATCCAATAGATTTCGTTCCACTTCACAATTGTGTCCCACTAGTTGGTGATTCTTCACAAAAAGTAAAAATGTTATATCTTTATGTTTGAAGCCTGAAATGTGGCAAAAGGTTGAAAAGTTCAAGGGGGCCGAATACTTTCGCAAGGCACTGTAGGTGGCACTGATAGGTGGCTCTGATAGGTGGCACTGCTGGGCACTGATGGGCGGCACTGATGGGCACTGGTAGATGACACTGATGGGCACGGATATGTGGCACTGAGGTGCAGCACTGTTGTTGAGGCAGATTGTGGGCACTGATAGGTGGCACTGTGGGCACTGATAGGTGGCACTGTGGGCACTGTGGGTACTGATGTATGGCACTGTGGGCACTGATGTATGGCACTGTGGGCACTGATGTATGGCACTATGGGCACTGATGGGTGGCACTGCTGGGTGGCACTTTTATTAATAACTGGCAGGGGGCAGGTGGGCACTGATAAGTTGGCCGTGATCGGGACTGATGTCCCGATCACGGCCGCCGGTGATCGGCTTTTTTTTTTCTCTCCTCGCACTGTCAGCGCGAGGAGGAAAAATAGCCGATTACCGGCTCTGATTTGTCACATGATCAGCTGTCATTGGCTGACAGCTGATCACGTGGTAAGGGGTCGGGATCGACCCCTTGCTCGGATCCGTGATCAGGCAAGTCTCATAGACTCGCCGATCACAGAGCGTGCCGTCGTCCCGACAAAGGAGGTCCGCGCTGTAGCCGTCATTAGGCTATAGCGCGGATCTCTAGTGGTTAAGCAACAATTCTTTTTCCATTTTGGATAGAGCAAGGGAGTGTTACAGCCCCTGTCAGATTTTTTTTTTTTTTCGCTATCTGTGTCCTATTGCAGAGATTTCATTTCACTTCCTGTCCCAAAGTCTTAGGAATAGAGAGGAAATCTCTGCAAACTAAGGGAATTCCTTGGGGACCCCCAAATCACCAGAACTAGTGTGCCTATTGGAAGATTTACACACTATTACTTTCATGGGGACAACCCAAAATATGGGATTTTCTTTTGCTTTCACTTTCAACGATAATGGTAAACAGGACAAATAGAGAGGGTGAATCTCCCTAATGGGGGCACAGACAGCAATACAAACTGATAGGTGTTCTAATCCTTTTCCACTCTATACAGAACTAAAAAAAAAGTTGTGTCTTTAGTTATACTTTAAGTACTGAAGCTTCAAGAGAGAGTTTCATGGCTTTCTCTATTAGCTTCACCCACTGCCATGAAGAGAATTCCGCACAAGCATACCATTAATGCACTTTTGCATGTTAATCCAAATCTAAATGTAAAGCATCTAATAAATCTGATGCAGACATAATCTGCACATAAAATCTAGTCTCGAGTTCTACATTAAAAGGTAGAATGTTGTCTGTGCATAGAATTCCCTTTAATTAGAGTTGAGTGTGAAAGGTTTTCCTATTGATCCATTAATCCACAATCCTGATACAATTCATCCGTCCTGATAAGTGGCCATTTCCACAGCATATGTTTCTCTAGCTTCAATTTTTGTAGTCCACATCGGAGGACCTCATTTGGCTCATCCATCATGGCTTTTTAACTTTGCTAATGTCCTTCATCTCTTCCGTGTCTCCCATCCAAAGTCCGGGTGATTGCAACATCTGGCCGCTCTCCCTCAATCAATACGTTCTGCGCAAAGTTTTCCCTTCCAGCCCTGCATAAATTATCCCCACAATATGCAAATGGAACGGCTAATGTTAATTGCAAGGTCCAAGTAGTAATTAATGTTTTTGCCATTGATAATTATCAATCATTCTGGGAGGAATCTTTAAAGAGGTGTCAAGCCATCTACAAAAGTGATTCTATGGATTCTATGGCTAGAGTGGCCCACTTTGGTTTTATATTCTAGACCCATTCATCACCAGTAATAGAAGTGTTGATTTAGAATATTGTAGAGACTAAATTATTAAAACCAAAATCCAACTTTTGTTATGTATGTGGTATGTTTTGGTAAAAGCAACCATAATGGGCAAAGTAACAGGTTGGCCTTTTTTGGAGGCAGCATCTTCAGCTTTCTTTTACTTTCCTTTTGCTCCCCAACATGAAAATTCTGCAGCAACTCAGAGGAATGCCCAGTACTTCCAGGTATAGGGAAGAACATGATAATCCACCTGCCTTCCCAAAATGTTTAGTGCTTAAAATGGACCTCAACTCAATAGACCTCTGCAACTCAAGGAAGATTTGCTTGCCTAAGCAGTACAGTAAAATGTTTACTTTCTACCTTGAATTACTCTCGAAAAACAGCAGAGCACTCTTTTGGAGCTTTTTTAGCTATATATCTGCAGTATGAGATCATCCAAGGCACTGCTGCCTCTAACTGCTAGTCTTGTGAGATTTAAAGTCATTACTATGCTTTGTCCTAAGGACCTGCGGTGTAAGAATCTCCCTGCTTCTGCAACATTCATTCTATGAATCTGTGCTTCATTCACCTCTCCTGCTGCTGCTTCTTCAATATTTTCCAGCAGCCATCAGAGGTGCAGATCTGACATAAGGAAACAAAGTCATATACCAAAATGGCAGCATCCACACAAAGACAGAGTATGGAACAAGAAATGATAGGTCAATAAAGGCTAAACAAACAGCTACAGGAATCCTACTAGCAATGCTTTTAACTACTTTTCCCTATGCTAGCTTTTTTTGGACACAGATCTTCCTTAAGCAGCCACCAACTTGAGCGCACTCACTTGGGCTCAGGGCTAACATAAAGGAGAAACGTAAACCCTAGGAGGGCTCAGTTGCTGGCAACTCATTTTTATATTGCTACTGCCAAACAATAATTGCCCATCCCCTACATAAGATGAGCCCTTTATCCTAAAACCATCTCTAGAAGAGGTTTGTGAGAGGATTCAATACATCTTTAAATAACGTTTGGGCCTTGTGCTCCTCCACCTTCCGTTTGAGGATGCCCCACAGATGCTAGATCTGGCGACATGCTTGGCCAGTCCATCACCTTTACCCTCAGCTTCTTTAGCAAGGCAGTGGTCATCCTGGAGGTGTGTTTGGAATCATTATCATGTTGGAATACTGCCCTGTGGTCCAGTCTCCGAAGTCAGAAAAAAAAAGTCAGAAAAAAAGTCAGAAAAAATAGTGGCCATTACTAACTACAGAAGGAAAAAAAGTCAGAAAAAAAGTCAGACAAAAAAGCCAGAAAAAAGTCAGGAAAAAAGTGGCCATTACTAACTACAGAAGGAAAAAAAACTCAGAAAAAAAGTGGCCATTACTAACTACAGAAGGAAAAAAAAATCAGAGAAAAAAAAGTGGCCATTACTAACTACAGAAGGAAAAAAAAGTCAGAAAAAAAGTGGCCATTACTAACGATACCACCTGCCTGGAGTTTGCACGTTCTCCCTGTGCCTGCGTGGGTTTCCTCCGGGTACTCTGGTTTCCTCCCATACTCCAAAGACATGCTGGTAGGTTTATTGGATCCTGTCTAAATTGTCCCTAGTATGTATGAATGTAAGTTAGGGACCTTAGATTGTAAGCTCCTTGAGGCTAGGGACTTATGTGAATGTACAATGTATATGTAAAGCGCTGCGTAAATTGACGGCGCTATATAAGTACCTGAAATAATAATAATAACTACAGAAGGAAAAAAGTCAGAAAAAAAGTCAGAGAAAAAAAGTGGCCATTGCTAACTACAGAAGAAAAAAAAGTCAGAAATAAGTTAGAAAAAAAGTCAGAAAAAAAAGAAAAAGTCAGAAAATAAAGTCAGAGGAAAAAAAGTCAGAAAAAAGTGGCCATTACTAACTACAGAAAAAAAGTCAGGAAAAAAGTCAGACAAAAAAGTCAGAGAAAAAAGTGGCCATTACTAACTACAGAAGGAAAAAAAATCAGAGAAAAAAAAGTGGCCATTACTAACTACAGAAGGAAAAAAAAGTCAGAAAAAAAGTGGCCATTACTAACGATACCACCTGCCTGGAGTTTGCACGTTCTCCCTGTGCCTGCGTGGGTTTCCTCCGGGTACTCTGGTTTCCTCCCATACTCCAAAGACATGCTGGTAGGTTTATTGGATCCTGTCTAAATTGTCCCTAGTATGTATGAATGTAAGTTAGGGACCTTAGATTGTAAGCTCCTTGAGGCTAGGGACTTATGTGAATGTACAATGTATATGTAAAGCGCTGCGTAAATTGACGGCGCTATATAAGTACCTGAAATAATAATAATAACTACAGAAGGAAAAAAGTCAGAAAAAAAGTCAGAGAAAAAAAGTGGCCATTGCTAACTACAGAAGAAAAAAAAGTCAGAAATAAGTTAGAAAAAAAGTCAGAAAAAAAAGAAAAAGTCAGAAAATAAAGTCAGAGGAAAAAAAGTCAGAAAAAAGTGGCCATTACTAACTACAGAAAAAAAGTCAGGAAAAAAGTCAGACAAAAAAGTCAGAGAAAAAAGTGGCCATTACTAACTACAGAAGGAAAAAAAAGTCAGACAAAGAGTCAGAAAAAAAGTCAGAAAAATAAGTCAGAGAAAAAAAGTGGCCATTACTAACTACAGAAGGAAAAAAAGTCAGAAAAAAGTCAGAAAAAAAGCCAGGAAAAAAAAGGCAGAAAGAAAAGTCAGAAAAAAAGGAAGGTGTTCATGTTCTGCTTTAGTATGTCACTGTCAGGGAAATAGGCGCAATCTCACGAGGTACGTTCGTGCTAACGCGCGTCAGCGCCTACGGAAGCGTAAGATAGTTTCAAGACGAACGGCCGATGCTACGTCTAACCAGGCGGGCATACGCGGTGATGATACGAATGCACGACGTACTCGACGTAGCCGTATGATCGCCTCGACGCGCTCACGACGTGACCTGGGCACCTCGCCTATTTAAACGTTCGCCTGACAGTGCTGCATCGCTGGATTATCGTCAGCTCCCCTGTGTACCTGTACCCGTGATTTCTGCTATCCGATCTCCTGTGTACCGACCCGGCTTGCTCGACCTGCTCCTGTTGATTCTCCTGGCTCTTACTCCTGGCTTGTACCCGACGTTCCTTGTCCGCTCCCTGCACCCGATCCCGGCTTGGCTTGACTACTCTTCTGGACTTCTGCTGCTCCGCTCTTGGACTTCCTAGCACGGTTGCTCTCAGAGACTTGTTTACCCGGCTCTTGTCCTCTGCTGCTGCTACCTGGCAACCTGTGCTACTGTGGGCACTGCATCCCTGTGTCATCTTCAGGGTTGTGCTGCACTCGGCCGCAAGGGGAGCCCTCTCAGCATCTCGGCCTCACTCCTGATCGTGACAGTCACAGTACATGTTGGCATTAATGGTTCCCTCAATGAACTGTAGCTCCTCAGTGCCGGCAGCACTCATGCAGCCCCAGACCATGACACTCCCATCACCATGCTTCACTCTAGGCAAGACACACTTGTCTTTGTGCTCCTCACCTGGTTGTCGCCCCACACGCTTGACACCCTCTGAACCAAATATGTTTATCTTGGTCTCATCAGACCACAGGCCATGGTTCCAGTAATCCATGTTCTTAGTTTGTCTTCAGCAAACTGTTTGTGGGCTTTCATGTGCATCATCTTTAGAAGAGGCTTTCTTCTGGGATGACTCCATGCAGACCAATTTGATGCAGTGTATGGCATATGGTCAGAGCACTGACAGGCTGATCCCCCATCCTTCAACCTCTGCTGCATTGCTGGCAGCACTCATACGTCTATTTCCCAAAGACAACCTCTGGATATAATGCTGTGCATGTGCACTTAACTTCCTTGGTCGACCATGGCAAGGCCTGTTCTGAGTGGAACCTGTCCTGTTAAACGGCTGTATGGTCTTGGCCACCATGCTGCAACTCAGTTTTAGGGTCTTGGCAATCTTCTTATAGCCCATGCCATTTTTATGTAGATCAAGATATTTTTTTTTCAGAACCTCAGAGAGTTTTTTGCCATGAGGTACCATGTTGAACTTCCAGTGACCAGTATGAGAGAGTGAGAGCGATAACACCCAATTTAACACACCTGCTCCCCATTCACACCTGAGACCGTGTAACACGAACGAGTCACATGATACATAACAGGGAAAATTGATAATTGGGCCCAATTTGGACATTTTCACTTAGGGGTGTACTCACTTTTGTTGCCAGCAGTTTAGACATTAATGGCAATGTGTTGAGCTATTTTGAGGGGACAGCAAATTTACACTGTTATACAAGCTGTACACTCACTACTTTACATTGTAGCAAAGTTTAATTTCTTCAGTGTTGTCACATGAAAAGATATAATAAAATATTTACAAAAATTTGAGGGGTATACTTACTTTTGTGAGATACTGTATATATTACATTTAAACAATGAAGAAAAAAGGGGAAAAAAAGAAAGAGAAAAAAAGAATTAAAAAAGAAGAATAAGGTCATCCCATAGCCCATTAGGGAACTGAGATATAACGGATACATGTCTCCCATATTTTATCAAACTTTTTAGAGTAAGGCCTCATGCACACGGACGTTTTTACAGCCGCTTTTTTGAGCGTTTTTTGCAGCTTAAAAATGCCTGTCCATGTTAGTCTATGGCTTCATGCCCACCTAGGCGTTTTTGAGCTGCAAATGGCATAGGCGTTTTTAAGCTGTAGAAAAAACCCAGGACCAGTGCGTTCCGTGGCGCGGAGCTAGAGCTGTAAAAACACGAATCGCGGGAAAACGCGCAAAAACACACACAAACGCGCACAAACGCGTAACATATTTTCTTTGTTTTCTGAGTGCTATAGCCAAGAGATGTAAAAACGCTACTAAACGCCAATGCAAAACGCGGTAAAAATCGCGTTTTTAACGCCGATTTTTCCAGGCGTCGGAGCTAGCTTTGCAGCCAGTTTTTTAAAACGTCCGTGTGCATGAGCACTTATTGTGAAGTATATACGTGTATAAGTATATACGTGAGTTTCTCATTAACCATAATAAAATCAAGTTTACTTTTGATGTAATCAAGGGGAATAACTGACTGTTTCCAAAGCCCAGCAATAGTAATCCTCGCTGTCAACAGTATGTACAAGATCAACTACAGATGGGAAGAAAAAGGGCCTGCTTTTGACAATATAGGGCTCTGGGCAGCAAAACAAAGTGGGGCACCTTTTGCTTTAGGGTCTGATCACACCTTTCCATGTATTATGTTTCATTCATTAATACTCTTGCTTTTGTGCATTGAAGGTTGTTGTTTTAGGGCTCCTCCTTTACTGAGTGGACCTTTAACATGCCTCAACACCTAAAATAATGCGCAAATAAGCAGGACAAAACTCTGGATAGCCGCACACTGGAAAAAGACTTGAAATCCCACCTTTAATTGAAACAACATGGGTCACATCAAAACAAAATCAAAAAATCCACAGCAAAAGGAATAACAGGGTACAGGAAACTGACGCGTTTTGCACCGTAATCAGTGCTTACTCATAAGCACTGATTACGGTGCGAAATGTGTCAGTATTTTACTGTACCCTGTTATTCCTTTTGCTGTGGATTTTTTGATTTTGTTTTGATGTGACCCATGTTGTTTCAATTAAAGGTGGCATTTCAAGTCTTTTTCCAGTGTGCGGCTATCCAGAGTTTTGTCGTGCTTGTTTGCTCATGGTGTGTGTAACGGCCAGCACCTGGGGCTCATCAATAGGAGACAGAGCTTCAGTCCTCGAGGATTACTTTGGAGCGGTGGTTCATCCTTTCTACCTAGAAATAATGCACAGGAGGTTTTTTTTGGCAATGAAGGTCATTCATATATGTGCATCATTTGCCAGTTCTACCATATAGGTTTGAGCACATGTCACCGTAGGGGTCTATTTATGAAGCGGAGAATGTGACTTTGGTAACACGTCATTATGTGCCATATTGCCTTATGCACAGCAATCCCATATAATTAAAACAGAAGCAGTGCCACGTTACAAAAGATTGAGTTGTGACCAGTTATTAAAGGCAGAGTCATGCAAAGCTACACATTTCTGTGGTCTTTTAGTTACCAAAATTATTAGCTATTACATATATAATTATAAACTGCACTGTGCTCCACCAAGAATCACTGTAAGCCAGTGCTGCCCCAGTGTGTCCTCTTCTTCTTTGTACAGCAGCTAGCTCAGCACCATGACACTGGAGGTGAGATGGAGTTAGGATAAGAGCTCTGACCCTCCCGGTGGGCTTTTGCTGCATGCAGATGAAGGCTGAATCTCCTTGTCCACCTGGTACCTTGTGCAAGAGATCAAACACTGATCATAATTCTCCTAGCCCTACTGCAGCCCAAGCACCTAGGTAGAACAGTAGATTATGGGCTTCATTGCTATTATCTTTCTGTACAGAGGAGTTATTCTTTGATGCACAAGATCTCGATGCAAGAGAGGTGAATATGCGAATTAAGAATAACGATAATTATAAAGGTTAACCTTTACATTAGAACATTGCTCTCTGTACACAATGGTGCCTTGGTGATTTTTTGTTCCTAAATGCCAAACTAAGCCACCTGGGGTCCTTTAGGAGCAAAGCTCCTACTCCCATGTTGAGTGGAGGGTTCTAACTTTGGTATAAGCGGCCCTCTGTGCTTCGAGAAATTATCAATTTTTTTTCTGATTGATCACTTTCAATAGGAATAATAGATTTGTATTTGACAACCCATTCGATCGATATACCACACAAGGGAAGTGTATTTCGATCCACAGTTAAAATATTTACGATCATATCTTAACTATGGATTGAAATACAACCATACGATATTGATCGCATTTCTGTTTCCACCACATAGTACCATTATCGGATCAATCAATTGTATTTATGAACAATCTCAGTGCTGCTGATTGATGCAAAGCAAACAATTTTCTACCTTGACCAATTGACTCAGTTTGATCGAATGTGGGTCTTTACCATCTAGATTAGTGGTCTCCAAATTTTCGAAGCCAGCTTACTGTCCCTTGGGCTTTAGGGGGAACAGGCTGTGGCCAGTGGGAGTAGAAAATGTCCTGACACCAGTGGGGTAAACAATGCCCAATTATTTGTTTTAGTAGGAGGAATAGTGCTATATTGATGGTATCAGTGGGAGGAATGGTGCACCATTATTGATATTCAACGGATCAATAGTGTCCCATCATTGATGTCTGTGGGAGGAATGGTTCCCCATCATTGGTGTCAGTGGGAGGAATAGTATCCCATTGTTGCTGTCAGTGTCAGGAATGGTGCTCCATTGTTGATATTCAAGGGAGGAATAGTGTTCCATCATTGTTGTCTGTGGGAGGAATGGCTCCCCATCATTGGTGTCAGTGGGATGAATAGTGTCCCATTGTTTCTGTCAGTGTCAGGAATGAAGCCCCATTATATATATTTAAGGGAAGAATAGTACCCCTTCATTGGTGTCTGTGGGAGGAATGGTGCCCCATTGTTGGTGTCAATGTCAGGAATGGTGCTCCATTGTTGATATTCAAGGGAGGAATAGTGTCCCATCATTGGTGTCTGTGGGAGGAATGGCTCCCCATCATTGGTGTCAGTGGGAGGAATAGTATCCCATTGTTGCTGTCAGTGTCAGGAATGGTGCTCCATTGTTGATATTCAAGGGAGTAATATTGTCCCATCATTGGTGTCTGTGAGAGGAATGGTGGCCCATTATTTGTGTGAGTGGATGGAATGGTGCCCCAAGGGCAAGACAAGGTGAGCAAAGGGACGCATCTTGCCAGAGGGCCACAGTTTGGAGACTGCTTACCTAAATAAATGGTAAGACTACCTTTCTTTTCGAAGGAACGAAAAATAAGTGTTTTATGATGGTTCAGTTGAGCTTTAACTGCATTGAATATCAGTGACCTGGCTCGCGGTGGCACCTACCTCTCAAAATTGCCTGCAATCAGAGAAAAAGCAATCCCTTGGCAGGTAAGACAGAACCCCTTATATGCATTTCAGCTGCATTTAACTATTTGCTTCCAGTGCAACTTTACATTGGTGGTAAGTTTTATTGTACCTGTCCCTACTACCCCTTTTTAGGATTGCCTATTTTCATTAACACTGGTGTATGCCCATGGTCGCAAATATGATGCTGGGCTCCTGTGGCTTGAGCGCAGCTGAAGGGAGTTTTTAAATAACGCCATGAATAAGTCAGAATCAATAATAGAAGTTAAGCGTAAAGTGAAAAGTTACTGGTCCCGCTGTCTAATGGAAGGACTTGTTCAGGCACCTTTTATGGGGCTGCTCCTTTTTTTATATCCACATTGATCTCGGGGTGAAGAAGGATGTATCACTTATCACTCCAGTGATTCATGTGTACAGAGTAAGCTAGTAAACCCAGTAAGAGAATAAAGCTGTCACCTCCTTAGAAACCTTTTTTGTGTATCTGATATGTGAAATATGATTAGCCATCACTGTTAAATGGATTAACCTATTAAAATCATAAATCTTCCTCTCCTGCCATCAGGCGTAACAGGGAAGTTGTCTTGCATTAACACAGAGCGGCAGGGGACCTTCCATTATAACGGAACCTCACCTCTAACTTGTGGCAGGATACATGTTCTGCACTGAATTTACTGCTCGGTGTCCCTCCCCGAGGAACGAAGCCTCAAGAGGCCCTTTTGTCAATCAGGTACTTAAGATTAGCTCTGCTTATGGCCTTAACTACATTTGAAATGATCACTGGTCAGTTGGCTCCTGTTTATTATTTCACTGAAAGTCCAGGGTTTGGCCTTGGCACTACCTGTACTTTTAGCGATGCCCTGTGTGATACACTATAATGTCAAAAGTATTGGGGCACCTGCTTTTACACACACCTGAACTTTAAAGCCACCCCAGTCTTAGTCCGTAGGGTTCATTATGAAGTTGGCTTACCCTTGAATCCCTGAAAAACAACCCCATGCTATAATCCCCCCTCTACTAAATGATTTGGATGAGTGCACAAAGCAAAGTCCATAAAGTCCCAACCAGGGATCCTCCTGAGGTTGAAGGGGTTTATTGAGCAATGAACGATTAGCTAAGGCCTTTATGGACCTTGCTTTGTGCACTGGTCCAAATCATTTGGTTGAGGGAGGAATATGGTGTGGGGGTTGTTTTTCAGGGGTTGGGCTTGGCCACTTGGTTCCAGTGAAGGGAACTCTTAAAGCGTCAGCATACCAAGACATTTTGGACAATTTCATGCTCCCAACTTTGTGGGAACAGTTTGTGGATGACCCCTTTCTGTTCCAACATGACTGCACAGCAGTGCACAAAGCAAGGTTCATTAAGACATGGAGGAGGGAGTTTGGGGTGGAGGAACTTGACTGAGTGTGTCTATGGGCTCTTGTTTGGATAGATTGATAGCAGCACAGCCATTGGCTCCCGCTACTGTCAATCAAATCCAGTGACATGGATGCCAGGGGACGGGGCCGAGTCATACATTCAGCGGCTATGGACCTGAATGATGGACTTGGCAGCGCACCTGCAATTTAACCCCCCCCCCCAGAAGAGTGCTTCTCCTAAATAATAATAAGTTAGCTATTATTTGGGTGTTAACCTTATCACTTTCTTTAACCACTTCAGCCCCGGAAGAATTGGCTGCTCAATGACCGAGCCATTTTTTGTAATTTGACACTGCGCCACTTTAACTAACAATTGCGCGGTCGTGCGACTCTGTACCCAAACAAAATTGATGTCCTTTTTTTCCCACAAATAGAGCTTTCTTTTGGTGGTATTTGATCATTTCTTTGGTTTATATTTTTTTGCGCTATAAACAAAAAGGGCGACAATTTTGAAAAAAACACAATATTTTGTACTTTTTTGCTGTAATATATAGCCCCAATTATAGCCAATTCCTCAGTTTAGGCTGATATGTATTCTTCTACATATTTTTGGTAATAAAAATTGCAAAAAGCGCATATTGATTGGTTTGCGCAAAAGTTACAGCGTCTACAAAATAAGGGATAGATTTATGGCATTTTTATTATTATTTTTTTTTTACTAGTAATGGCGGCGATCTGCAATTTTTATGGAGACTGCAACATTATGGCAGACACATCGGACACTTTTGACACATTTTTGGGTCGACTGACAATTATACAGCGATCGGTGCTATAAAAATGCATTGATTACTATATAAATGTCACTGGCAGGGAAGGGGATAACATTAGGGGGCGATCAAGGGGTTAACCGTGTTTCCTAGGTGTGTGTTCTAACTGTGGTGGATGGGAGTGACTATAGGAGCTGAGAGATCGTGGCTTCCAGCTTGTAGGAACTCACGATATCTCTCTTCTTTCTTGACAGAACCGGCATGTGTGTGTTTACACGTCCCTGTTCTGCCTCTCGTGCCCGCGATCACTCGTGGCCGGCGGTCATCGCGACTGCCGGTCACGAGCATCAGCACCCCCGCCCTGCTATCCCACTTAAAGGGACCGACGTATAGCTATGATGGCTCACGGGATTGTGCCGACCTGCCACAGTATAATGACGGCAGCTGGGCGGTTAAATAGACATAGTAAATGTTCGATTTGGGCGTTCAAATGCCAAATTTTAGGGTGCAATTTCACAAAGAAAAAACAACATAGTCCCAGCCCTGCTCAGACCTTATTTAAGTGAGAGCGTAATACAGGGATATTACTGAAGACAGATTGTAACCAAGTGTGAAATGTAAACACAAACATGCAATCATTAGAACCCTAATGCCCTGGCCTGACTGCTTCTTAAAACAGTGTACGCTTCTTGCCAAAGCAAACCATTTTTTTCCCAACTCCTTCAAATTGCCCTCTAATTGCAAGCAGACACATTTATTTAGATGAGGACTTATGGGAGATCTTCTCTGGCTGAATGTAATTAGATATAATTAAGAGACATGACGGTGTTCTTTTCTTCACAGATGTATGTAGAGGAGTTCAATGAGTCTGTGGACCTGGAAAAGAGAGACTGCATCCATCAAGAAGAAAGGGTATAAGGAATACTGTATATTTATAACAGACATACAGTATCTCACAAAAGTTAGTACACCCCTCAAATTTCTGTAAATATTTTATTGTTTTTTTTTAATGTGACAACACTGTAGAAATGACACATTGCTACAATGTAAAGTAGTGAGTGTACAGCTTGTATAATGCCCTGTACACGCGGTCGGAAATTCCGACGGAAAAGGTCCGATCGGATTATATTGTTGGAAAATCCGATCGTGTGTGGGCTCTATCTCTAAAAAAATTTAAGAGCAGGATCTAAAATTTTCTGACAAAAAAATCCAATCAGACTTTTTCCGATTGCTTGTAGAGAATGCCGATCGACAAAGTGCCACGCATGCTCAGATCAAATTACGAGACCAAAGCTATTGGCTACTAGCCTCTATGTAGTCCCGTCGTACGCAAGGAACGTCACCTCGTTCCAAACTATTGGATTTTCCGACAACTTTGACCGTGTGTATGTGTGTGTTTCGGACAAAATCCGTCGGAAAAAAATCTGACAGATTTTGTGGTTGGAATGTACGACCGTGTGTACAGGGTATTACAGTATGAATTAGCTGTCCCCTCAAAATAACTCAACACACAGCCATTAATGTCTAAACCGCTGGCAACAAAAATGAGTACACCCCTAAGTTAAAATGTCTCACTTTTGTGAGATACTGTAAGTTGCAATCGTAACTAACTACTTGCTACATTAATGAAGTCGTTTCACCCAAAATTGATAATTCAGTTTTTAAGATAAACCAGCAGACAGTTTTGTATATTTCCTGGAGACCTTACAAGACCTATGTATTTGAGTTCCTGGGTCTGCGCACCTGATCTAGCCATTGTGAAGGGTTCCTACTCTTTCCTGTTAAATTATGGAGAATATAATGAGACGATCAACACATACCAATTCTAGAAGGACAGGAACAGAATCAGGAATTATAACAGGGATACCTCACTGTTGGAGTATCCAAGGCATATAGATAGATAGATAGATAGATAGATAGATAGATAGATAGATAGATAGATAGATAGATAGATAGATAGATAGATAGATATACAAAGCCATGGGCTGATTTAGCCCACAGGGCTTCACTTATAACTAAAAATTCACTGTTGGTGGACTAACCCTTTAAACTGCCGTATTATTTTTTATTATTTTACTGTCATTTGCCTAAGAAGTACATTAGTGTTGTGTACATATTAATGAAAAAACACCTTCAAAACTTTATTGGCCCTTCCTGGTGATGCAGTTAATTATATTGTACACAGAAGCCAAAAATAGAAGCTTAATGTGTAACTTCATAATTTTTTTTAAAATTTGGATAAAGAAGAAAAGTGTTAAAACTTCTTGCTTTTTTTGGCCCAAGTTGGAAGATTTCTCCCAAGCGAGGGAAAAAATCTTCCCAGCCGGGTCACACACAGCAGTAGAGTTCTAACCTCTTCACATTCTAAAATACGTTTTCCACGTTCAGGATGTCAGGGTTGGGCTCAGCCTTTCCTTCTCTGAGCTGGCCACTACTCAGCTGTCTGATAATTGCCAGCTCCTATCTCTCTCAACAGTCACTTAGCTGTTGATGATATCCTGCTCGTCAGTCCTGCCTACTTAAGCCATCCAGTCCAGAGGAGCTCTGCCTTTGCCTTAGTCAACATCACAGAGACTATCTCCTGCATTCCTGTTGAAAGACTTGCTTGGCTGACATCCCTTCTGGATCCAGATCCTGCTTGCTGTTTTACTACGCTCATCTCCGGCTCCCTCACATTTGGCTAGTCTGACTATCCATTCTGGTTTCTGATCTGTTTGACTAAGTTTGTTCTAATTACTTTTATTATTAAACAAATGTGATTTAACTGTACTTCTGTCTCGTTCTGATTTCATGGTTTCTGACACAGCAAGAATGTGCAAAACCTTCATACTGTATGTCCTCCCATGCTTCAGATTTGTAGGTATGACCCTTTTGCAAGCCAACCATTCAGCTGTTTTATAAGAGCAGCAAGATTACCTCTAATTGATGTTACTTGGCTTTCTTTTATCATGTGCAGAAAACATTTGTGAACCATGATACAGAATATAGATTGGAAACCAACAGGTTCCTAAAAATGTGCTGCAACAACCAAAGCTAGCCAAGCAATTTTGCCAAATGATGGATGCCTCTGTGTTGATCAGCTACTTTTCCCTTTTCAGTCTGAACCTGAAAAACCTTATTAAAGTGTAACCGGGGCCAAAATAGATTTCACTGCTTTAAATGGACAGGGTCGGATTTGGATGCCCTATTGACTCTTTACTTATATCCTAGATTCCAGTGGGACATTCTCCTCTTGCTCTGGTGTACCTATGACCGCTCCTACTTGGCTTTTTAGCTTAGCCTTTGGTACCATCATAATAAAAAAATAGTTATGCATATTCCATGGAGCATCCAGCAGATGGTGAGTGATACATCATTTCTTTAACATGGTGCCTTTTAATCAATTAGAGTGCAAGAGCCCATACCGCACTCAATGGCAAAATAGTTGGGTGCAGGACAAGCAGTGGTACAACAGATATAGACAGGATACAAAAAGCCAGCACTCCACACATCCTTGAAGGTAGTTTACTTCTAAAAGAACTTATCGGGACCATCATAGATTCTATATGTGTCTAATATTGTTCTTTTAAAGTAAACTACCTTTAAGAATGTTTTTATTTTATTTTATTTTTTACTGGATTATATGCAAAACTGTGTCTGGCGAAACAAGATACCAAAGTGAAAAGTTGAGATAAGCCTTTCATAGTAAGTGGCTTGGTATGCCTTTCCTCTGTGTCCTGAAAAGCTATAAGGATGGAATTGTGCTTCAAAGTCAACCAAAACAGGAAAGTCCGTTTTGGATGCAGTTTTGCTTTAAAGTAACTCCAAGCGTTTTAGGGTGCACTCACATTCGGCTCAGGTAAGTGTAACCACACACACTTGCGTCATCTAGACCACTGTGATGCTCAGTGATCTATGGAGAGTTTTGTGTTTAGGCATGGTTTGCACTCACACTGAAGCAAGTTGTTCTGGACTATGGGTGAACTTTGCCAGGCACCACCTCTACCAAGTGGTTCCATGAATAGTATGGAGCACTCATACTACACATACAAACTGGACCAGGGGGGAGAACTGTGACCGGGCACGAGATTGTATTCTAAGTGGTCCATACAATTAGAAAATATATTTTTGCAAATTTAATTTTTTTATTTTGTTTCGGTTTTAGGATAGTGGATCGGTCACTGAGATTATAGACATTTTACATTTCAAATTTCACAACTATCCGACCATAAAGGTTAGGAAAGAGATAAGTATATATGAAACATTGATAATGTAGCAAGAAAGAAAGTTGGATGTTAGGCTCTGTTTATGGTGGAGCCCAGAATTCTCTGCAGCACTTTATAATGTAGCTAGATCACGCAATAATTGAGCTTGCGAGATTTAAGTGCTGGAAGTGCGAATATGGACTATAGGTGGGTTTCTTATGTGATTTGAGCACTACCATAGTATCAAGCCCAGGGCCTCAGTATGCCTCGAAACTCATATCATATCATAATCACATCTTAGGATCTGAATTTATATGCAAATCTCAACATTTCCTGTAAATTTTTTAGCTCCCCTCCCCCTTTTGAAGTCATTTGATCAGTGGGTCCATTTACCATTTACAACATGATTTCAGGTGCCTAGATCTTTGGATCTACTGATTGTTTTGACAAGCAATTTTCACTAAAGGTAACCTCTCCTTTTTTGTTTTAGTTTTCACATGCCCAGCCTAAGGTGCCAAGGTTTGAAAAGGTTAACACCAGTGGTGGTGCATCCATTAAGGGCACATGGGTGCCGCTCTATGTAAAATGGATAAATTCATGCATTGCCTGAATCTATCAATGGCCACTGTAGCCACCCCCTATTCAGGCATCCGGCCCCTATTCGGAAGTCGAGCTCCTGAATTACAGTGGCGTTTTTTTAAGCACCTGATTAGAGCCATAGGTTTTAATATGCATCATAAAAGATGAACTGTGAGGACAGAGTATTGCACTCACAGCCCACCCAGGTGCTTTTCTAATACTGAACCGCCTCTCTGCCAATCAGGAGGCGTGGATCTAATACTGGTCACATGATTGGCTGAAGGCAGAGGCGATCCCTTTGGCCGCCTAGCAGAAAAAGACCCGCGCTACCTCACAGCTCGCAGTAGTCACCCACTGCCTGACCCGCCACCACAATGGGGTAAGTGCCTGGTAGACAGTGGGCGGGCGGGGGGGCACAGTGGCTGCATATTATGGGCACAGAGGCTGCATCTGCTAGGCACAGTTAGCTGCATTTTCTTGGCACAGAGGCTGCATATGATGGGCACAGTTGGCTGCATTTCCTGGGCACAGAGACTGCATATGATTGGCACATTTGGCTGCATTTGCTGGGCACAGTGGCTGCATATGATGGGCACAGAGGCTGCATATGATGAGCACAGATGGCTGCATATGATGGGGACATTTGGCTGCATTTTCTGGGCACAGTTGGCTGCATATGATGGGCACAGTGGCTGCATTTGATGGGCACAGTTAGCTGCATATGGTGGGCACAGTTGGCTGCATATGATGAGCATAGTTGGCTGCATTTGCTGGGCACAGTGGCTGCATATGAGGGGCACAGGCCGGCATATGATGAGCACAGTTGGTGGCATATGATGGGCACAGTTGGCTGCATTTGCTGGGCACAGTTGGCTGCATATGATGGGCACAGTGGGCTTCATATGATGGGCACAGTGGCTGCATTTGATGGCACAGTGGCTGCAATTGATGTTTTTTTTTCAGTATTTTTCAGTTCGCTTGTGCCACCCAATAGATTTTGAGCAGTAACCACCACTGGTTAACACTAAAACCTGCTGCACTGCGATATAACCAGAATTAAAAACAAACAAGGCAGAGTTGGGGATTTGGCCTGGTCTTATAGATCTCGTTTGATTTTGCCATTTGTAATGCATGGGCTGCCAAGCAACTGTCACTTTTACTGAAACAGAAAATCTAGAGTTGAAGTGATATGATAGACAATGCTGTAACATGTGTTTTATTATTGCCATTTGACATATAAATCCCTGTATGAAATTTTGGAACTGAACTTGCTGAAATGTTACTAGATAACACGTTCATCATAACATTCTGAAGAAAATAAGGTTTAGTTTCATTGCCTGACACAAACAGAAAGCCAAATAGCTTATCTTTTTGGTGGCAGTTGAGAATATAAAGCACGCATAGTGTAAATGTTGCTGGGATGTATATAAAGGACAGATGTGTTTAAGTAAAATATATACATAGAGCAGGGACGGACTGGCAACTCATGGGGCCCCCGGGCAATAGGAGAAGATTATGGGGCCCCCAGGCAATAGGAGAAGATTATGGGGCCCCCAGGCAATAGGAGATTATGGCCACATAGTATACACACACACACACACACACACACATACAGTACACACACAAAGAACACACACTGAAAAGGTACTGGAGAGGTGGGGCAGCTATAATCTTGGGATTTTTAAAAAAAACTGAGATTTTTACATACTGTCCCTGGTTTTATTGAGGCTGGCAACCCTGATGGGGCCCCTTGGTGGCATGGGGCCCTCGGGCAGTGCCCGAGTGCCCGAATGGTCAGTCTGCCCCTGACATAGAGTGACTTTTTTGTCTCTGCAACTGTAATGAATTTCAAACAGAAATTTGCCATAAAAAGCGGAATACAGGCGATTATTAAAGCTTGTCCAATAATGGGCCTAGCTTGGCCCATTCATGATAAACCCATTCTGTGTATGTGGTCTAACACATTGCAAGGGACTAGTACTAGTTTGAACCATATGTCTTTAGTTGCTTTTAAAATTAGCTAGGCACCTAACAGAGGTGCTTGGGCCACAAATGCAAAAGGAGAGCCTGTTTACAATGACCCTAGTGACTAGTTTTGAAGGAACATTTAATGAGAGAGAGTCTGAAGGCAAAGAGCTCTTGCACAGAGGGTTAACTCTTCACTGGACACTAAAAAATGCACCCTTTCACCTTTCACTCTCACACTACGACAAACACCATAAACCACTCTCTCATGATGAGAATCCACCAGAACATTGCAACTCTCAAACTTCTGTTGATGACTGCAGCTTGTACCAGAGAGGTAACCTGTGAGCCCCCACATGTAGCGCTACCCCAAATAAGCCACAAAGAATTAGATGGGTTCTCCCTATATAGTACAGTGGCCACCAGTCACACAAACAACGGTTCATTCACTCTGGCTCCATCAAACAGTGTGGGAATGTCTTTTTAAGATTTATTGCTTGCAGAACTTTAACAAGAGGGGGATAAGGGGAATGGGATACTAGAAGACACTTAAAGCGGGATTCCACCCTAAAGTGGAACCTCCGCTGATCAGATCCCTCCCCCCCTCCGGTGTCACAATTGACACCTTTCAGGGGGGAGGGGGGTGGAGATACCTGTCAAAGACAGGTATTTTCACCCACTTCCGGGCATAGACTCCCGTGGGAGTCTACGCCATTTCCTGCCCTGCCGCGCTGTCTGCTGGGACACACACGGGTCCCAGTGACAGCGCGGAGATTTCCTATTGCGCAGCACGGCTCGCGCATGCGCAGTAGGGAACCGGGAAGTGAAGCCGATTCGCTTCACTTCCTGATTCCCTCACCTAGAATGGCGGCGGCAGCAGCCGAGAGCCGAGCGATCGATCGGCCTCGGCTGCCGGCATCGCTGGACCCCGGGACAGGTGAGTGTCCATTTATTAAAAGTCAGCAGCTGTAGTATTTATAGCTGCTGGCTTTTAATATTTTTTTTTTTTGGTGGAATCCCTCTTTAAGAACAGTTGGCAGAGGATACTCTTCTCTTAGTAAAGTGTAGCGGTACCCACATAGGAGCCGCTGGAAAGTATGGGTCCTCTGTTCTTTGACCTTCCGAAGAACCTCAGCCACTCTGACACACCAGGTTGAGTGTATAAACATACAGTATCACAAGAAATAGTACCCAATAGTAGTGCTATTTTAGAGAAAACAGGCACAATAATCAAACCAGGTAGTAAAGGCAAACGTAATATATTGTCACCTAATATGGTTGGTAACTAGGCAAGTATAAAATGAATTACAAATGGGAATAACACAATTTAGCATACAACGTGATTAACAGTAAGAACTAGGCATAAGATGACATTTGGGGTCCGGATCAGCATAAACAGTAGCAAGGCCATCTCAAGGGCATAATAATTATTCAGGCTGGTCATTAGAATTTCCCTGCCCTAAGCTCTAGAAGAATCTCACAGAGGCAGGAGGAAACAAGCAAACTCCCAGCCTCTGAAACCATAAGCAGACCAAAGCAACAAATCACTGCTCCTCTGATTACAGAGCAAGCCAAAAACTACATTTACCTAGCACCGTATACCAGGAGATTGCTATAGATACATGGAGGGTTATTTACTAAAGGCAAATCCATTTTGAACTACAAGTGTAAACTACAAGTGCAAAGTGCACTTGAAATTGCACTGAAAGTGCACTTGGAAGTGCAGTAGCTGTAGATCCGAGGGGGACATGCAAGGAAAATAAAAAACAGCATTTTAGCTTGCAAATGATTGGATGATAAAATCAGCAGAGATTCCCCTCATTTCAGATCTACCCCTCAGATTTACAGCGACTGCACTTCCAAGTGCACTTTCAGTGCAATTTCAAGTGCACTTGTAGTGCAAAGTGGATTTGCCTTTTGGAAATAACCCCCTGTGTCTGCATTGCACTAAGCATGTCCTGACATGAGTGTCATTGCTGTGGCTTAGATAAAATTTAAGACATATGCTTGTTGGGGCTCCCAGGACTGGTAAAGCAACTGAGGTTGGCAATGGAAAACTTAAAGCTTTTTCTAAGAAAACATTTTTTATTATGGTTCGAGTACAGCAGTAAATTTTAACATTAAGAGCTTGTCATTACAGTATTTTACAATGAATTGAAGCATTGGCGTACGTTGTGATATGGGGGGTTATTTACTAAAGGAAAATCCACTTTGCACTGAAAGTGCACTTGAAAGTAAAGTCACTGTAGATCCGAGGGGGACATGCAAGGAAAATAAAAAACAGCATTTTAGCTTGCACATGATTGGATGATAAAATCAGCAGAGCTTCCCCTCATTTCAGATCTACCCCTTAGATTTACAGTGACTGCACTTCCAAGTGCACTTGCAGTGCAAAGTGGATTTGCCTTTAGTAAATAACCCCCAATGTGTTACTGCTGATATTCGAGGAAAGTGGGCATCTATATGGCCTGTCTGAGGAACATATCTACAGTGGGTACAGAAAAGAATCACCCCCCTTTAACTGCTTGCCAACCAGCTGCCGTCATTATACTGAGGCAGGTCGGCACGTTCCCACGAGCCGTCGTAACTATACGTCAGCTCCTTTAAGCAGGATAGCAGGCACGCCTTGCGCCCGCTGCACTATGGGGGTGCCGATGCTGCAATGACTGCCAGCCACGGGTGATTGTGGGCATGGGAGGCAGAAGAGGGACGTGTGTGTGTAAACACACAAATCCCTGTTCTGTTCTGTGAGTAGAGACAGATCGTGAGTTCCTAATAGCTAGGAACCACGATCTGTCATCCCCTCTAGTCAGTCATCAGTAATAAGTGCAGTTAACCCCTTGATCGCCCCCTAGTGTTAACCCCTTCCCTGCCAGTGACATTTATACAGTAATCAGTGCATTTTTATAGCACTGATCGCTGTATAATTGTCAATCTTCCCAAAAATGTGTCAAAAGTGTCCGACATAATGTCGCAGTCATGATAAAAATGGCAGATCGCCACCATTACTAGTAAAAAAAAACTAATAATAATAATAATGCCATAAATCTATCCCCTGTTTTGTAAAGGGATGCTTTCTTCAGCAGGGACAGGGAAGCTGGTTAGAGTTGATAGGAAGATGGATGGAGCCAAATACAGGGCAATCTTAGAAGAAAACCTGTTAGAGTCTACAAAAGACTTGAGACTGGGGCCAAGGTTCAACGGCCCTAAACATACAGCCAGAGCTACAATGGAATGGTTTAGATCAAAGCATAGTCATGTCTTAGAATGGCTCAGTCAAAGTCCAGACCTAAATCCAATTGAAAATCTGTGGCAAGAGTTGAAAATTACTGTTCACAGATGCTCTCCATCCAATCTGACAGAGCTTGAGCTATTTTGCAAAGAAGAATTGGCAAAAAATTTACTCGAAATGTGCAAAGCTGGTAGAGACATCCCCAAAAAGACTTGCAGCTGTAATTGCAGTGAAAGGTAGTTCTACAAAGTATTGACTTTTTTTTACATATTTATTTGTCAAAACTTTTGAAAACCATTTATTATTTTCCTTCCGCTTCACAATTATGTGCCAATTTGTGTTGGTCTATCACATAAAATCCCAATAAAATGCATTTACCTTTTTGGTTGTAACATGACAAAACCTGGAAAATTTCCATGGGGTATGAATACTTTTTCAAGGCACTGCACATATGACTAGATTTTACAGCTTGCTCTAAGCTGGCTAAAATATCACAGACAAGTCACTAAAATTGCTCTTGTATCAAAGTGTCCTTCCAATCATCATTTATTTACAGGCAACACTCATTTATTTCTGCCCTAGCATTCTTTCGTCTGCTAACTCTTGCATGTTGGTCCTCCATATTTAAAATTCAAGTGTGTGTAAGGCTGAGCACAGGGTGGTAAAATGAATGTATATTTTTAGACAGTTCCATCTAAGATTAGTTAGCAAGCTTTAACCTCCCTGGCGGTGATCCCGAGTCTGGCTCGGGCTGGGATTTCAGTACCATAAGCAGTAACCCCGAGCCAGACTCGGGTTCGCATCGCTGGATACAGGGAGATGTTACTCACCTTGTCCCCTGGATCCAGCGATGTCCTCTGTGCTGTGTGATCGAGCTGTCCTCCGCTTGATTCACACAGTGCCCGAGTGCCGCCGAGCTCCGTTACGACGTTACGGCGCACGGGAGCGGAGATCGGCGCCAAATTCAAAAAAGTAAAAACACACAAAACACATACAGTACAGTAATCTTACAGATTACAGTACTGTATAAAAAAATTACACACCCCCTATTGGTCTGTCCAGTGCCCTGCATGTACTTTTATATTATAAATACTGTTTTTTCTTCCTGGAATTTGGAGATTGTCCATAGCAACCAAAACGTGTCCCTTTATGTCAAAAGTGATTTTAGACCAACTAGAAAACAGCGATAATAAATTATAATCACTTGCAGAATTGAGCGATAGCGATTTGTGGGGAGATCCGTCATCAAACACTAAATCTAATGACAGCGACAATTCTGCAAATGAGCAAATTTCAGTGTTTTTGGATTTGATTACATTATTAAATAAATTCGTATTATTATTTATTATCATTATTTTTTATATTATAAATTTTATCATACCCAGGATGTCTACTAGACTCTGGTTTGAACAGATTTAAG
Source organism: Lithobates pipiens (assembly GCF_037356315.1). NCBI lineage: Eukaryota > Metazoa > Chordata > Amphibia > Anura > Ranidae > Lithobates > Lithobates pipiens. Next base: position 40,269,518 of record NW_027507789.1, read on the forward strand.
AGAGTTATTCCTAATGCCGCGTACACACGGTCAAACTGTTTGACGTACTTAGTCCGTCATACAATCCGACGGACAGTCCGGCGTACTTTCCACTGAACGGACTTGACCACACACGGATACACAAACAGTCCGACGAAAGCTTGCGCGATGACGTACAGCACGTACGACGGGACTAGAAATAGGAAGTCCAAGACACAGCAAAGCCCTGTAAATCCTTTCTGGGCATGCGCCATTCTTAGTCCGTCGGACTAGCATACTGACGACCGTATTGTCCGCTGAAACCAAAGTACGACGGACAGATTTTTGGAAAAACCAAAATTCTTAGTACTCCAGACTGCACGCTGAAAAAGTCAGCTGAAGCCCACACACGAGCGGATTGTCCGCTGACATGTGTTTCAACGGACTAAGTACGTCAAACAGTTCGACCGTGTGTACGCGGCATAAGAATTACATGCCTACAATATAAAACGCTAAATTTCCATGCAAAATAATTGTACCGCTTTCATCACCTAAAACCAGACTGAATCATACCGCCAGGGAGGTTAAGGATGTCGAGAACGTGCCAATGCATTGGCTGCAGTAGAAGAGGTTAAAAACAAATATGGTTGCCAGTTGTGATTTTTGTGGGCATTTGTAAGGTGTATCCTGGGATTTTTTCGCTAACCTGCCTAAATTAGCTTTCACAAATTGCCCATGCAGTTGTTTATAGGAATTTTATTGATTTGGCTGCAGCATTTGTAATGGAAAATTGAGTTTAATTCCAAACGTCTGTTAGAATAATAAAAAAACGGTGGATCCTCTCAGAGGCATGACGTTCAGGACACCTCAACTGAAGACGTAAACATCTTTGCAGAACCTCATCCTAAGCCAATTCTGGAAACCCAGATGCTTCTCGCATTTCAGGAGGTTTATTTCTTTGCAGAAAGCCCCAAGCTGTCCATTTATTTGTTAAATGCCTGAAAACAAACTTTGCACGTGGTTGATTCATGTCGAGGTGAAAGCAAGAAAAGGGTGTGGAAAGGAAAGAGGTGCAGCCGAGACTGGTGACCTGACTCTCCTCCTGAGGGCCTCTACTAACAGCTGTGCAGGGTTAAAAAAAAAAAAAAATCCTACAGGCAATTTAAATACCCCAATCCAGATGTGCTGTGGATACACACCCAGAATGTCTTGTGCACAGTTTATTTTGTTTTCTGAAACTATTTTTCACCAGCCTGTTTTCTCAGCTGGAAAACTTCTGGGGTAATGTTTTCAAAAAAATATTACATTTGGCATTACAAGAAAACAGAGCCTTTAAGACATTAAAAGGACAATATCCTTGTTGCTCTTGGCACAGGGAAGCAGGTCTGTAGGAATGTCAGAATTCTGTACCACCCAAAGAATAGGTAAGAGAAATTTTCCACTCTTAAACCCAGTTTACTTGGGAATTTGAGAAGCGGTTTACTTGGAAATATAAAAACACATGCACATTTTACAGTTTCCGGTCTGTGCGAACAGGAAAAGTGAAAGTGTCCCGTTTCTGACCTACTTCCAGAAAAAACGTCCAATAAGAAAGGTCCCGTTCACGTGGCATAGAGCCAAGTTTGTGGGAACACCATAAGTTACAGCTGACCTTCTTAAACTAAGGGTACCCTTTCCATAAATCAGTTTTTCTTCTTACAAAGTCCCCTTTTGTATCGTATGAGTAATTGTTGGTTTGTACATTTTGGAACAGGTTTTTAGCATGTAGCATGGTGGCACTGCCACTTTTTTCAATGATACGTTATGTTATAGGTTTGTTTTGGATCATCAAATAACTTTTATTTTATGTGTCCTATACCTATTACATACCTGAGAAAGTAATAGCCTATAGACAATGTAGCCCATAAAACTAAAGTATCTCTGGATCTAACTGTTAACTGCAACCTAACCTTTAATCTGAACCTAACACTAAACTCTAGTCCTATTTTAAATGGTCATGTGTATGGCCATCTTTAGGATCCATGCAAACGGGGCTTAAAAAAATGGCAGTTCTTTTGGTAGAAACTCATAAAGAACAGTTTTGTATAGGTCTAGGAGCGTTTATTGTTTTTCCTGTCAGAAGGTTTATTTTTCTGCCTTCACCGTTCCAAAGAAGCTGCTGGCAGGACTTTTTCTGACGCCCTGCCAGGGCACCGCTCCAGTGTGAAAGCCCTCAGGCTTTCACATGGAGTGCATGGAGCAGCTGTTTTAGGGCGTTTTGCAGGTGCTATTTTTAATGATATAGCGCCTGCAAAACGCTCCAGTGTGAAAGGACAATCTGTGAGTTTGTCGGGGTTGGGCTCAGCCCTTCCTTCTCTGAGCTGGCTGCTCAGCTGTCAGCTAATTGCCAACTCCCATCTCTCTCCACAGTTACTCAGCTGTTGATGATCCTGCTCCTCAGTCCTGCCTACTTAAGCCATTCAGTCCAGAAGATCTCTGCCTTCGCCTTGGACACATCACAAGAAACTGTCGCCTGCGTTCCTGTTTAAAGACTGGCTTTGCTGACATCCCTACTGGCTCCAGATCCTGCTTGCTGTTCCTTTACTTTTATCCCTGACTTCTGGCTTGGCTGACTATCCGTTTTGGTTACTGAACTTTGGCTATGTTTTGACTATGTTTGTTCTTTTTACTTTTATTATTAAACAAGCGTGATTTAACTGTACTTCTGTCTCGGTCTTATTTCATGGTTTCTGACTGTGTTCAAATGTAAACTGACCGTGTCCAAATGGAACTCTGTGGACTCTAATGTAAAGGGGGGCTCTTGTTATTAACTTCATATGATTAGAAATGTTATTTAATAGCAAAATATATGTATATTATACTAGAAAAAGAAATCGCTGTGCGCCACTAAAGTGTTTGGGTTTGACTTGAAGAAAAGGTGGCAACCCTAGTCAGCACTGCACCTGCTTGAGAGACAAAATACACTTTAGCAGTGGTAATCTACCCTGTCCTCAGGGCCCACTAACAGGCCAGGTTTTATGTATTACCTTGAGGAGATGCAGACTAGAATACTGTAATCACTCCTGTGATGTATTTCAGTTATCTTGCAAACCTGGCCTGTTAGTGGGCCCTGAGGACAGGGTTGATGACCACTGCACTTTAGTATGAACCGAGAGCCTTGAGATTCTCTACTGCAGTGGTCATCAACCCTGTCCTCAGGGCCCATAAACAGGCCAGGTTTGCAAGATATCTGAAATACATCACAAGTTATATCAATTGCTGCTCAGTGATTGCTGTACTCTAGTCTGCATCTCCCCAAGGCAATATATAAAACCTGACCTGTTAGTGGGCCCTGAGGACAGGGTTGATGACCACTGCACTTTACTATGAACTGAGAGCCTTGAGATTCTCTACTGCAGTGGTCATCAACCCTGTCCTCAGGGCCCACTAACAGGCCAGGTTTGCAAGATAACTGAAATACATCACAAGTTATATCATTTGCTGCTCAGTGATTGCCGTATTCTAGTCTGCATCTCCCCAAGGTAATACATAAAACCTGGCCTGTTAGTGGGCCCTGAGGACAGGGTGACCACTGCTCTACTGAACCGCCTGTGCATTGACACATCAGTAAGAAGTGGTGTACTGTACACCCTTTTTTTTCCTCTCACTTATGGTTCCTTATTCAAGCACCCCTAGATATGTATGTGCTCTCTATACCTGAAAAAAGATTCTTCTCTTTTGCAAATGAGCAATGCACTACACTGCAATTCAGCAATGCGGTGCTAGTGGGAGTTCTAGAGTAATGAGAGTAATGAAGGATTAATGCACATTACACAGGCCATTAAGCTGCTGAAGGGACAAGATAAGATAAGTAAAAACTCCCAGCTGGAGGCCCACATAGCACAGTGTGAAGTGCTCTCACCCCAGCCTGGAGCACTGAGCCTCGGCAAGGCGTGAAAAAGGGGGGCTGCCATCCACATAATTGTTATTATTATTGATATCCAGCGGTTTCCATCACATGCATCATGAGAAAATAATAGAGGTACATAAGTAGCTGGGAAGCCCACATTAATCCTCTCAGCCTGTAACAAACAGCGCAAATGAAACAACTTGCTCAGGCACAGAACAGACTTTGATTATGGGAAACGTCGGAGGAAGATTAGCCATGTAAATGTGCAATCATCTTGTCAAGTTTCTGCTTTAGGGATAGTGTATTTACACAGTCCAGTAAATCGCTCAGCCTGTGGCCTTGTGCCTGTATAATTAGCCTTGAATTCCTCTATGTCCTCGCTGGGGACACATACAATAATAAAAAAAAAACACAAGGCACAATACTAAAATGGCAATATAATATCACAAGCAGTAATTACAAAAAAAAACCTTCAGCTGAACAGACTTACTTTTCATTGGGCCCTAGTGTGTAATGCATTGAAAAGGTGATTTTATTGAGTCTCAGCATTCTTCTGCTGCTCACAGTGTTTGATACGCTGTAAAATATTGTTGCTTTAATACAAAATAAGCAAGATTATGAAAAAACATAAGCAAAAAAATAAGCAAAATTGCTTTAAAAAGTGAGTTGCAATAGCTGTAAGTAGAAAAAGTAATCATGTCACACCTACCTATTTCTAGTGCATTAAGGTGTGTGACCAGCCTATTTAAATAAACTACTCGATTGAGGCTAAGTTTACACTTGCGGCTGAGAAAGTGGAACTTCCGCTTATTTGTCTCCTCTCCCCCTCCGGTGCCACATTTGCCACCTTTCGGGGGGGACAGGATACCCGTCTTTGACAGATATCCTGTTCCCACTTCCAGGAGTCTGCACCGCGGCCCATGACATCACTGCAGGCCTCCCTCCTCCTCCCCCTGTTGCCGGGCCAGGAGGAAAGAGGAGCCTTGCACATGCAAAGTAGGGTTCCCAGCATGAAGCCGTAAGGCTACACTGCCGTGTTCCCTTACTCGCAATGGTGGCAGCACCTGACAGCTGATGGAAACATCAGCTGTGGTGCCAACATCGCTGGACTCCAGGACAGGTAAGTGTCCTTTTATTAAAAGCCAGCAGCTGCAGTATGTATAGCTGCTGGCTTTTATTTATTTTATTTTTTTGGGCGGACCTCTGCTTTAAGAACATATGATTAAACTGCGTTTTTGATGCCCCTCAACCACCCTCCTCCAGGTTATTTGAATATGGTCTTTTTCAGAGTCAGGAAACCAGAAACAATAGCTAAACAAGTGTAATTAAAATTGCACCAGTTCCTTTGCTTCTGCCTATATGCAGATTATCATTTATAGTTCTTATTACTACCCAAGGTATGCCCTGATCAGTCCTATCCCCAAGTACTGAAAACGTGCAGGTAGAACCCTAATGCATGACCCACTTCAGAAGGTACAGAACGTTTTGCTTCTCAACTTCTCACTGCTATTGTAAGCAAGTTCACCTGGGCTTAGTCAATAAGCTCATTAAAGTGGTTGTAAACCCTCCCCGACAACTTGTCCTATGTAAATCAGCATAAAAAACCCTAATGGACACTGCTTGTAGATATCTCCTTACTTTCTTAGTATTGTTGTAATCCTTGTTGTTCTGTAGAATGAAGTCACTGAGCATGCCCAGATCTCCCCTGATTTACGGCACACTCTCTATGTCTTATCTATGTGTTATCAGGACTTCCTACAGCACAATACTGAACTCTGCTAATCACTCAGAGCTTCCTCCTACACACCATGTGACCATGTGACCTCACATACAGTCTAAACTTGGCCAATACTGCAGTCTTATCAGCTGAAGCTGATAAGTCTGACAAAGGCAAACATTAGACATCTACACAAGTAAATACTATGAAATAAACAACTAAGCTATCAACAGGGAAGCAGGGTTGCCATAGAAACGTTGGATTGAGAAGGAGGCTTGGTTAACAGTACAGGAAGGGCTCAATGTAAGGGGGGAAATACACTCCACTGTGGACTCAGAAAACAATACTTAAGATGGTGCTGCCTAACCCCTGGAAACACGTTTTTTAAAGTTTCTTTAAACAGTAAGTAATATGCGATTTGGGCTGGATTACAGTGGCTCTAGTCTGATAATAACTTATTATAATGGACTAAATGAAAAGAAGCATCAGAGTGGGAGAGTTTACTTCCTCTTTAAAAGGTGTAGCCATGCAACACATCAGGCATTACAGGGCTGCCCAGTGGAGAGGGCACCAGGACACACAAGGAGATTGATAGCAGGAAGAACTTTTATTACCAGATCTTGGAGGTACCCCAAAATCCCATTTGAATTGTTGAAGGCCAAATTGTCATGGGTCATGGTTAATGACCATCTCGGCTATCTTGCATGATAAATCTGCCTTCATTGAGAAAATATAGGATCCCTGGATCAAAAATGTATTTGATGCTACTTGAACCATCTGTAAGGGCAACAACTTGGATCGGTTGGGTTACTCTCACTCAACAAAGTTCTCTTTCCTTTCTTCTCATTTCTATCTTTTACTTACTTTATGTTATTCCTCAATATTTGGAACATTATCTGGTCATACACTGGGCAGGCATGGGCCTGAGCCCCCAAGGTCTAGACTCTGACTAAACTGGGTGCTCTGAGGGTTTTGGGTGCCCCTGGTTTGTGTGTGCTATGTCTATGTACCATTGGACCTCTTGATCTTTTCTAATGACTCTATCCCTTTATAAAGAGTTAATGCCAATTGCTGTCCTATGCAATAATGTTTGTACTCTTTGTTCCCCTTTTGAAATATTCAATAATAAATAATATTGGAAGCAGAAAGGTGTTTCTATGGGTATGCATGCTTCAAGTTAATACACACAATTGCCCTAAGAGAGTAAGAATTTGCCATATACAGTAAATGTTTGCTTTTAAGCAACATGGGTCACTATGTTTCGCTTTGAGCTGCAGGACTAACATTAATTAGGACTCCAGGGGACAATGATGCTTTAGTCTCCATTTACTCTGATGCTCACTCCAGTGTGTTTCCCCTGCCAAAGTGGATGTAGTAATATGGGTACCAGGGAATTTCTTTTTATAGAGCATGTACAATATATATGCATTTACATACAATTTTCCTGTTTGCATCTACTTATGTACATGTGCATGTCAATGTTTTTCTTGTATATAATTTGGTCATCTGTTTGCATACATATAGTGGCTCCCAGCACATCATAAGTATGGGATTTACCATCACTAACCCTTCACATGTGCTGTCTGGGTTTTGTCTGGCTTCAAAATTCCTTAGCACTGGGTCAGTGGCTATAAAAGTACTAAAATTATTAGATCAACATATATCCTGAAGATTTCATGAAGCAGTCAACAGTGGCAGGTTCTCAATTCACACTGCTTTGACATAGGATCGGACTTGTGAGACCCAAAGTCGGATAACATGTCAAATTCAATGTTTCCCTAAGAGAGCTGTCTTAACTGATGCTACACAAGTTGCTCTGACTTTAGAAAAGGTTCCTGCAATGTTCCAGATGCGATTTCAGCCCAGTACAGGCTCCTAAATACCATAAAAGTCAAATCAAGTTGGAAGGAAGTCACAGGGCAAAATCACAGGCAAAGTAGTGCGACTTTGCAGTTGCAGCAGCGTGAACCGAACCTTTCTCTTGGTCCAAGTCCTCTTTTCCCTACACAGAGGAAAATTTGTATCTGGAATTTGATGACCCCAGAGCAACACAGACAATTTAAAGAGGAAGTAAACCCTGATGGTCCGTTTCTTCACAGAGCATGCATCTATGACGACATTGACGCACTACAAGTGAAATATATCCTAAACAGCGCGCGTTTCGGAGATATTTCCACTACCTATAGGTAAGCCTTATTCTAGGCTTACCTATAGGTAAAAGTCAACAAAAAGGGTTTACAACCACTTTAATTTCTGAATGTTTAAACATTGCGGCTTTAAAGGGAGGCCCGGAATAAAAGACAGAAAAAACATTGATGGAGGGCCGGCATGACGAATGTGAGAGTGAGGGGGCAACATAGAGTTAAGGGGATGATGCTGGGGGAAGAGGGGGAGGAGACTTGGGGAAAAAAGAATGAAAGGGGAGGAGGGTTATAAAAGGTGTGGGCGGGGACTAGCGGCAAGCGTGTGCAGAACAGAGAGGAAGTTTCCCACCCACCCTCCCTTTTGTTTTATTGTCGATCACTGTGTTCCTTTATTGTTGTGTTTTCTTTTTGTGTTTTGTCTGTGTTTCCTTCTCTTGCAGGGTGTCGGTGATTCGGGTCATCATAGCAGTAACGGCGGTGTCTTTGGTCTTTGATGGTGGCAAGAAAACTGATGTGATGGAAGTGTCGGGGGGCTCATAGGTGGTATGTGCCCCCTTGTTGGTGTATTCCAGCGGAAGGGTAGGCTGGAATACGGGATTGGTTGCACTGCGGGAAAGGGGGTTGTCTCTGGGCTGATAAACGGCCGGAGGCCTGGTATGGTATAATTTTGTCCCGCAGTGTACTGGTGGAAAGTGTTAAGTAAAAAAAGGTGAAGTTGGGGTACCATCAAAGAGCAACGGACTGGGAGTTTGAAATTGCCGTTACAAAATTGGTGTTGTATATAATTTTATATATATATATTTTATAAAGGTTATTTAAGTTTTGGTTTGAATATTTGTTAATAAAGGCTGCTATGGCCATTTACACTCCAAAGTTCTTTGCGGTCTATTTATTGGTATGAAGGGAGGGAAGGTAAAAGGGGGGAGATATGTAAAAGGAAGTATTGAGGAGGTAAGGTGGTTACGGGAGAGTTGGTGATATCTTGAATACATTGGTCATGTCAGCAACCAATTCTTTTGCACTGCTAGGCGTATGGGTGAAGAGTAAAGACACAATCTAATAATAGTCAAAGGAGATCATTTATAAAAACTTTCAGTAATAAAATCACGGTATCTGTCCACTAGGAAAAGGACAAATGATCACTTTCGTCATTGCAACATGCTTGTTGTTATCAGTACCATGGACAGAGGAGAGGCCATACAAGGGTGCTGAATGTATTTGTAATTTTCACTTAAACAAGCCTAGCTGGAATAATACTGCGTTCTTCAGTAAGGTCACAGTAAAACTTTTATATTGTGACACTGACATAGACGCATAGAGGGAAATTAACGAAGCTTCCTGTGCTATTATAATGGTGCAGGAAACTATCAGAGGTGGCAGGCGCCGCATTAACTTAGCAGATAGGCCTGTTTAAAGGCTGTCTGTGCCACCTAAGCCAGTTTCTATTTTTAGAGTAAAATATAAACTAGTGCAGGTCTGCCCTAATAAAGTTTTCTCCATATAGAAAACTGCCACAGATTTCCAACACGTTTGACCTTGTTGTATGGGATGAAAGCTGTCAGCTATCGCATCCCTCTCTCTGCTTGTGCAGGGTTTACACTACATAAGCAGAGCCTGCAGGGTTAATAACCCTCCTCCTACCCTCCCTCCCAATCTGAGCTGAGCTAAGGGCCGGAATGGGCAGAGAGATGGGAGCATGCAGCTCCAGCTCTCCTGTTCTTTGCGCTGTGTCTATCAGACACTGCAGAACATGGAACTGACCACCCCTAATTAACAAAGGGGCTTGTGTGGCTTTTGTTAATTAAAAGCAACATCTTTTGTGTTGAGAAGAGTGGTGCAAGCTTGTGCTTGCACAGCTTGTTATTCTTACATTATGAAACACAGATCTGACCATAGAAAGGATGTATTCTACTATAAAGTGTAGTGTCGCAAAATGAAATGGTCAAGAAAAGATCTTGCTGACCTGTGCTATGTAGAGGAAACCTGTAATGAGCAAACATATGTTGACCGACAACACTATCCTTCTTAAAATGTCACTGGCGGTAATATTTTTTGAGTCACTGACTATAGAAAAAGTATGCAAATGTTGAATTTAATATCATTTGACCTGCTGCATACTTGTTCAAGGTGATTCAAAATGTACTGAAGCTGAAGATAGCCAAAAAGCTAGCACAACTTGTTTTTCTTAGCACAGGTTTCCTTTAAAAACCATTACACTGCCAGATATCCATAGGAATTACAACTCTGTCTTCCACTGTGGTTGGGTTACTTTTTCTTCAAGTCAAACCCGTACACTTTAGTGGTGAACGGCAATTTATTTTTATATCATAAACTATACATATATTTTGCTATTAAATCACATTTTTAATCATATGAAGTTAATCACAAGAGTCCCCCTTTACATCAGAGTCCACAGAGTTCCCATTTTACATTTGAACTATGTCAGAATCCATTAAAGCGGGGTTCCACCCTAAATTGGAACTTCCGCTGATCGGAAACCCTCCATCCCTCCGGTATCACAATTGGCACCTTTCAGGGGGGAGGGGGGGTGGAGATACCTGTCAAAGACAGGTATTTACACCCACTTCCGGGCATAGACTCCCACGGGAGTCTATGCCTCTTCCTGTCCTGCCGCGCTGTCTGCTGGGACACACACGGGTCCCAGAGACAGCGCGGACAATTCCTATTGCGCTGCGCGACTCGCGCATGCGCAGAAGGGAACCGGGAAGTGAAGCCGATTCGCTTCACTTCCTGATTCCCTCACCTAGAATGGTGGCGGCAGCAGCCGAGAGCCGAGCGATCGATCGGCCTCGGCTGCCGGCATCGTTGGCCCCCGGGACAGGTGAGTGTCCATTTATTAAAAGTCAGCAGCTGTAGTATTTATAGCTGCTGGCTTTTAATATTTTTTTCCCCAGTACAGTCCCGCTTTAAATCAGACCGAGACAGAAGTACAGTTAAATCACACTTGTTTAATAATAAAAATAAAAAGAACAAACGTAGTCGAAACATAGCCAAACTTCAGTACTGGGAAACAAAATTACACAAATTTCTTTAAAATAATTTTTAACAAAATGTTTTTACAAAGATAAAAAATAAAAATGACTTAGTGCAAAACATACATAGATTTGCATGAAACACTAATTGCCTCAGATTACGCTGTCAATGTGGTCTATTTAAATCACAATTGGATAGAAGACTCATACATTTCCATTTGGCTTATGACAAATAATAATATAACATAGGCAAAGCAAATAAAAAAACAGTAGTATGGACAGTGTATCATAGATGACTCAGCTGGAAATTGCCCTACGTGTTACGTGTTATACAAACGCTTCATCAGTGGCTTTTGGTGTTTTTATTCCCTAATATAGGTAGAGTAATCATGTACACGTGAGTGGGAAGTAGTAGTATGGACCTGGGCATACAGCAAGGATATTTGTTAAAAATGGGGGATCATTTCGAGATTTACCCGGGAATCCTCCAGGGGTAAGATCCTCCAGCTGCAGTCAGTCCCAGGATACCCCAGAAAATGCAGCCCCTGTGTGTATGTGGTGCTGTCAGAGCGGGGAAATACTTTGAACCACTTGGTCTCAAGATTATCATGGTTTTTTATAACCATTCAATTCTATACGATTTACCATTTTCTGGGGTATCCTGGGACTGACTGCAGCTGGAGGATCTTACCCCTGGAGGATTCCCGGGTAAATCTAGAAGTTACCCCCCTTTTTTAAGAAATATGCTTTGTCCTTGGCTGTATGCCCAGGTGCATACTACTACTCCCCGCTCACGTATACACAATCCCTCTACCTATAATAGGGAATAAAAATGCCAAAAGCTCCTGATGAAGCGTTTGTATAACGCGTAACACGTAGGGCAATTTCGAGCTGAGTCATCTTTGATACACTGTCCATACTACTGTTTTTTTTATTTGCTTTGCCTATGTTATATTATTATTTGTCATAAGCCAAATGGAAATGTATGAGTCTTCTATCCAATTGTGATTTAAATAGACCACACTGACAGTGTAATCGTTATGCTCTGAGGCAATTAGTGTTTCATGCAAATCTATGTATGTTTTGCACTGTCAATTTTATTTTCTATGTTTGTAAATAAATTTTGTTAATAATTCTTTTAAAGAAATTTGTGTCTTATGCCTATAAAGTCCATTACTTTCAACAATTGTTCTATTCAATAACTCCAAATATCAGGACGTGGCATGTTTTACTTGTATCCACAGTACCACCCTGTGTTTGATACGATTTTAGTTTAACCACTTCCCGACCGGCGCACGCCGATGTACGTCGGCAGAATGGCATGGGCAGGCATATTGGCGTACAGGTACGTCAATTTTTATATGCCGCCCTGCCATCGCGTGCACACTGGTCGGGACCCCTGTGAGTCCGACCACGGGTCCCGTGGACTCGCTCACCGTGGGGATTCCCGTGATCGCCTCACGGGGCGGCTGAACGAGGAAATGCCGTTGTAAACAGCATCTCCCCGTTCTGCCTAGCAACAAGTGTCTCTGATCTCTGCTCCATGTGATTGGAGCAGAGATCAGTGTTCACTAACACAAAGCCCAGCCCCCAACAGTTAGTAACACGCCCCTAGGAACACTTAACCCCTACACTGCCACCCCCTGGTTAACCCCTTCACTGCTGAACGAACGAATGAATGAAATACTTGTATAGCGCACAATGCGAACTGAAACGCCTCCAGGCGCTGTGGCGAGCTTTGATCATCTGCTAAAAGAGAAAGGTCTTGAGTTTTTTCCTAAAAGCCAGGTGATTTTTTTCCAGGCGGATGTTGATTGGTAGAGCATTCCATAGCTGAGGCCCTTGGACAGCGAATCTCCGATCCCCCTTGGATTTATACCGGGTTTTGGGCACGAGGAGGAGGTTTTTGTTGGCTGATCGAAGACTGCGGTTTGGTGTGTAATGATTTATTTTCTCCATTAGGTATTGTGGAGCTTCTCTATGCACGCATTTGTGGGTGAGGCAAAGGGTCTTGAACGTGATCCGATTTTTTATGGTTAGCCAATGTAGGCTCCTCAGTGAAGGAGAGATGGATTCCCAGGGTTTTTTTCCTGTTATCAGCCTTGCCGCCGTGTTTTGGATCAGTTGTAGTCGCGCAAATTGATATTGTGGTAATCCTATGTAAAGCGAGTTTGCGTAGTCCAGTCGTGAATTAATGATTGTTCCAACGACCACTGCTTTGTCATTCTTTGGGATAAAAGGGATGAGTCTGCGAAGCATGCGTAGCAGATTGTGAGATCCACCGACTACTGCTCCTATTTGCGCATCCATTGACATTTGTGCGTCTAAAATAACCCCGAGACTCTTCGCTTTGGTCTTTGGGGAGATAGTCTGCCGAAAAAAGACGGTTGGTGGAGACCAGGAGGTTTTGGTTGCGGGCTTATGATTTGGGTCAGTGTCATTTACACAGGAATCAATGCATTTGTATAGCATTGATTGCTGTATAAATGATAATGGTCCCAAAAATGTGTCAAAAATGTCCGATGTGTCTGCCATAATGTCGCAGGCACAATAAAAATCGCTGATCGGCGCCATTACTAGTAAAAAAAATAAAAATTAATAATAATGCCATAAAACTATCCCATATTTTGTAAACGCTATAACTTTTGCGCAAACCAATCAATAATCGCTTATTGCGATTTTTTAAACTAAAAATATGTAGGAGAATACGTATCGGCCTAAACTGAGGAAAAAAATGTTTTATTATATATTTTTGGGGGAAATTTATTATAACAAAAAGTAAAAAAGAATGTTTTTTTTTCAAAATTGTCGCTCTATTTTTGTTTATAGGGCAAAAAATAAAAAACGCAGGGGTGATCAAATACCACCAAAAGAAAGCTCTATTTGTGGGGAAAAAAAGGACGTCAATTTTGTTTGGGAGCCATGTCGCACGACCACGCAATTGTCAGTTAAATTGACGCAGTGCCGAATCGCAAAAAGTGGTCTGGTCTTAAGCCAGCAAAATGGTCCGGTCTGAAGGTGGTTGAAGTAATAATTTCTTTAGTGTATTTAAATCTGCTAGTGCATCTAATACTTCCCTCCCCCAGACTGACAATACTGCTGTCCAGGTGTCTCAGTCACTCCTCCATCCAGAGAGGAGACACTCTACAGAAGGTGTGTTACTGGCCAGACCACCAGGTAAAAACAGAGGTAAAAAACACCAAAAAATAAATAAAATAAACATAGCCACCACTTCTAATAATTTGTAAGCTGATTTTTTTTTCTACATTTTTGGTTTTGGGTTTAATACTGCTTTAAGAGGCACTGGAAGACTCTCTTTCTTTAAAAAAAAAAAAAAAACAGAATCCACCTGATTTATCATGCTTATTGGTATGTACATTATAAAAGTAAGGGCCGGTTCACACAGCGAGGCGCGGCGAGGCGTCTCCGACTTACCTCGCCGCGACCTGCGGGGAGCTCAGCGGCGACTTGCAGAGGACTTCTGTATAGAAGTCAATGCAAGTCGCCCCCGAAGTCGCCCCGAAGTAGTACAGGAACCTTTTTTCTGAGTCGGAGCGACTCGAGTCGCTCCTCTCAGAACGGTTCCATAGTACTGAATGGGGGCGACTTGCGGGAGCGAGGCGAGGCGAGCCGTGTCGCCTCGCCTCGCCTCGCTGTGTGAACCGGCCCTAACTGTGAATATAAAGCAAACTATATGCTTCCCATATTCTAGCATTAAAGCACTTCTAAAGCCTAAAGTTTTTCACCCTAATGCAGTCCCTTCATTAAGGTAAACAAAATGTTTAGGCATTAGTATCGCCCCTCACAACCCTCACTTGATCCAACACTGTGCACGTCTATAGTGGCTCTTCCCGCTCAGGCTATGCTGAGGCAGCAGGAGCCATTGGCAGCCGCTGCTGTCAGTCAAATTCTGTGACATGGGGGGGAGGGGGGCTGAGATGCACTATCTGTGTCTATGGATGCAAGCAGCACATCTTGGAATGAAGCCTGCAGGTGTGCCACAATAAGAAGCAGATTCCTATGGTGGTACACCGAGAAGAGGGGGAGCAAAGAGTGCTGGTGGGGGACTCCAGGAGAGGTGGGGCCGCTCTGTGTAATTCTATTTTACAGAGAAGGCAAGTAGTAGGGTGGCACAGTGGTGTAGTGGGTAGCACTCTCGCCTAGCAGTAAAAAGGGTCGCTGGTTTGAATCTTAACCACGATACTACCTGCCTTGAGTTTGCATGATCTCCCTGTGCCTGCGCGGGTTTCCTCCGGGTACTCCGGTTTCCTCCCACACTCCAAAGACATGCAGGTGGGTTAATTGGCTTCTGTCCCAAATTGGCCCTAGTATATGAATGGGGACCTTGGATTGTGGGCTCCTTGAGGGTAGGGACCAATGTGAGTGAGCAATGTACAGGGATAGAGACAATTGTAGACACTCACTCAGGTTGAACTGGATGGACTGGTGTCTTTATTCAACCTTACTAACTATGTAGCATGTTTGTTATTTAAAAAAAAAAGAAGTATAATGTACAATGTAAAGTAGTGAGTGTACAGCTTGTATAACAGTGTACATTTGCTGTCCCCTCAAAATAACTCAACACACAGCCATTAATGTCTAAACTACACCCCTAAGTGAAAATGTCCAAATTGGGCCCAAAGTGTCAATATTTTGTGTGGCCACCATTATTTTCCAGCACTGCCTTAACCCTCTTGGGCATGGAGTTCACCAGAGCTTCACAGGTTGCCACTGGAGTCATCTTCCCCTCCTCCATGATGACATCACAGAGCTGGTGCATGTTAGAAACTTTGCGCTCCTCCACCTTTCATTTGAGGATGCCCCACAGATGCTCAGTAGGGTTTAGGTCTGGAGACATGCTTGGCCAGTCCATCACCTTTACCCCTCAGCTTCCTAAGCAAGGCAGTGGTCATCTTGGAGGTGTGTTTGGGGTCATCTCCGAAGGGAGGGGATCATGCTCTGCTTCAGTATGTCACAGCACATGTTGGCATTCATGGTTCCCTCAATGAACTGTAGCTCCCCAGTGCCGGTGTTCTGACACAAAGTGTCCACCTATCGAATAGTGTCCAGGTCGTACTGCGCAGGCACCATCCAAGTGGACATAGGGTTGCTCATAGTAACAGGGCCCCTCGCTCGCTTCGCTCGCCACGCTTTGGACACGGCGTCGCTTCGCTCAGCTCTTTTCTATTCTAACTCTATGTCCACTTGGATGGTGGGGCTTGAACCTGGACTCAGTGCGCAGGCGCCATTTATCTTCAGAGATGTTCGGCTTCTCTTTGTCCCCCTTACTGCGCAAGCGCAGTACAGGGTGGACACTATCTGATCGGATTCATGCAGCCCCAGACCATAACACTCTCACTGCCATGCTTGACCTTAGGCAAGACACACTGTCTTTGTATTCCTCATCTGGTTGCCGCCACACATGCATGACACCATCTGAACTAAATAAGTTTATCTTGGTCTCATCAGACCACAGGACATGGTTCCAGTAATCCTTATCTGCTTGTCTTCAGCAAATTGTTTTGATGCAGTGTGCGGCATATGGTCTGAGCACTGACAGGCTGACCCTCCCCCCAACCCCTTCAACCTCTGCAGCAATGCTGGCAGCACTCATACGTCTATTTCCCAAAGACAACCTCTGGATATGATGCTGAGCACCTGGACTCAACTTCTTTGGTTGACCATGGCAAAGCCTGTTCTGAGTGGAACCTGTCCTGTTAAGCCGCTGTATGGTTTTGGCCACCATGCTGCAGCTCAGTTTCAGGATCTTGGCAATCTTCTTATAGCCTAGGCCATCTTTATGTAGAGCAACAATTCTCTTTTTCAGATCCCCAGAGAATTCTTTGCCATGATGTGCCATGTTGAACTTCCATTGACCGGTATGAGAGAGTGAGGGCAATAACACCAAATTTAACACACCTGCTCCCCATTTACACCTGAGACCTTGTAACACAAATGAGTCACATGACACCAGGAGGGAAAATGGCCAATTGGGCCCAATTTGAACATTTTCACTTAGTGGTGTACTCACGTTTGTTGCCAGTGGTTTAGACATTAATGGCTGTGTGTTGAGTTATTTTGAGGGGACAGAAAATTTACACTGTTAGACAAGCTGTACACTCACTACTTTACATTGTATCAAATTGTCATTTCTTCAGTGTTGTCACATGAAAAGATATAATAAAATATTTACAAAAATTTGAGGGATGTACTCACTATTGTGAGATACTGTATATACACTATATTATCAAAATGATTGGGACGCCTGCCTTTACACACACATGAAGTTTACTGTCATCCCAGTCTTAGCCCGCAGTGTTCAATATTGAGTTGCCCCACCCTTTGCAGTTATAACAGCTTCAACTCTTCTGGAAAGGCCGTCCACAAGGTTTAGGAGTGTGTCTATGGGAATGTTTGACCATTCTTCCAGAAGCGCATTTGTGAGGTCAGGCACTGATGTGGACAAGAAGGCCTGGCTCACAGTCTTCACCCTGATTCATTCCAAAGGAGTTCTGTCGGGTTGAGGTCAGGACAGTCAAGTTCCTCTACTTCAAACTCGCTCATCCATGTCTTTATGGACCTTACTTTGTGCACTGGTCCAAAATCATTTGGTGGAGAGAGGTTATGGTGTGGGGTTGGTTTTCCGGAGTTGGTCTTACCCCCTTAGTTCCAGTGAAGGGAACTCTTAAGGGGTCAGCATATCAAGACATTTTGCACAAATTCATGCTCCCAACTTTGTGACATGGATGAGCTAGTTTGAGGTGGAGGAACCTGACCTAAACACAATAGAACACCTTTAGGATGAATTAGAGTGGAGACTGCGAGCCAGGTATCCTCGTCCACATTAGTGCCTGACCTCACAAATACACTTCAGGAAGAATGGTCCAACATTCCCATAGACACACTCCTAAACCTTGTGGACAGCCTTTTCAGAAGAGTTGAAGCTGTTATAGCTGCAAAGGGTGGGCCAACGCAATATTGGACCCTACGGACTAAGACTGGGATGCCTTTAAAGTTTATGTGTGCGTAAAGGCAGGTGTCCCAGTACTTTTGGTAATAGAGTGTATATGTAAATATATATATATACATACACACACTTTACAATAATCCTAATTTATGTTTTACAAGAATAATCACATAAACTCTTTTTCACTTTTTTTATTGTGAACAATTCATATCACAAGTATACAATATTACAAGACCTTCAACAGTCACTTTTTTCAAGGCAAATACATGACAGCTTGTGAGGTCCTGAAATGTTGGTATTTACTGATGACATGTATTCTTCAAAATAAAAAAGTGTAAAATAATTCTCTGCTGACTTTCTAGCTCAATACTTGAATACTTTGGGGCCACTTCCAGTACCTACTATTCCAAGCAGGGGCGGACTGTCCATTAAGTGCACATGGGCGCCGCCCCCCCTGTCCATTGCCACCTCCTCTATCCATGTGCCCGACCCCTTTCAGGACACCGGCATATGGATTGCAATGCAGAGGGGCTGTTTTTTTGAAGCACCGATTAGAGCCAAAGGCTCTAATAGGCTTCAATCTAGGTTGGGCTCGGGTTGCAGACAGCCCACCCTTGTGTGTTACAACAGCATATAAATATTCACTGTTGCAACACCGATCCTCCTCGCAGCCAATCAGGAAGCTGGTTTTGACACCGGTCACCTGATTGGCTGAAAGGACAGGCGATCCTATTGGACACCTAGGAGGAGGAGGGATGAGCCGCACGGTGGAAGCCGCCATAATGCAGAGAGGACATGGGAGCTGCTTCCCGCTGCCCAAAGAAGCCCGCAACCCGCCACCCATAGGAGCCCGCAACCTGCCCATAGGAGCCTGCAAACCCGCCGCCCATAGGCGCCCACAAGCCGCCCATAGGAGCCTGCAACCCGCCCATAGGAGCCCGCAACCCGCCACCCGTAGGAGCCCGCAACCCGCCGTCCGTAGGAGCCCGCAATCCACCCACGTGTATTATAACAGCAAATAAATATTTGCTGTTGCTGCTGTAACACGGATCCTCCTCCCAGTCAATCAGGAAGCTGGTTTGGACACCGGTCACCTGATCGGCTGAAAGGACAGGTGATCCTATTGGACACCTAGGAGGAGGAGGGATGAGCTGCACGGTGGAAACCGCGTAATGCAGAGAGGACACGGGAGCTGCTGCCTGCCACCCACAGAAGCCTGCAACCCGCCACCCATAGGAGCCCGCAACCCGCCACCCATAGGAGCCCGCAACCCACCCATAGGAGCCCACAGCCCACAACCCATTGCCCGTAAAAGCCCGCAACCCGCCACCTGTAGGAGGCCGCAACCCGCCACTCAAAGGAGCCCAAAACTCACCCATAGTAACCCGCAACCCATCGTCCATAAGAGCCGCCCGTAGGCACCCACAACCCGCCTGTAGGCACCCGCAACCCGCCCATAGGAGCCCGCAACCCGCCACCCGTGGGAGCCCTCAACCCACCGTCCGTAGGATCCCGAAATCCGCCCGCAACCCACCGCCCGTAAGAGCCCACAATCTGCCCATAGGAGCCCGCAACCCAGCCGCTGCCCGATGCCAAGCCACCCATAGGAGCCTGCCCGCCTGCAACCAATTGGGGTAAGTGCTGGGGTGCCGCCGACCATCCGGGGGGGTGGTTGTTTGCTGCCCCCCCGCCCCAAAAAAAATCACCAGCAGCCCCTGATTACAAGAGGTCACATTCTGGATGGAGTGCCGCTTTACATCAGAGCGATACGGTGCCGGTCCCAAACTGATATTAGACTTTAATTGGGCTGATTTTGGAAAGAGATACGGAGGACTAACAATCTTGAGGTGGTCAATGCTGCTACTAGTGAGTTTGCTGAGTAAATATTCACAAAGCCTGAGGGCCACAAAGAATAACATGGGATGTGGCATACACAGATTACCTAATTGGTGTGTTCAGGAATAAAATAGAACCACAAGCTGTGACTTTCCTGATATACTCTCACATAAATATTTGTATACTCGCACAGTAACTCAAAAAAGAAAAAAAAACTGGAAGACATAATCACACGGATGGCCAGCAAAACATACACTGGCATTTTATGGAGTGCTGGGAAAACTCTGTACACATGCTGACACATCTAACTGGAGCCTGTAATGTGATTTCACAAAATGTGGCGTGATTTATATCTGAGGCGCACACGGGAAACTTCCTGCCGATGTCACACTGCATGGCAGGGAGGGGTGTACGTACTAGATGGTCAGGCTGTGATCCTCCTATTGTTGAGGACTAAAAATCCCAGCATGCCAGGCAGGAAATGATAAAGTGACACTAAACTCTGATTTAAAAAAATATATATTTTTAAGTACCATATTTATCGGAGTATAACACGTGCCCCAAGTTTAGGAGGGAATTTTGAGGAAAAAAATATTTAGGAGGGAAGTTTAAGGAAAAAAACCTTACATTTAAATGCCCATCAATGCAGCCTTATCAGTGTCCATCCGCAGCCTTGTCAGTGTCCATCCGCAGCCTTGTCAGTGTCGTTGCAGGCTTGCATTGCAGCCTTGTTATTTAAAAATGGCGCAACCGAGATACAGAGCGGATGTCCTGTGAATATCGGTGGTTTCGGCCGCCCTCGGCCGTTCTCGGCAACTTTCCGAAAGCCGTCAAGAGCAGCCAAGAGCGTCCGAAAGCCGCCGAGGGCGGACGAAAACCGATGAAACCCACTGAGAAGCTCACAATCAGCGGGGTATCAGCGTATAACACGCACCCACAATCTTCCCCTGATTTTAAGGGGAAAGTGCGTGTTAAATGACGATAAATACGGTATGTATTCTTAATCAGTCTCTTCTATTGCACTCCAAATCTCGATATGTCTTTTTTATTTTTTTTGCTGCTTTGATCAAACTTCCTATGAGTTACTGGCTACATCTGTTCTACGTGGTCCTAGCCACTCTCTCTTGCTCACTCCCAAGTATGGTTGCCATCTGTCCAGGATTCACCCAGGCAGTTTAAGTTTGGAATCATGTGCTTGGGTTTCAAACTGCCTGAAACCCGGACACATTATTCAGACTGGACTATGGCCCCCCAGTAGGGTTGCTGGCTGCAGTTGTCTAATCTGAGAGTATCTGTTATACTCTCTCTCACACGGCCCAAAGCCAGCACTAACAGTTCCCCCCCACATGTAGATGGGAGAGGCAAGAGGGCTCAATCTGCTCCTTTTCCTCCCGCCCCTACCCCTCTGTGTCTGCCCACACTCCAATCCCCTGCGCTGTGCCTCAGAAAAGGGACGTGGGGGGGGGGCGTAAATTTTGAAGTACAGCAGCCTCAGATACATCTGGATGAGAGGTGCTGACTGCCAAGGGGTGAGTGAGCTCACCATCCATCCCTGTCTGTGACTGAAGTCTCCCCTCTTCTCTCTCCTGCCTCCAAGTGAGTACACTAAGGTAAATCAGGGTTCTCAGAGCTCCACTTACATCAGAGTTCCCCTTTACACCAGAGGCCACAGTGTCCTCACCGTGCATCAGAGTACTCAGTGTTGCCCCTTAAATCAGGGTTTCCAGAGCATCCCTTATGTTAGAGTCCCCAGAGTTCTCCCTTACATCAGAGTCTGCAGAGTCCCCCCTTACAGTGAAAGGGAACTCTGCGGATTCAGATGTAAAAGGGGAACTCTGTGGACTCTGATATAAAGAAGGACTCTTGTGATTAACTTCATATGATTAGAAATGTTATTCAATTGCAAAATAAATGTATAGTTTATACTATAAAAAAAAAAATTGCTGTGCGTCGCTAAAGTGATTGGGTTTGACTTGAAGTAAAGGTGGCAACCCTACTCCCAAGATGGGCTAGAGACTATGGACTATGGACTAAAAGGTTTGTAGTGAGCATTGAGCAGTGCTTATGACCACAACTAACATACACTTCCACATAAATGGAAGTGAAGGGGAAAATGAGTGGTTCGGGAGCTCACAGAAAATGTTACAAGGAGACAAAGAACACAGTCAGAAACAATTTAATGAAAAATAAAACAATATTGAAGGCAATGTTTAAAAAAAAAAAAAAAAAAACGTGTTATACAGCATTTTTTTGCGCAGAGCAGCCCCAATCCCCCTCTTTTTGGGTCCCTCACTACCACTCCTGGCCCTTCCCTCCCACCGAGTGCCCTCAAAGCAAGCAGTTTGCAATGGGAGCACCCAAGCAGGCTCACTCCTGAGCCGCTGCTCTGCGTGTCCATTCACGCACAGAGCCATGGCCTTGGCCCTGCCCCCTCTCTCTCCTCATTGACTCACTGGCTGTGTTTAACAACCAATGGCTCCCCCTCCAATGAGTAAAGAGAGTCCCTGGAGAGCCAAGGCTCTTGTGCAAATCGCTGGATCGCGATGGGACTCGGGTAAGTATTAGGAAGGGGGGGGGGGGGGGGCTGCTGCACAGAGAAGAATTTTTACCCATCATGCATAGAACCATCTTAAGTAGTGGATGTGTATGGATTTCTTTTTTTTGGAGAACAATGATATCGTTTAGCATCACTTTAAAAAAAATATACAAACAAAATACACTGAAAGGCCAGATTACTATGTCCAAGGGGAACATGCCAGGATAGAAGTATAGGAGTTACCATCACAAAGTTGTTTTTGAAAGGTGCAGAGATTTGATTCTTATGCCCTGTACACGCGGTCGGAATTTCCGATGGAAAATGTGCTCGATCGCGTGTGGGCTCCATCTGACTTTTTCCGTCGGAATTTCCGACACACAAAATTTGAGAACAGGATCCAAAATCCGATCGTTTAAATTCCAATCGTGTGTAGACAATTCTGACGGACAAAGTGCCACGCATGCTCAGAATAAATTAAGAGACCACAGCTATTGGCTACTGGCCCATTTATAGTCCCGACGTACGTGTTGTACGTCACCTCGATAAGAACGATTGGATTTTCCGACAACTTTGTCCGACCGTGTGTATGCAAGACAAGTTTGGCACAGAATCTGTCGGAAAAAATCTTATGGATTTTGTTGTCAGAATGTCCGACCGCGTGTATGGGGCATTAGAATTGGCTCAATACTTAGTCGGCCACTGACCTTCAAGAAGCATGCCCAACACTCACTTCAATTTCGGAATGGTGCCTGTAGGTTCCCTTTGCATACCCCACTTGCAATTGCGATTCTGGTACCCACTGAATTGCATCCTGACGTGCCCGCTTTTCATGTCTACCTGCAGTTTAGCAACACAGGATCACGTTTATGATCTTAAACTATTCTGGGTTTACATTAGGAAATGCGCAAATTTGCATATTAGCAGCCGTCTCATATTCAAAAAATTGTCTCATGCATTAAAGCCTATAGCATTTTTTTTGTTTAAAGGGTAAGTTAACCTTTACAGAAAAATCTTTGGGGTTGATTTACTAAAACTGGAGAGTGCACAATCTACAGCAGCTCTGCATAGAAACCCTTCCAGGTTTTTTTGTGAAAGTTTAAAGTAGTGGTTACCTTTAAAAAAAAATTGGATAATTTTCCCTTGAAGCATGTTATACAGCACAGTGCTTGTGCTGTGTAATTTGGCCCCTTGTATCACCTGAAATACCTGGCTGATCCTGCCTGGTTATGCCCTAACACGTGTAAACTGTTTATCATGGCTGCTGGGCCGTGGTCAGTTTACATGTCTCTGTCATCCGCTGCTACCTGCAACTCTCCTGTGTCTCCCTCTGTCCTCCTCCCCCTCCCCTCCCTGCCTGTCAGCTCTGTCCACTCCATGATCCTCCCCTCCTACTGCTTTCATAATACAACAACCTTGCAACAATCTCCTCTGCTATGTTATATAATGTCCCCAATGCATTTGTTTTCATTTTTTCTTAAATGTACCTCATTTAAGAACCCTGATCGATGCTCAAGTGACCGGCCATCTCTCTCCTCCTCTCCTCCTCCTGGCTGACGTAAAAAAAAAATGCTCCGGGACAATATTTAACATAGCAGAGAGGACTGTTGCAAGGTTGTTGCATGGCTTAACAACCACTTTAAGTTGGGCAAGCTGTAGTTAGAAGCTGATTGGCTACCATGCACTGATTTTTCACTCTTCTGTTTTAGTAAATCAACACCATTGAGGTTTTTTTGTTCAACCAACGGGTTGAATGGAAAAAAAAAAAATCACAGATCCCAACATCTGCACAGGTCATATGGATGTAGGGATCTCCGTTGCTGCACTATTGTATTCTGACAAGGGGACTTCAACCGTCTGCTAGAATACACAGATCAGCGCTGCAAGGATTGGCTGCATGCACTGATCAAATGCTGACCTGGCCGGCTTCTGTTTAACAAACAGTGGCACACCTCCTGAAAGTCAGCCAGTTCCTACTGATCCAGCTGACTTTCGGTACGTGTATACTTAGCTTTAGCATTACTGCATATGTGTGGTTGCCAATAGTAGAGATTAAGACGCTGCCCATCCCCATGTAACCTTTCAGGAAGACAAATATCCCACAGACGTTATTGCACCTATAGATGACTACATATGCTATATTGGTAGTGGCTTTCCCATTTTAGCCTATGGAGCCAAGGGGCACATGCAGAACTTATTTAGAAGGCCACCCTCAGATCGGAGGTCTACTTTTCCTTTAATTTTACACAATGTGGAAAATGAAGGTGGGATTGGGGGAAAAACAGTTGTTAATTACGTTGGATTTAAGCACTTCCTGCCCAGCCTATTGTCAATTGACGGCTGTCTAAAAGAAAAAAAAGAAAATCCTGATCACTTCCCCAGAGTAATCAGGGTAGCAGTTTGTAACAAAAAATAAAATAAAAAATGTAATAAAAAGAAAAAAAATTTGATTTTTTTTTTTTTTTTTACATACGGTCACCAGTCAGTGTCCCTGATCACTGCAACACCCATAATATGATAATGCTGTATTGTACTGGTGGCAGTATGTAAAAATAGATTTAAAAAAATTGGGAACAAAAAAAAATTCAATTTCTTTATTTTCCAAAAAATTGTGACAAAACATTACAACTTCGAAAAAACTTGCCATGCCTCTTACTAAATACCTTGGACTTTCTACTTTCCAAAAAGTGGCAATTTGGGGGATATTTGTACTGTCCTGGTGTTTTCAGGCCTCGAGAAATGAAGTAAACCATCAGTACATCAGAAATGATCAAAATGATGAAAGTTATAGGACTCTATAACTTTCCTACAGACTAAGTTAAATAAACACTAATTCAGGTTATTTTTACCCCCCAAAAAAGTACCAGAATACACGTCGGCCTAAATTTATGAAGATTTTTTTTTTTGAACATTTTTTAACAAACTAAGAAAAATGCTTTTTTTTCCAAAAATTGTTGGTCTTTTTTTGTTTATTTACCAAAAAATAAAAAAATAAACAGTGATGAATAAATACCACCAAAAGAAAACTCTATTTGTGTAAATTGAAAAAAAAAAAAATTCATATGGGTACAGTGTTGGATGACTGCGCAATTGTCATTCAGTTCTGAAAGCTGAAAATTGGCCTGGGCAGGAAGGCGGTGAACGTGCCCGGTATTGAATCGGTTAAAATAAAAGTTGGCACCCTCTTTCTGCATACAAACTACCCTGACTTTTTTTTTTTTAAAGGTAAGCCACTTATTATTATTTTTTTTTTAGATTGCGTCAGACCGATTGATTGCTAAAGAAGCCTGGACAAAAAATATTTACCACGAGAAGCATTGAAACAGAGGATATCTAGCTACTAAGCAATGTGCCGCTATGCTTTGGGGAGGATGTTCCTGCCATTGAGTCTGTATGTGCGGGAGACGTGTTTTACTGTAACCATGTCCTCTGCCTCCTCCTCCTGTGTAATTCCAGACTCCCATGTAATTTCAGGGATCATTTTCCATTCCTAAATAATCCCAAAAGGAATAATAAATACGCAGAGAAAGGAAAACATAGATCGGTGCAACACAATCCGGACTCCCTCGTCAAGATTTCCCGTTGAAAGAAACGTTTTAAAGTGCAGGAAAGTGCTAAACATGTTTTTTTCAGAGCCAGGAATAAAGTTTTTTTGCAAGACACTTACGGACACTGTGTACATTTTTGAATAGTCTGACACTCTTCTTTGATTTGTTGAGTTATCATGTTTGACAAGAAATACTGCCAAAAGCCTCAATTTATTATACGCTGAGCGGGGCCAATGTTGATCTACTCATCTTGTGGCTAAAGTACGGTATTGATTTAAAAAAAAGCATTCTTGACAATTATTTTCCCCATGCAACGTTATATTTTGCATAGTTCACAGATTTAGGAGTACTGTATATTTCTTAAATATATTTATATTTACAGTTCTATAGCTATATTAATAACATATTTAGAGCCCCATACACACTATCAGATTTTATGCTGATTTTTTCCTTTAGATTTACCAAAACCATATAATATGAGGTCAAACCTTTGGATTTTCAATTTGTATACAATCAGGCAGGCCCTTGCACTACATGGTTTTGGTAAATCTGAAGACCAAAATCAGCAGAAAATCTGATAGTGTGTCTGGGGCTTTAAGCTTAAAGTGGTTGTAAACCCTCCCCGACAACTTTGTCCCATGTAAATCAGCATAAAAAACCCTAATGAACACTGCTTGTAGATATCTCCTTACTTGCTTAGTATTGTTGTAATCCTTGTTGTTCTGTAGAATGAAGTCACTGAGCATGCCAAGATCTCCCCTGATTTAAGGCACACTCTCTATGTCTTATCTATCTGTTATCAGGACTTCCTACGGCACAACACTGAACTCTGCTAATCATTCAGAGCTTCCTCCTACACACCATGTGACCATGTGACCTCACATACAGTCTAAACCTGGCCATTAGTGCAGTCTTATTAGCTGAAGCTGATAAGTCTGACAAAAGGAAACATTAGACATCGGCACAAGTAAATACTATGAAATAAACAAGTAAGCTATGAACAGGGAAGCAGGGTTGCCATAGAAACGTTGGATTGAGAAGGAGGCTTGGTTAACAGTACAGGAAGTGCTCAATGTAAGGGTGGAAAAAAAATCCACTGTGGACTCAGAAAACAATACTTAAGATGGCGCTGCCTAACCCCTGGAAACACGTTTTTTAAAGTTTCTTTAACCACTTGCCGACCGCCTCACGCCGATGTACGTCGGCAGAATGGCACGGGCAGGCATAAGCACGTACATGTACGTGCTTTGCCTCCCGCGGGTCGGGGGCCCGATCGGGCCCCCGCCCGGTGCCTGCGGCGGTCGGTTTTCGTTCGGGAGCGATCCCGGACGAGGGGACGGCCATTCATTCATGGCCACCCCCTCGCGATCGCTCCCGACGAATGGAAATCCCCGGTGACATCACTTCCTCTCCTGTAATGTAAACACAGGAGAGGAAGTGATGTATTCTCTCCTCCGTGTCGGTATTTTTCGTTCCGACACGGAGGAGAGCGGATCAGTGAGTTGCACCAACACATCCCACACACAGTAGAACATGCCAGGCACACTCACACCCCCCCTTTACCCCCCGATCACCCCCCCAATTACCCCTGCCCCCCAGTCACAGTGACACCAATGTCATTTTTTTTTTTTTTTTTTTTTTTTTTGCATTGGTGTCATTTGTGACTGTAATAACTGTTAGGGCAGTTAGGGTTAGCCCCCTTTAGTTCTAATGTACCCCCCTAACCCCCCCAATAAAGGTTTAACCCCGTGATCACCCCCCGTCGCCAGTGTCACTAAGGCTGGGTTCACATTGCAGCGGTTTATGAGAACGAATGTGATTCGCACCGCACTGCAGTGCAAATCACATCCGATCTCTGTGCGATTCGAGTTCAGCCATTCGCCGCACCCGCCGCACCCGCCACACCCGCCGCACCCGCCGCAAATTCGCACGGGACCCTTTTTTTGGCCCGCAGCAGAATCGGATCGCATGGGTGTTCACACCATGCGATCCGAGTTTGCAGATCGCACTGCGATATGCGAACTGATCTGGGGGTGTCAGTAACATTTCACTGACACTCCCAGCAGTTCGCATAGGGCAGTGTGAACTGCCGCCGGGAGGCATGCGATGCGGGAACCCGCCGCGGATTCGCGGCGTTTCCGCATCGCTCCAGTGTGAACCCAGCCTAATAAGCGATCATTTTTCTGATCGCCGTATTAGTGTCACAGGTGACGCTAGTTAGGCAGGTAGGTATTTAGGTTCGCCGCAGCTTTTTATAGCGCTAGGGACCCCCATATACTACCGCATAAAGCCCCCTGATTGCCCCCTAGTTAACCCTTTCACCAGTGATCACCATATAACTGTTACAGGTGACGCTGGTTGGTTAGTTATTTTTTTATAGTTTCAGGGCACCCGCCATTTATTACCTAGTCTCACTAGTGTACCCCTAAATTTAGGGGTGTCTACTTTCTAAAATGGGGTCATTTGGGGGGGGGGGTTTGTGCCATCTTGGCATTTTATGGCCTTCAAAACTGTAACGCCCTTAGAAAGCCTGAAGGCGGTGCTTGGTTTTTGGGGCCCCGTACGCGGCTAGGCTCCCAAAAAGTCCCACATATGTGGTATCCCCGTACTCAGGAGAAGCAGCAGAATTTATTTTGGGGTGTCATTTCACATATGCCCATGGCATGCGTGAGCAATATATCATTTAGTGACAACTTTGTGAAAAAAAAAAAAAGTTTGTAATTTTCCCGCAACTTGTGGCAAAATATAAAATATTCCATGGACTCAACATGCCTCTCAGCAAATAGCTTGGGGTGTCTACTTTCTAAAATGGGGTCATTTGTGGGGGTTTTGTGCCATCTTGGCATTTTATGGCCTTCAAAACTGTAATAGGTAGTGAGAAGTGAACTCAAAAAATTACGCCCTTAGAAAGCCTGAAGGCGGTGCTTGGTTTTCGGGGCCCCGTACGCGGCTAGGCTCCCAAAAAGTCCCACATATGTGGTATCCCCGTACTCAGGAGAAGCAGCAGAATTTATTTTGGGGTGTCATTTCACATATGCCCATGGCATGCATGAGCAATATATCATTTAGTGACAACTTTGTGAAAAAAAAAAAAAAAAAAAAAAAGTTTGTAATTTTCCCGCAACTTGTGGCAAAATATAAAATATTCCATGGACTCAACATGCCTCTCAGCAAATAGCTTGGGGTGTCTACTTTCTAAAATGGGGTCATTTGTGGGGGTTTTGTGCCATCTTGGCATTTTATGGCCTTCAAAACTGTAATAGGTAGTGAGGCGTGAAATCAAAAATTTACGCCCTTAGAAAGCCTGAAGGCGGTGCTTGGTTTTCGGGGCCCTGTACGCGGCTAGGCTCCCAAAAAGTCCCACATATGTGGTATCCCCGTACTCAGGAGAAGCAGCAGAATTTATTTTGGGGTGTCATTTCACATACGCCCATAGCATGTGTGAGCAATATATCATTTAGTGACAACTTTGTGTAAAAAAAAAAAAAAAATTTTTTTTTTGTCATTATTCAATCGCTTGAGGCAAAAAAATAAAATATTCAATGGGCTCAACATGCCTCTTATCAATTTCCTTAGGGGGTCTACTTTCCAAAATGGGGTCATTTGGGGGGGTTTTGTACTGCCCTGTCATTTTAGCACCTCAAGAAATGAGATAGACAGTCGTAAACTAAAAGCTGCGTAAATTCCAGAAAACGTACCTTAGTTTGTAGATGTGACAACTTTTGCGCAAACCAATAAATATACAATTATTGACTTTTTTTTTACCAAAGACATGTGGCTGAATACATTTTGGCCTAAATGTATGACTAAAATTGAGTTTATTGGATTTTTCTAATAACAAAAAGTAGAAAATATCATTTTTTTTCAAAATTTGCGGTCTTTTTACGTTTATATCGCAAAAAATAAAAATCGCAGAGGCAATCAAATACCATCAAAAGAAAGCTCTATTTGTGGGAAGAAAAGGACGCAAATTTTGTTTGGGTACAACATTGCATGACCGCGCAATTACCAGTTAAAGCAGCGCAGTGCCAAAGTGTAAAAAGACCTCTGGTCATTTACCAGCAAAATGGTCCGGTCTGAAAGTGGTTAAACAGTAAGTAATATACGATTTGGGCTGGATTACAGTGGCTATAGTCTGATAATGACTTATTATAATGGACTAAATGAAAAGAAGCATCAGAGTGGGAGAGTTTACTTCCTCTTTAACTCCAGTCAATTTTCTTTTTCCCATGCAGTGGGGCTGTGCCTGCACTGCACGGATTTACTGCTCGTTTTGTCAAGGGGTGACCAGAAATCTGTATATTTACCTGATCCTCTACTTCACCAGCAAATGATACTCCCCCATGATCCAATGGTGGATTGTTCCTGACATCTTCATATCCAAAGCAGGTCTATGGGCATGATGAAGTCAGGAATAGTCCATCGCACAAGACCGCTAGACTGCAGGGGGGGAGGCAATTGAGGAGCCACAGGGACTGGTCTTGTGCTGGGAGGATCGAAGGTTTGGGTAAGAAAATTTCTGATCATCCAATCCCCTAGACAAAAACGAGCAGTTAACCCATGCGATGCAGTATGGGCACAACCTCACTACATAGGAAAAAAAATGTGCCCGGAGTTTAGCTTTAAGCCTAAAAAAAAGATATTTGTAAAAGAAAACCAGTGGGGGAAAACTTGTAAAAAAAAGGAGTCATTTATACATCAAAGCCTTATGCCGTGTACACAGGGACCGGACATTTTGACGGCAAAGGTCCGACGGAACGAATCCGCCAGACAATTTGATCGTGTGTGGGCTTCATCAGACCTTTGCTGTTGAAAAATCAGACGGACTTTAGATTTAGAACAGAACATGTTTCAAATCTTTCCGACGGACTTGAGTCCGGTTGAAAAATCTGTTTGACTGACTGTATGCTAGTCCGATGGACGAAAGCCAACGCTAGGGCAGCTATTGGCTACTAGCTATGAACTTCCTTATTCTAGTCCGGTCGTATGTCATCACGTTCGAATCCGTCGGACTTTGGTGTGATTGTGTGTGGCCAATTCTGTTCCTTCGGAAAGTCCATCGGAACTCCGCTGAAAAGCCAGTCAGGAAGGCCGTCGGACCTAGTCTGCCGGAGAGTCCGGTCATATGTACACGGCATCATGGTAATAAGTAGGGATGAGCATCGGGTGTTTGCAAATATTATAGGGCGTTTGTGGCAAATTCGAGCACCGCATCATGCACTGCAAGATCGTGAGATCGCTACTGAATGGTACCAATACCATGAGAAAAGCTCCATGGGCACAATGGAATGTCTCACTACCAATAGACAGAACACAGGTGATGAGGTGAACATAAAAATTCTGAATGTTGGATTTTTTTTTCAATTCCCAAGTATTAAAATACTGCACCCCAACAGTGAGCTAAGCATTAGGTCTTATGGTTGCAACAGGTTGCCATTGAGATTATTGGGAGTTGAAAAGTTGGTCAAACTCTGCAAGCCAAGTTAAAATTGCTTTGGCTGCAACCTGAGTACAATACCATCCAGCTATAATGATAGAATTTAGCTGGGTGATTGGGGGTGCAGTAAAATCACAACGTAACCGACTGTTTTTACTGCCCTTTAACCACCTATGTCAAAAGAGCTTGTGTATGTAATTATTTAGACTTTCCTAATCTTTTACATGCAGACTAAGTTTTCCAGGAAAAGTGACAGTAGTAGAGGCCAACCTAGAGTTGCAACAATACTGGTATCGGAATTGGTGTCGATACTAAGCATTTGCACGAGTACTTGTGCAAATGCTAAAACTGATTTATTCAGTGCGATTTTAAAACCCTGTCTGGTGCGATTTCATTCAGCAGTTCAGGTGTGATTACAATGCAAATTGTAGTATGTGAGATTAGAAATCTTACCTAAACTGGACTGAAATTGACTCTTCTTCAAATCGCACTGCAGCCGGACTGCACATATGTGAACAGGCTGTAAAAGCTCCCTGAAACAGACATGAAAACGGATTTGAAACTAATGTCTATGCAAGGACAATCTGTGCGGTTTTCCCATCAATTTTCTTGCATGTATGTTGTGAACGAGCGCTAAAAAACTGTCACAGGACACTTAACAACTTCAATACCGGACACTTTTACCCACTTCCTGCCCAGGTCCATTTTCAGCTTTCAGCACTGTCGCAATTTGAATGAAGACTGCGTGGTCATGTGACACTGTACCCGTATGAAATTTCTCATCTTTTTCCCACACAAATAGAGCTTTCTTTTGGTGGTATTTGATCACCACTGGGTTGTTTATTTTTTGCGCTACAAATAAAAAAAATTGTTATAATATTTAGTAAATAAGTACGTTTTTTCCTTCATTGATGGGCAATGATGAAGTGGCACAGATGAGGTGGCACTGATGGGTACTGATGAGGAGGCATTAATATGCAGCAATTATGGGCACTGATAGGAAGCACTGATATGCAGCACTGATGGGCACTGATAGGCAGCACTGATGGGCACTGATGAGGAGGCATTAATATGCAGCACTGATGGGCACTGATAGGAAGCACTGATATGCAGTACTAATGGGCACTGATAGGCAGCACCGATGGGCACTGATAGGTGGCACTGATAGGTGGAACTGATGGGCACTGATAGGTACTAATGGGCACTGATGGGTGGCACTGATGGGCAGCACTGATAGGCAGCACAGATGAGGAGTCAATGACAGGCATTACTGATGGCCACTAACTGGCATTACTAATGGGCACTGATTGACATCCTTTATGGGCACTAATTGGCATATGATGTTTGTACAGGTTGGCACTGATTGGCATACAGGTGAGCATCCCTGGTGGAACACTGATGAGCATCACTGGTGAGCACTGCTGATGGGTCCACACTGATAATCAATGCGCTGATTATCAGTGCAGACCCCCCCCCTGTCAGGAGAGCCGCCGATCGGCTCTCCTCTACCCGAGCCTTGTTAGCGCGAATAGAGTAAAATTTCCTAGTTTGATTTGGAACAATATCCCTCTGTCCATCTTTCCTCCTCATTTGTCCCTCTTTTTGGTCTGATCTATAGAGTTGTATATAAAATACACTTTTTTCTCTTTGAAAAAGTATTTCCCAGCGCTAAACCTTTCATCCAATTTCTAAATTATTTTCAAAGCCAGTATAAAGGAATAGTAGTGGTTAAAAAAAAGCACTTTTGGGTTTAACTAATCATTTTTTTGTATAATTCTCCTTTAAGGGGGCGTGGCAGGGGTGTGTCTTATACCTATACTTATATAGGTTTTGTAACAGGTGTCCCTCATTCCCATCTCAAAAATGCGGGAGGTATGGTTATGATCTGATGAGACTAAAATTGAATTATTTCGCCTCAAAGCCAAATGATATGTCTGGTGGAAATCCAATACAGCTCACCATCCAAATAACACCATTCTTAGCCCTTGTACACACGGTCGGAGATTCCGACAACCAAATCCGTCGGATTTTGTCCGTCAGATTTTGTCCGACGAATTTTGTCCGAAACTGTTGCATACACACGGTCGGACAAAGTTGTCAGAAAATCCGACGTGATGACGTTATTTCGTTACGACGGGACTACGTTCAGGCTAGTAGCTAATCGCTTTGGTGTAGGAATTTGATCTGAGCATGCGTGGCACTTTGTCCGATCAGAATTCTCTACACATGATCGGAGTATGTCCGATCGGAGCATTTTGTCGGAAAATTTTACCAACAAGTTGGAAAACTTGGTCCGTCGGATACTCCGACGGAAACAGTCCGATGGAGACCACACACAGTCGGAATATCCGACAAAACGGTCCGATTGGACACGTTCCGTCGGAATCTCCGACTGTGTGTACAAGGGCTTACAGTAAAGCATGGAAGTGGTATTATCCTGTTATGGGGGTGTTTCTCTGCAGCAGAGACTGGAGCACTTGTCAGGACAGAAGGAAAAATGGACTGGGCAAAATACCATCAAATTCTTCAGGAATATCTGCTGCGATGGGAAGAAGGTTTACCATCCACCATGACAATGACACAAAGCACACAGCAAAAATAACCACTCAGTGGTTGAAGGAGAAAAAGGTGAATGTCCTCACATGGCTTAGTCAGAGCCCAGACTTAAACCCCATTGAAAATCTGTGGAATTACTTGAAGTCTGCAGTTCACAAACGGTCACCATCATATTTAACTGAACTTGAGCAGTTCTGCAAAGAAGAAGAGTGGGCAAATATTGCAAAGTCTAGATGTGCAAAGTTAGTAGAGATATAGCTCAACAGACTAAAGCAAAAGGGGGGTGATCCTTTTGAATTTTTTTCTGACATGTTGGTGTTATATTTCTCATTTGGCTGTTAGAAATTGCACTAGTAAATACCGCTGGATAAAACAAAAGTGGTTTCTGTCTTCATTTCAGGCTGCAAAGCAATGAAATTTGATTATTTTAAAGGGGGTTGATTCTTTTCTATACCCACTGTATACAGCAATAAACACACTGTCAGAAGTTCTAGCCATTTCCCACACTTCTAAAATGTGTTTTTGCCTTTGTCTCAGTTGAAAAGATTTCTATCACTCCCTGTCCTAAAAAGAAATGAAGAGACATGTATGTATATCCATAGAATGTATGGAAATGTCTACAATGTATGAAAACATTTTTTTCCGAGAAAGTTGTTGCTGGAAAAGGTGTCCCCATTGGAAAATATTCATTCATTCCTTGGTTTGAAAACGACTATAATTTTCCAACAATGGTCACCAGGACAAATAGCGAGAGTTTATACAGCAGGGAAACAGCCCATAATAATAATAATAATAAAAAAAAAAAACTTCCCTGCCATACGTACAATTTATGGCTATGCATACGCTTCTCCTGATAGACATTTCTCCAACAGGAAAGAAAAATTATTTATCCGTTCTCCGATACAAAGACAACAGGAAGTGACATAACAAAAACATACAATACAACGGAATCAAAGTCATCAGTTGAGGAAGGAAGACACAAGTCTGCATTTACAGTAATTCAGAAATGTGGCCTAACTGGAATGTCAAATATTATTGGGATGGGGAAAATTAGGTGGAAACCAACTTTTCTGTTTGAGAAAGAGTAAGTGAGGAAGCTGTTGAATATGAGGGAAGCTAATGAATAAAACAGTTTGGGGAATAGTAGAAGAAGAAATGCGTATTGAAGGGTAAGATTGTCGGGTGGTAGAATCTGTAGCTACTGTATGTGGTCCTATAAATTTTGTAACTAGCATGTGGAATACTGTTGTACCATGTTCTGTAAGTTCCTCTGTCTGTCCTATAAGACAGTGGTCATCAACCCTGTCCTCAGGGCCCACTAACAGGCCAGGTTTTATGTATTACCTTGGGGAGACGCAGACTAGAATACGGCAATCACTGAGCAGCAAATGATATCACCTGTGATGTATTTCAGTTATCTTGCAAACCTGGCCTGTTAGTGGGCCCTGAGGACAGAGTTGATGACCACTGCTATAAGAGACACCGAGAGGTATTCCATAGATTTAATGTTGCTCACCCTGGTGAACCATTGACCCAAATGGGGGTTTAGACTGCTTCCAGGTACAGGGAATGCACGCCATGGCCAAAAACACATTGCTGCCCTGACCACTACTGCATTTTGTGAATGGGCATTATAGGGACAGCAAGTGAGGGACAATCTACTCAATGGGCTTGTAGGTGGGGTGCATCATGGTGCAGTGGCAATAATTCACACAGTAAACTGTAATATAAAACCTTGTTGTGAGCAGCAACAGCTCACAACAAACCCAGTGGAAAGACTGTCCAGTCAGGTACGCTCGCGGTTTCCAGAACGTGAACAGAGCGGGTTCCAGCTGCTCTGACATCTGCTGTAGAGAGGGACAGAATGCGGTCTGGCCGTTTCATGCCCAATCATGTCCAGAAGAGCAGCAACTCTACGCTTTCCCTCCTCATCGGGAACCTTTCCCTACAACTAAAACTGTTCCTAACAGATTGGATACCTATCCCTACTCTGCCAACTTGCAAATTCAAACACCATACCTGGGAGCCAGGGCCCTTGAAGTGGTTCTAAAGCCCCAAGGTTGTGTGCTGCAGCTCCCCCCAGACCCCCCCCCCTTTTTCTTACCTGAGCCCAATCCAGCAATGTGCATGAGCACAGCGGCTCCAGCCGCTGTCTCTCTCTCCTCATTGGACAGATTGGTAGCAGCAGGAGCCATTGGCTTCAGCTGCTGTCAATCAAATCCTATGATATGGGGGCAGCTGTCCTGCTGTCTGTGTTTATGGCAGTAGCAGGACTCAGGAGTGAGTCCGCATGGATGCCCCAGGAAAAGGGCCTTTCCATGGGGGTACCTGATGATGAGGAGGGGCCTGGGGCATCAGCAGAGCCCCCCCTGAAGAAGAGGATCGGGGCTGCTCTGTGCAAAACCATTGCACAGACCAGGTAAGTATAGGCATGTTTGTTATTTTTATTTAAAAATAATAGAAGGTTTTGAACCACTTTGAATGCGCTCGAGTCATATGGGATGACAGCATCCAATAGGATTACTTCCCTAGTGACCCAAGAAACCATAGAGGAACCCTGTTGACTTGACTTCCTCTCCAACAACAATGCAGCTGTGGAAGAGCACCACCAATCTCCCCATTCCATGTCTATGCTGACGACACCCAGATATACTTCAAACTATCCAAGAAAGGGGAGGATCAGGTGATGCTGGCCTCCTGTCTGGAGGAAATCCAGTCCTGGATTGGTGGCAATTATCTAAAGTTAAATGGCACCAAAACTGAATGTATCATCTTTAGTAACCAGGTGTATTCCAACTTGTTTCCGTTATGGCCAGAATCTTTCAAACCTTTTCTGATTCCGGCCACTCAGGTCAGGGACCTGGATGTCATCTTTGACTCTAGGTTGAACTTGCGCCCTCAGGTAAATCAGGTGGTGAGTTCATGTCACTTCTACCTGAGACTCCTGAGGTCGACTTTTCGCTATGATAAGATCACCATGGTCAATGCCATTATCAGCAGCCGATTGGACTACTGTAATGCCCTGTATTTGGGTTTGCCTGCTTGTACCATTTACAAGCTCCAGCTGATTCAGAATGCCACAGCAAGCTAACTGACAGGTGTTGGTCGCCGTGACCACATCACTCCATCCCTTAGAGCCCTGCATTGGCTGCCTGTGAAAGAACGGGTTCTGTTTTAAAGTGGTTGTAAACCCTTACAAACCACTTTGACCTACAGGTAAGCCTAGATTAAGGCTTACCTGTAGGTCCAAGAAATATCTCCTAAACCTATACGGTTTAGGAGATATTTACCCGAAGACAGCCACCGCTGTCTACGGTGCATGCGCCGCAGACAGCGGCGCGCAGGCGCACTGGGCAAGCCACAGATCGCGGTGATATGAGTGTCGGCTCCCGTGCGCATGTGCGGGAGTGACATCATCGCTGCTCCGGCAAATCACAGCGCTGGAGCAGCCAGACCCATCAAGAAGATGGACGCTCGGAACTACAGGGGACAGCGGTGACTTCGCTGGCTCCTGTGTCAGGTAAGTGACACATAATGGACTACAATGCGATGCATAGTAGTCCATTATGCTTTACCTTTGCAGGGAATCAAAGAGGAAGTAAACCCATCAGGGTTTACTTCCTCTTTAAACTGGATGTCTTGTCCATAAGGCACTGCATGGACATGGCCCAGAGTACCTGAAGGAAAAATATGTCAAGTATGTGCCTACCCGATCCTTGAGATCGGCAAACTTGGCCATACTGAAAATTCCAAAATTTTGAAAGAAACCATGTGGAGGGAGAACGAGCGAAGTGCAAGGAGCTGTATTCTGGAACTCCTTGCCTCTGAAACTGAGACTTGAGAATGACTTTTTGAAATTTTCGAAAGAAATTCAGAACCGTACATTTTTGTACAAGCTTTTGGAGTCACCTAATTTTTAATTGGGGTGTGATGGACAGACTCCTTGGCTTTTATTCTGTATCTTGCTATGCTGGTTTGTTGGGTTTTTTTAACGTTTTTTAATGTCATGTTCTTTTGTTTTTGTGCATCGAGGCCTTCGGGTAAGACTGCGTAGGTTAAGCATTTTAATAAATAAATAAATAAATAAACCTGCAGTGAACTCAAAGCTAAAAGAAATTTTATCTTTTTTACCCAATCTTTCCAAATCTAGGAAGAAATTGTGAATGAAGTTTGGCTTTAACTGAAATAAAGAAAAGCACATCAGTTCCTGGTGCAATTTGGCAAGAGTCATAAATATTAACATCAGTATAACAGTCCATAAATGCATTTCCGATGCGTATTCAGCTGTTTGTTTCGAATTTGGACTTTATTTGCGTCTTTGTTCATAAAGTGTTACAGTAGGCAACGGACGGCAGAGTGCTCATGATTGGTCCTGCTTAAGACTTTCAATGACACTACACGTTAGTGAGTGAAATGTTCTGGGGCAGACGATCCCTCTTAGCTTTTCCATAAATAGTTCATTAGGAAGCATTTGACAATTGTCCGTGTTTTTGATAGAATACGTTGTGCAATTAACTCCAACCTCAGGGAGACACTGAAACTCCTAATCACCGACCCAATTACCCAACTGAATGTGACAGGAACATTCTGTGTGTGTGTTACACATCACCTTCCCTTGTGCAAGTGACAGATTCTGGTTTCTGGCATTAGCTGACAAGGCCGAGGTCCTTACATCACGCGACTTCTAGACAAGCGCGGGCTCAACCCTCTGGGGAACACGCATAATGCTTCGGTATTGGCTTCTCTGAACAAAGCACATACATAGATACGGTTGTACCACACAGGGACGGAGGAGGTGAAAAGGAGAGAATTATAATTATTAGTGACAGAAGCTGAATTACAGTGAAGGAAGCCGTGTAGCAGAAAATACGGGGACTTGAATTTTTTAAAACTCATCAGTCATTCTCCAACCCTCGCAACAAGGATAGTATTGTAAGGAACATCGTGCACATATTGGTTATTACATCTGGTTTCATAAAGTAAGATAACCTCTCAAAAAATGCAAAAAAAGTTAGTTCGCTATTCCTTTAAGTAAATGCCCAAACATGTGCAAAATATAAAAAAATACAGGCTTATAACACACACTTCATTTTAGGAGGGAAGTTTCAGGAAAAACTTAAATTTTAAATAAAGAACTTTGAAGCAAAATAAGTGATCAATGCCATCTGCAGCCTCATAATTGCCCACCAATGCAGCCTGATCAGTGCCCATCAACAGCCTCACAATTTCCCATCAATACAGCCTGATCAATGCCATCTGCAGCCTCATAATTGCCCACCAATGGAGCCTGATCAGTGCCCATCTACAGCCTCACAATTGCCCATCAATGCAGCCTGATCAATGCCATCTGCAGCCTCACAATTGCCCATCAATACAGCCTGATCAATGCCATCTGCAGCCTCATAATTTACCACCAATGGAGCCCGATCAGTGCCCATCTACAGCCTCATAATTGTCCACCAATGCAGCCTGATCAGTGCCCATCTACAGCCTCACAATTGTTCATCAATACAACCTGAACAATGCCATCTGCAGCCTCATAATTGTCCACCAATGGAGCCTGATCAGTGCCCATCTACAGCCTCACAATTACCCATCAATGCAGCCTGATCAATGCCATCTGTAACCTCACAATTGCCCACCAATGCAGCCTGATCAGTGCCCATCTACAGCCTCACAATTGCCCACCAATGCAGCTTGATCAATGCACATCTGCAGCCTCACAATTGCCCATCATTGCAACTTGATCAATGCCCATCTGCAGCCTCACAATTGCCCATCATTGCAGCTTGATCAATGCCCATCCGCAGCCTCACAATTTACCACCAATGCAGCCTGGTCAATGCCCAGCTACAGCCTCACAATTGCCCATCAATGCAGCTTGATCAATGCCCATCTGCAGCCTCACAATTGCCCATCAATGCAACTGGATCAATGTCCATCTGCAGCCTCACAATTGCCCATCATTGCAGCTTGATCAATGCCCATATGCTGCCTCACAACTGCCCATCAATTCCCATATGCAGCCTCACCATTGCCATGAATGTAGCCTGATCAATGACCATCTGTAGTCTCACCTCAGATTACTGCTGCCTCAGAGGGGACAGGGAGGGGGGACGAGCGCCGTCAGATTACATACAGCGAGAATCTCCTCTTTACTCGGCGGCCTCTTTAATACAACGTTTTTTTGACAGAACATTGGTCCAATGCCAGCCCAGGAGATGGGACTTCCTATTACAGAGTAAACAGGAGATTCTCACTGTATGTAATCTGGCGGCTATAGTCCCGCTCCCTCCCCGTTCCCTCCTAGGCAGCCCAAATTGCAGTACTGGCGTATAACACGCACACACTATATACACCCAATTTTCAGGGTGAAAATGTGCCTGTTATTCGCCAATAAATACAGTATATATAAAAAGTCCATGATCAATAAATTCATCTTTTTTAAATGCTCCAAAAGGTGCTCAGTGCTCCAGTGCAAAAAAATAAGTGCTTTTCAAACTGTGTAGATAATAGCTTCTTACCAAATAGTGGAGATCTTAAATTATGGAGATCAAAACAGTATTTGATATGTCTCCAAGATATCCGATGCTCTCACTATCGGGTGTCTCATTTAGCCAAAATGATCCGGTCAATATGTAGGTCTAATGTGCACTTCACGTCCCCACAATGGTTAGCCAGGCAAACAGAAAAAGAAGAAGGGCGCATAGTGTGATATAGCTAAAAGAAATTACCTTTAATTAAAGGATTTTGCACTTACATGTACTCAAAATCAAGCCCGCAATAGTGTAAAGTACGGACCATCCGTCAGGCTTGTGTGGAATGACGTCATATACTAGCTCCGCCCAATGCGTTTCCCCAAAACTGGCATCCTTTGGGATTGGATACTCTCATAAACTGCCTTGCCCATTGTCAAGCAAAGATACTGCTAAATAAGGACCGCATAAGAAACTTGGGCTAATAGCAGCTATTAAGCTGGCCATACAAATTATTAACTTGGGCTCCAAAAGGTTTTAGCCCTGTCATGACCAGGCCATTTTTTGCTATTTAGCACTGCACTACTTTACTTGCTAATTGCATGGTCATGCAAAAGTCTGACGAACCTAGAAATAAAACATGTTTCAAATCTATCTACAGACTAAAAATCTGGAAAATCGTTCGTCTGTGTGCTAGTCCGACGCACCAAATACGACGCAAGGGCAGCTATTGGCTACTGGCTATTGAACTTCCTTGTTTAGTCCTGTTTACGTCATTACGTTCAAAACGAATGGACTTTTAAACAGACTTAGTTCGGCCATGTGTGGCCAAGTCCATTCGTTCAGAAGTACGTCGGACCTCCGCTGAAAGTCTAGAGCTTATTTTGGGGGTAGGGCTTATATTGCAGCCATCACCGACAATCACGCTAGGTCTTATTTTCGGGGGAACAGGGTAGATGGCATAATCACAGAGTGATATTTTTGTTTTTTGTGCTGCCCTTTTTTGATGACCTATATTGCAGTGTGAACCTCAACACATTAATCACTAATGCCGGTACACACGATCAGAAAAATCATATGAAAAATACCACTTTTTGAAGCGATCGTACAATAATCGGATCATTAGTACAGAGCTTTCGAGAGCCGATCAGGACAGTTCATCCGATATTATTTGATCGGACATGCACGAAAAGCAGTACAAATGCATTACAACACATGACATCACTTCCGAATTTTTATTCTGTCGTACGAGAATTTTTGTGACTTTAGTAAATGCATCAGATTTGCATGCAAAAAAAACGCATGATCATTCGTTCGATAATCTCATTGTGTGTACCGGGCTTATCACACAGTGAGGATTTTTTTTTTCACATGGTTTATTAGGCAGCACATACACAGGACAATATTGCTTGTGCAGGGATTACTTACATATTCATAGTCGCTCTTCAGAGGGTGTTTAGCAGGAAGTTGAGGAGGCAATATGTTGCTTTCTCACTGCCTGTTTTAACCCCTAAAACCTAAACAGAGCAGTGTGGATTACATATGGCATAGCTCCCAACTGTCCCTGATTTAGAGGGACTGTCCCTGATTTGGAGCAATGTCCCTCTGTCCCTCATTCCTCCTCATTTGTCCCTCATTTTGGTCTGATCTATATAGATGTATATAAAATGCAATTTTTATCTATCAAAAAGTGTTTCCCAGAGCTAAACCTTTCATCTGATTGTAAATTCCAAAAGCCAATATAAAGGAATATTATTAGTAAAAAACGCACTTGTGGGTTTAACCAATCTTGTTTTTTGGTAGAATTCTCCTTTAAGGGGGCGTGGCAAGGGGTGTGCATACTTTTGCTGATAGGTGTCCCTCATTCCTATCTCAAAAAGTTGCGAGGTATGTATATGGTGGCAGCTAAGGATGAGCTCCGGCGTGTTCGCATGCAGAGCCCACCAGGAAGTCGGTGCAGCGCTGCGCTAATCACGATCAGTGAGACATTGCCCTGATTTGCATCTGCAGACATCGGCACAATGTCTGACTGCTTGTGATTAGCGCAGCGCTGACTTCCTGGCGGGCTCTGCACGTGGCGTATGTGAACAAGCCTGAGCCCATTCATGGGAATGCATTGCGTTTTTGAGCGGTACTTCCTGCAGAGCCAAACGGGGGGTGTGATTTGCCATGCAGCAATTTAAAGCTTTGCAACTGCAGCATGTGTACACCTGTCTGCTGCCTTTGTACCTTGGGGGGAGCAGTTGGGTTCAGCCGCATGTTTTTAGCAACCCCCCCTTACCAGCCAAAAATGTAAATGGGGCTTTTCTGTGCAGCAGGTGCTGGGCCCTTTAAGAAACACAGCTGGGGTTATCTAAGCAGAAGACTAGGAAATAGGGGAGAGAGTGAGTTCTGGCAAGGACTTCTGTTGATTGCACCTGTGTGGGTTTGGAAACACAGGCTGGAATCCTTTTGCAGCTATCTGGGCTCTGTGGTGCCTCTCTGTTATGGACACTTATGCTGAAGTAAGTACATTACCTTTATACAATTGGAACTGTATTCACATGGAAAGAAGCATTTTTTTACCTTTTTGTTTATACTGCAAAGCCATTTTAAAAGCCCACTTTCTTTGAAAAAAGAAATGCACATATATATTTGCAGGAAAGAAAAATGTACATCTATTGTTTATTTATTTTTGCAAATGAGCCTACAAACCATTGCAACAATGATCACTGAATCGTGGGTGCAATGCCAGGCTCCTGCAGACCCTTCTTCCAGCTCGCTGACTGCACTGAGGTTCGGACTTTTTAGTTCCTGAGCTGGAGGAAGTGTCAATGGACTAAAGCCTCGTACACACGATCGGACTTTACGACGGGAAATGTGTGATGTCAGGCTGTTGGTGGCAAATCCGACTGTTTGTATGCTCCATTGGACAATTGTCGTATTTTCCGTGGACAAATGTTGGATGGCAGGTTTTAACATTTTCCCCAGGACAAATGTCTGTTGTTGGATTTTCTGAGCATGCGTTCAGAATGCAAGGATGAGCCAGAAGCTTTCGGTCTTGTAAACTAGCATTTGTAATGGAGAATTAACATTCGTGACGCTGTAAATTATGAAATCTCAAATTGCAGCGCACAATTCTTTTCTTCTTTAATGGGATAATAATGAAGCTGCTTTGCTGGTGATACTGATGGAGTTATTGCAAATTTCTAAAGGCTTTTTTTTCCTAGCGATCTCAAGAATATATATATATATATATATATATATATATATATATATATATATATATATATATATATATATTTTTTTATTTTTTAGGCAAGTGACCACAACACCATTATTTTGTAGCTTTTAAGATCAAAGATACAACTATGTTTGTCAATTTTACATCGTATTTTTTTTAAATGTAACTGCCTACTCCCAAACTGTCATTTGAATTAAATCACATAGCCAAGTATTATTCTACACAATTTTTTTTATTGTGCATTAAAAAAGGAAAACAAATCAAATTAGACATACTATCTGCCAATAGAACTTAACCAAAAAGTGCATTCTATGCATCCAAAAATATAGAGAATATACCAAATAAAATCACTATTCAACCAATAAAATTATGTCAAAGCAATAACTCCAAGGCCAATAATAAATAACACGTTATCTCCTCTGATTCCGCAACATGTCTGGTTGATGAATGGCCATTCAGAAACTAACTGAAAAGCGCTAAATGAAAAACGTGAAAAGAAAAGCGCGAATCAACACTCGCCAAACTTCTACTAACGCGAAATTAGCAGAAGGAGCCCAAAGGGTGGCTAAAGAGCTGAAAAACAACGTAGTACGTCACTACGTTCACAATTGTTGGTCAGCATTTGTGTGTATGCAAGACAAGTTTGAGCCAACAAACCAAATTCCACGGTTTTGTTGGCCAACAATCCGATCGTGTGTACGAGGCATTTGAATGCAGTGATCACTATAAGCTAGAGCTGCACGATTAAAACAAAAAAAAAAAATTGCGATCTCGATTCACCCCCCGACACCTCTCCTGCTGAGAGTAGGTGATTCTTTCATATAAACAA
Source organism: Lithobates pipiens (assembly GCF_037356315.1). Classification (NCBI taxonomy): domain Eukaryota; kingdom Metazoa; phylum Chordata; class Amphibia; order Anura; family Ranidae; genus Lithobates; species Lithobates pipiens. The sequence goes on from NW_027507789.1 coordinate 40,313,624, forward strand.
GTGGAGAGATTATCTGCTCACTCAGCTGTCAAAAGAAAGCATCTGGGGCATTCTGCCACGTTTAGAACTTGAAACATTGTAACTGATGCTTACTTCTTAGGCCCCTGTCACACATGTATGTCCGTATTTCATCCATCCGTTTGCGGATGAAATACAGACATACATGCATTCCTATGGGATAGCGGGTGTCTGCGAATAAACATCCGCAGACACCCGCTATCGTCCGCCTCCGCTATTGTCCGATTCTGCAGACGGAGGAAAATCCTATTTTTCTATCCGTCTGCAGAGTGGATCGGATGAACACGGACAGACGGTCTGTGTTCATCCGATTCCCCATAGTGGAGAACGGAGAGCTGACAGGGCGCCGGGACCGCCCTTTTATTCGCTGGCTCAGCGGGGACAACGGAGCGATCCCCGCTGAGCAAGCGCATCATCACGGGGCGGATCATTACTGATCCGTCCTTTGTGAAAGGGGCCTTAGATCAAAGGGATAGAACTTCTGTGTAAACAAATAATATGGGCAGTTTGCCAAGCTTTCAACCATGTGTAAATGCAGGTAGTTTAACCACTCAAAGTCTAAATCTTTTTCTGACACTTCTTTCTTAACCACTTCCCGACCGCCGCACGACGATGTACGTCGACAGAATGGCACGGGCAGGCATAAGGGCTTACATGTACGTCCTTGCCTGCCCACGGGTCGGGGGCCCGATCGGGCCCCCGCCCGGTGCCTGCGGCGGTCGGTATTCGTTCGGGAGCGATCCCGGACGAGGGGACGGCCATTCATTCATGGCCACCCCCTCGCGATCGCTCCCGACGAATGAAAATGCTCCGTGACATCACTTCCCCTCCTGTAATGTAAACACAGGAGAGGAAGTGATGTAATCTCTCCTCCGTGTCGGTATTTTTCGTTCCGACACCGAGGAGAGAGGATCGGTGAGTTGCACCAACACGACACTACACAGTAGAACATGCCAGGCACACTTACACCCCCCGCGATCACCCCCCCCAATTACCCCTGCCCCCCAGTCACAGTGACACCAATGTCATTTTTTTATTTTTTGCATTGGTGTCATTTGTGACTGTAATAACTGTTAGGGCAGTTAGGGTTAGCCCCCTTTAGTTCTAATGTACCCCCCTAACCCCCCCAATAAAGGTTTAACCCCGTGATCACCCCCCGTCGCCAGTGTCACTAA